>NC_081300.1:43533916-43843000 GCF_030435805.1 Mustela lutreola
ACTCTGGTCCTCAGGAACTCTACAGAAAGCATTCAGGGAATGAAAGCTCCCAAGAGCGAACCTGAGCAGATTACTTAGCCTGGAGGTGAAATTCTGCCTCAGGCAAAGACATTTGAGAATCACTGCAACAGGCCCCTCCCCCAGAGGATCAGCAAGAATATCCAACCAAGACCAAGATCACCAATCAACGAGAACTGGGAACTCCAGATAGGGGAAAGCAATGCATAGAATTCATAGACTCTTTCCCTTGATCCTTCAGTCTTGCAAAGTGAATTTAAAAACAATTTTTTTTCTATTTTTTTTTACCTTTCCCTCTTCCCTTTTAACGTTTTTTAACTATTTTATCTTAACAATACCTTTTTAAAAATCTTTTTAAATTTTCATTGTTACAGTCATATTTTATCCCTTCATTGTATTTAAACTTATTTTATGTATACATATAGGTTTTTTTCTTTAAGATTTGGGGATACAGTATCTTCTATTAGATCAAAATATACCCTAAATCTAGCACATGGCTTTGTTCTAGTCTCCAGTTTGATCACATTCTCTCCTCTTTTTTCCTTTTTCAACCAACTTATCAATTCCTTTTTTAGAATATTTAAAAAATTTTCATCTTTACAGTCATATTCCACCTTATTGTGTTTACCCTTATTTTTTGTATATATATATGTTTTTCTTTCTTTAAAATACAGGGATATAGTTTCTTCTAAGAAATCCAGAATACACCTAAAATCTGTTCTAATCACCAGTGTTCTCTCTCTCTCTCTCTATATATATATATTTAACTTTTATTTTTATTATTATTTCCCCCCTTTCTCCTCCCCCCCTTTTTGGATCTCTTCTGATTAGGTTAGTGTATATTTTTCTGGGGTCTTTGCCACCCTTTTAGTATTTTATTCTCTCACTCATATATTCATATCTGGATAAAATGACAAGGTGGAAAAACTCACCCCCCAAAAATGAACAAGAGGCAGTACTGATGGCTAGGGACCTAATCAATACAGTCATTGGCAATATGTCAGAGCTAAAGGTCAGAATGATGATTATCAGGGGGATAGCTAGGCTCAAAAAAGGCATGGAAGGTATTAGAGAATCCCTTTCTGGAGAAATAAAAAAACTAAAATCTAACCACATTGAAATCTAAAAAGCTATTAACGAAGTACAATAAAAAATGGAGGTTCTTACTGCTAGGATAAATGAGCAGAAGAGAAAATTAGTGATATGGAAGACCAAATGACAAAGAATAAAGAAGCTGAGAAAAAGAGAGACAAGCAACTACTGGACCATGAGGGGAGAATTCAAGAGATAAGTCATACCATAAAATGAAACTATATTAGATTAATTGGGATCCCAGAAGAAGAAGAAAAAGAGAGAGGGGCAAAAGGTTTACTGGAGCAAATTATAGTAGAGAATTTCCCTAATATGGCAAAGGGAACAAGCATCAAAATAAATAAAAATAGGTCCATACCCTGTCTTCTAAGAGTAAAACTTACAAGTATTAGTGACAAAGAGAAAATCCTGAAAGCAGCTCAGGACAAGAAGTCTGTAACATACAATGGTAGAAATATTAGATTGGCAGCAGACTTATCCACAGAGACCTGGCAAGTCAGAAAGAACTGTCATGATATATACGGAGCACTAAATGAAAAAAAAATATGCAGCCAAGAATACCATATCCAGCTAGGCTGTCATTGAAAAATAGAAGGAGAGATAAAACACTTCCAGGACAAGCAAAAATTAAGAGAATTTGCAAACACCAAACCAGCCTTACAGGAAATATTGAAAGGGGCCCTCTAAGCAAAGAGAGAACCTAAAAGTAGTAGACCAGAAAGGAACAGAGACAATATACAGTAACAGTCATCTAGGCAATATAATGGCACTAAATTCATATCTTTCAATAGTTACCCTGAATGTAAATGGGCTAAATGCCCTAATAAAAGAACACAGGGTATCAGAATGGATAAAAAAACAAAACCCACCGATATGCTGTCTACAAGAGACTCATTTTAGACCCAAAGACACCTCCAGATTTAAGCTGAGGGGGGTGGAAAACAATTGACCATTCTAATGGACTTCAAGAAAAAGCTGGGGTAGCAATCCTTATAACAGATAAATTAGATTTTAAGCCAAAAACTATATAGTAAGATATGAGAAAGGACACTGTGTCATACTTAAAGGGTCTGTCCAACAATATATAACAATTTTAAATATCTATGCCCCTAACATGGAAGCAGCCAATTATATAAATCAATTGATAACAGACTCAAAGAAACACATTGACAATAACACAATAATAGTAGGGAACTTTAACAACCCCCTCACTGAAATGGACAGATCATCCATGCAAAAGATCACCAAGGAAATAAAGATTTTAAATGACACACTGGGCCAGAAGGACATCACAGATATATTCAGAACATTCCATCCCAAAGCGACAGAATACACATTCTTCTCTAACACACATGGAACATTCTCCAGAATAGATCATATCCTGGGCCACAAATCAGGTCTCAACCATACCAAAAGACTGGGATCATTTCCTGAATATTTTCAGACCCCAGTGCTCTGAAGCCAGAAATCAATCACAAGAGGAAAGCTGGAAAGAACTCAAATACATGGAGGCTAAAGAACATCCTATTAAAGAATGAATGGGTCAACCAGGAAATTAAAGAATTGAAAAAATTCATGGAAACAAATGAAAATGAATATACACTGTTCAGAATCTTGGGACACAGCAAAGACTGTTCTGAGAGGAAAGTATATAGCGATACAATCCTTTCTTAAGAAACAAGAAAGGTCTCAAAAATACAACCTAACCCTAAAGGAGCTGCAGAAAGAACAGCAAAAAAAGCCTAAACCCAGCAGGATAAGAAAAATCATAAAAATCAGAGCAGAAATCAATGAAATAGAAACCAAAAGAACAGTGGAACAAATCAATAAAACTAGGAGCTGGTTCTTTGAAAGAATAAGATTGATAAACCCCTGGCCAGGCTTATCAAAAAGAAAAAAGGAAGGACCCAAATAAATACAATCATGAATGAAAGAGGAGAGACCATAACCAACACTAAATAAGTACAAACCATTATAAAAACATATTATGAGCAACTATACGCCAGCAAATTTGACAATCTGGAATAAATGGATGCATTCCTAGAGACATATAATATAACTACCAAAACTGAACGAGGAAGAAATAGAAAACCTGAACAGACTCATAACCAGTAAGGAGATTGAAGCAGTCATCAAAAATCTCCCAACAAACAAGAACACAGGGCCAGATGGCTTCCCAGGGGAATTCTATCAAACATTTAAAGAATTAATACCTATTCTCCTGAAACTGTTCCAAAAAATAGAAATGGAAGGAAAACTTCCAATCTCATTTTATGAGGCCAGCATGACCTTGATCCCAAAACCAGACAAAGACCCCACCAAAAAGTAGAATTACAGAGCAATATCCTTGATGAACATGGATACAAAAATTCTTAACAAAATACTAACCAACAGAATCCAGCAGTACATTAAAAGGATTATTCGCCATGACCAAGTGAGATTTATTCCAGGGCTGCAAGGTTGGTTCAACATCTGCAAATCAATTAATGTGATGCAATACATTAATAAAAGAAAGAATAAGAACCATATGATATTCTCAATAGATGCTGAAGAAGCATTTGACAAAGTAACAACATCCTTTCTTGATCAAAACTCTTCAAAGTGTAGGGATAGAAGGTACAAACCTCAATATCATCAAAGCCATCTATGAAAAACCCAGAGCGAATATCATTCTCAATGGGGAAAAACTGAGAACTTTTCCCCTAAGGTCAGGAACATGGCAGGGATGTCCACTATCATCACTGCTATTCAACATACTGCTAGAAGTCCTAGCCTCAGACAACAAAAAGAAATAAAAGGCATCTGAATCGGCAAAGAAGTCAAATTCTCACTCTTTGCAGATGATACGATACTTTGTGTGGAAAACCCAAAAGACTCCACTCCAAAACTACTAGAACTCATACAGGAATTCAGTAAGGTGTCAGGATATAAAATCAATGCACAGAAATCAGTTACATTTCTATACACCAACAGCAAGACAGAAGAAAGAGAAATTAAAGAGTCGGTCCCATTTACAATTGATCCCCAAACCATAAGATACCTAGGAATAAACCTAACCAAAGAGGCAAAGAATCTGTATTCAGAAAACTATAGAGTACTCATGAAAGAAATTGAGGAAGACACAAAGAAATGGAAAAATATTCCATCTTCATGGATTGGAAGAACAAATATTGTGAAAAAGTCTATGTTACCTAAAGCGAACTATACATTTAATGCAATCCCTATCAAAACACCACCAATTTTTTTCAAAGAAATGGAACAAATAATCCTAAAATTTATATGGAACCAGAAAGGACCTTGCATAGCCAGAGGAATGTTGAAAAAGAAAGCTGAGGGACGCCTGGGTGGCTCAGTTGGTTAAGCAGCTGCCTTTGGCTCAGGTCATGATCCCAGCGTCCTGGGATCGAGTCCCACATCGGGCTCCTTGCTCAGCAGGGAGCCTGCTTCTCCCTCTGCCTCTGCATGCCATTCTGTCTGCCTGTGCTCACTCTCTCCCCCTCTCTCTCTCTGATAAATAAATAAAATCTTTAAAAAAAAAAAAAAAGAAAAAGAAAGCCAAAGTTGGTGGCATCATAATTCCAGACTTCAATCTCTATTACAAAACTTCATCATCAAGATAGTATGGTACTGGCATAAAAACAGACACATAGATCAATGGAAAAGAATAGAGAGCCCAGAAATAGACCCTCAACTCTATGGTCAACTAATCTTTGACAAAGCAGGAAAGAAATGTCCAATGGAAAAAAGACAGTCTTTTCAAAAAATGGTGTTGGGAAAATTTGACAGCCACATGCAGAAGAATGAAACTGGGCCATTCCTTACACCACACATAAAAATAGATTTAAAATGGATGAATGACCTCAGTGTGAGACAAGAATCCATCAAAATCCTTGAGGAGAACATAGGCAGCAACCTTTTCGACCTCAGCCACAGCAACTTCTTCCTAGAAGCATAGCCAAAGGCAAGGGAAGCAAGGGCAAAAATGAAGTATTGGGACTTCATCAAGATCAAAAGCTTTTGCACCACGAAAGAAACAGTCAACAAAACCAAAAGGCAACTGATAGAATCGGAGAAGATATTCACAAATGACATATCAGATAATGGGCCAGTATCAAAAATGTATAAAGAACTTATCAAACTGAACACCCAAAGAGCAAAAAAATCCAATCAAGAAATGGGCAGAGGACATGAACAGACATTTCTGCAAGGAAGACATCCGGATGGCCAACAGACAAAGTGCTCCACATCACTGGGCTTCAGGGAAATACAAATCAAAACCACAATGAGACATCACCTCACACCAGTCAGAATGGCTAAAATTAACAAGTCAGGAAATGACAGATGTTGGCAAGGATGTGGAGAAAGGGGAGCCCCCCTACTCTGTTGGTGGAAATGCAAGCTGGTGCGGCTACTCTGGAAAACAATATGGCAGTTCCTCAAAAAGCTGAAAATAGAGTTACCCTACAACCCCGCAATCACACTACTGGGTAATTATCCTAAAGATACAAATATAAGGATCCAAAGGGGCACGTGCCCCCAAATGTTTATAGCAGCAATGTCCACAATAGCTTAACTATGGAAAGAACCTAGACGTCCATCAACAGGTGAATGGATAAAGAAGAGGCAGTATACATATACAATGGAATACTAGCCATCAACATGAATGGCAGTCATCAAAAGAAATGAAATCTTGCCATTTGCAATGACATGAATGGAACTAGAGGGCGTTATGCTGAATAAAATAAGTCAATCAGAGAAAGATAATTATGCTCTGTCTAATATGAGGAATTTGAGAGGCAGAGTGGGGGGTTTGGGGGTAGATAAGGAAAAAATGAAACAAGATGGGATCAGGAGGGAGACAAATCATAAGAGACTGGGGCGCCTGGGTGGCTCAGTGGATTAAAGCCTCTGCCTTCGGCTCAGGTCATGATCCCAGGGTCTTGGGATCCAGCCCCACATTGGGCTCTCTGCTCAGCCTGCTTCCTCCATCTCTGCCTGCTTCTCTGCCTACTTGTGTTCTCTGTCTGTCAAATAAATAAATAAAATCTTAAAAAAAAAACAAAAAACTGAGGGTTGCTGGGGAAAGGAGGGGTAGGGAGAGGTGGTTGGGTGATGGACATTGGGGAGGGTATGTGTTATGGTGAGTGCTGTGAAATGTGTAAGCCTGATGATTCACAGACTTGTACCCCTGGGATGAACAATACATTATATGCTAATAAAAATAATTAAAAAAATAAATAAAAGCATAAACAAGTTCAAGAAAAGTACTAAATAAATAAATAAAAAGCCAGAAATCTCTAATCTCTGCCTTCCTCTCTTTTTCATTTCCTTAAAACACGCCCACCCACCCACTCACCATTCTGTTTGCTAGGAAGAAAATTAAGGAACTTTAACTAGTATTTTGAAATTTAAATCAAAGGCTTCAATATTCAAACTAATACATAAATCATGAAAATTTTGAGATACAGATACAATAGAACTTTGTTAGTGAAACGAGTTCTTTGTAGTAAAACTTCTGCTTGTGTTATATAACTATCTTTTTAGACTTACCCATTTTTTAACTTAGTCTCTAACTTTTAATCCCCAGTGTAGAGATCATACTTCATTGAAGAGTGCACTTCTTACACCTTGACAAAGCCTTTTCATCTTGCTAGTAGTAAATTGGCATTTTGTTTCCTTGTGTTGCTTTGAAGCATTTCACTTAAAGACTGAAAAAATACTTGTTTTATTTTTTTTACTTTTTATTTTTTTTAATTTTTATTCTTCAGTATTCCAAAATTCATTGTTTATGTACCACACCAGGTTTACATATTTGCCATAGGAAAAGTTTCCGGTTTTAAATTCCAGAAAGTTTGATTTATACTTCTTATGTTTCCACTTTTGTTTGCTGTTTGATTACTGGGGTTCTTGATTATGATGTCTTTCTAAGTGTGGATCATGGAGCAGTAGCCATTTTGAGAATTTTACATTTTCTGACTATTACTCAAAGAAATGACTCTTATTGGATTGCATTCTAGGATATTAAATTATAAATGGTTTCTAAGGTTTCACACTTCCTCTTTTTCTTATTACCTTTGACATGAGTCCCCTGTATCTGGATAAATGTAGTTTTGAGATGGTAATAGAAATTGTACGCAATTCCTTAATTGCCTACCAAAATCCAACAAGTGCTGAAAACTGACAAATCTGTCCCAATTCATTTGGTAGCATCCTGACCTGTGCAGAGCTGGTTCATTGGTAAAACCAAACCTGAAATAATCTTTTATATAATTTTATTTAACCTTTGTAATCTTTCATCCCATGGAATACAAATATGTTTCACCAAAGAAACGTTAAGATGTTTGCTTATAGAGTACTGTCCCATGTGCTGCTGGGAGTTACCTATTTCTAGAATATAAAAATACATATAAAATATACACTTCTGCACTTTCTAAAATCTGATTTCTGAGTTCCCAAACCTACCTGATCCCAAGTATTACAGCAGGATTTTCAAAAGTAAAACAAAAAGACCCCAAAACTTTACAAATGTAAAATGAGTACATGTCAAAGATTGTATTCACCTCATTAATAAGGAAGCTAATAACTTAGGCTGCTTCAAAGGAGACTTTGAAAAATAGACTTCTCGAGACAAGCAATCCAAGGAATGCTGAAATTTGTGTGAATAGATTTAAAGGAGAGCTAATGGCTTACAAAGGCAAGAACTTTCACTCAACAGAAATCTATACATTATCAAGTAATTTCAAAATATCCATACTCTGACTAAATATTAAATAACAAAATTATGTAGAGGTGTGTTCTCCTAGATATTTATAGAATCCTTAAACAATGACACTGAAAGGACCTCATCCTCAAGATTTTTACTTCCAGATTTTGAATTTTTCTCCACTGCTTCCCCGTCCTCTCAGAAATAATCTCTAGGGTCACCTGGGTGGCTCAGTGGGTTGAGCCTCTGCCCTCGGCCCAGGTCATGGCTTCAGAGTCCTGGGATCCAGCCCCGCATGGGGCTCTCTCCTCAGCAGGGAGCCTGCTTCCTCGTCTTTCTCTGCCTGCCTCTCTGCCCGTTTGTGATCTCTCTCTGTTAAATAAATAAATAAAAATCTTTAAAAAAAAAAACATAATCTCTAAAGTTCATTAATATCAAGTTAGCCTTATGTGTCTACACCTCTTGCTGCATGTAGTCTTTTGTAAACTAATGAAAAAATTTAACTCTTGCAATTTTTAAAAAATATTCTATTTGAGAAAGAGAACACAAGCAGGAGAGGGGGAGAGGGAGAAGAAGGCTCCAAGCATAGCAGGGTGCCCAGTGTGGGGCTCGATCACAGGACCCCGGGATCATGACTTAAGCCAAAAGCAGATACTTAACCAATTGAGCCACCCACATTCCCCAACTCTTGGAATTTTCTAAAGGAATCTTGACTTGGACCCTTAAAACCTCTATTTTACTCTTCTGTTTTGAGTCTAGGAAACCAATGTCAAGAATCTCCCTTCATGAAATTTCACCTATATGTTGGGTGAAATGCTATCTCCTAGATAGTCCCAACATTTTATAAGCTGCTGACTCCTGGAAAGTGTCCTTTCTTATCACTGTGACCTAAGCAATAGACCAGGTTTGCAATGCAAAAGACCGAAGCAATGGCAGTTTTCCTACAAGGGATTGCTAGCCATTGGCTTCATATCTCAAGTATGATTTTTATTGGTAAGCTTGTTAATGCCATAGCAAATAAGACTCATTTTCCAATGTGATCCTTTGGATATGGTCTTAGTTGCATAGTTAATTTGTACAGATTAATTATCCTAGTAAGGACAGATTCCTTGAATAAAAGTAAATTACCATATCTTCCTTAAAAGGAGAAACAAATAACCATATTTTCTTTTCTTTCTTTCTTTCTTTTTTTTTTTTTTTAAATTTATTTGACAGAGAGAGAGATCACAAGGAGACAGAGAGGCAGGAAGAGAGAGGGGAGGAAGTAGGGCTCCCTGCTGAGTAGAGAGCCCCATGCAGGGCTGGATCCCAGGACCCGGAGACCATGGCCTGAGCCAAGGGCAGAGGCTCAGCCCACTGAGCCACCAATAACCTAAAAATGTAGTATGAAATTCTTTATTGCAATGAAATATATAAATCTTCTATGTTTCTTCTGAAAATAGGAATTTGTATGGGCTTGATGATCTTTCAGTGAGTTCTGTAAGGCAAGAGTTTTCAAACTTCATCAGATTGCTGGACTTCACCCTAAGAGTTTCTCATCTGATAGGTCTGAGTTGGGGCTCTAGGATTTGCATTTCCAGCAAGGTCCCAGGTAATGCTGATGCTTCTGGCCTGGGGACCACACTTTGGGAAAAACGATAAAAAGTATAATGTTAAACAACTTTTTGAATATTTAATCTATACAATTATCCTTTCATTTAACAACTTGGTGTTCTTTTTTTTTTTTTTTTTAAGATTTTATTTTTTATTTATTTGACAGACTGAGATCACAAGTAGACAGAGAGGCAGGCAGAGAGATAGGAGGAAGCAGGCTCCCCGCTGAGCAGAGAGCCCGACGCGGGGCTCAATCCCAGGACCCTGGGATCATGACCTGAGCTGAAGGCAGAGGCTTTAACCCACTGAGCCACCCAGGCACCCCACAACTTGGTGTTCTTATAGAACATACCAAACATGCCGTATCTTTTACAGTATTCCTCTTTTGATAAGGCAAAAAAATATGTCATCCAGAGGCTGAATGGGAAATCTCAGTTAGCTTAAGACAACAAAAATACCTTGAAATTTGTGTTTTTCTAAGTAGGGCTTCTGACATTGAAGGCAAAAAAGAGTTCCAAGAGCTCTCTGAAGCCATTAACCATTAAACCATTAAAAGAGGCTCCATGGTTTCCTGAGATGAAGTAATTGACTACCTATTGAATACCATATAGTATTTCAAAATGAGCATAGTAGAGGGAATATGACTGGAGAGAATTATGGTGGACATGAGGATGAGCTGCCTAGGTTGTTGTTCAGGGAGGGAGCTGTTGCCCATGTGTCAGCATGTAGCCTTGAGATCTGTGCTGCCTTGTCCTCGCACAGTCTTTCCCAGGGTGGTCCGTATCCAGTGATCCCAGGTAGAAAGCCTGGCTAGTCTGGCTTAACACTGGATGTTCTGATGAGCCATGTTCCAGAACTTCCCGGTTGGTTGAAGTGCTGTGGAGCCTACATCCCCAATTCTTGCTAGTGCCCTCCTCTGCTGCTGCCCTGCCCTCTCCATAGGTATTGACCCCTGTATACGAACAGTCTCAACATCTGTCCATGTGCAAACTCCATCTGAGCTTAGCGCTTTCATGAATGAACAGATGTTTTCCTTTTTTTTTTTTTTTTAAATAGACTTGATAAAGTAGCACAAAGCACAGAAAATTATCTTGGTGAGTAGAATCATATTTTGACAGACTATCCAGAAGTAAAAAAACATTTTCCTACCTATTAAGACTATTTTGGGGCGCCTGGGTGGCTCAGTGGGTTAAAGCCTCTGCTTTTGGTTCGGGTCATGATCCCACTGGGATCGAGCCTTGGGGCTTTCTGCTCAGCAGGGAACCTGCTTCCTCCTCTCTCTGCCTGCCTCTCTGCCTACTTGTGATCTCTGTCTGTCAAATAAATAAATAAAATCTTAAAAAAAAAAGACTAAATATTTCAAAATTACTTCCCATTTTAACAGCGAGAAAGGCCAAGTTCTTGTTTGGATCCATAAACATTTGGCAGCAAAGGATTCTCAAGTTCTTTTACAAAGTGACCTGAATAACCCCATCAAAATGAAGCAAACTTTGTCAAATTAACATTTCATTAGTTTTCTTAAGACTCAGGTATTATACACCAAGGTAAATAAAATTCAGTTCTCTCAAAACATGTGCAACTTGGTATACGAACTCAAATTTTATTCTCCCCTGTGTTTCATATTCTTGAGTACCATTCTCATTTCCATCCCATTACCTTGTACGCATTTATATTTCTCTGATGTTCCTGCTCCTTGTATAATTTCCGTTTCCCGTAGAACTTTTACAAAATTAAGTTCCATTTTTGCGGAGAGGTAGGTAATTGATCATTGCTTATCACAGTTTAGCAAACTAGCAAAGCTCAGTCCCAATAGCCATAAATATCCAGTTTTATATAATTCTTCAGGGGCAAAAACAAGTACATCTAGTAGCATTCAAAATTATAACCACTCTGGAAGATCTTAAAGAAGTAAAGTTAGTATATTAAGTTTGTGCATGGGTTTCAGTGTTTGTTTTGCTTAGAAATTGTCCCGGTATCTGGAGATTATCCAATAAACTGTCTAAAATCAACCTAAGATTTAGTTAATGAGGGATCTGGGAAATTATGTTTAAGCTGAAACTCTACAGAACATACTTTTTTTTTTTTAAATTTTTTACTCTCCTTACCCATAGTTTTTGTCTGTCATACTTTACATCCTTTTATTTTGTGAGCTCCTTGACTGATTTATAGTTGTAACTGATTTTACAGCTTTTGTGCTTTAACCTCCATCCTGGTTTTTTAAGTGACTGGTCTACTTCTAGTATGTGTGTATGCCTGTGAAATTCTTTCCTACCTTTTTTACTCCTGATTGTAGTTTTTCCTTTCCACTCACAGTATTTCCTTTAACCTTTTCTGTAAGGCTGATTTAGTGGTGAATTTCTTAACTTTTGTTTGGCTGAAAAACTCTCTCCTATTCTGAATGATACCCTTTCTGGATAGAGCATTCTTGGCTGCAGATTTTCCCTGTTCAGCACTTTGCTGCCAGAAGAAGTGGCATGATCTACTCAGTTTTTGCTGAAAAATCAGCGAAGCCTCGTGGGATTTCCCTTGCATATAACTGTCGCTGTTTTCAAAACTCTATCACTATTTGCTATTTAAATTACTGTGTTTTGATGTGAACATCCTTGCGTTGATTTTTGTTAGGGAATTTCTTGCCTCCTGAATGTCATTTTCCTTCCCCAGATTAGGGAAGTTTACAGGTATTTCTTCAAATAAATTTTCTGTCCCCTTTTCTTCTACTTCTGGGAAACCTCTAATGTGAATGTTGTTACATTCAATGGTGTCATTCAGTTCCCTTAATCTTCTTCTTTACTCTCTTCTTCAGCCTGGTTGCTTTCCATTACTCTGTCTTCCAGGTTGCTGGTCTGTTCTCTTTCCTCGAACTGTTCCTCTGCTTTTGCTATTGATGCCCTCTAGTGTATCTTAAATTTTAGTTTCAGAGTTTTTCATGTCCAATTGGTTCTTAGACTTTCTATCTTTGTTGAAGGTCTCACAAGATCCTCCACTATTTTCTCATATCCAGGGAGTATCTTTATGATCATCACTTGGACTTCTGGATCAGGCATATTATCTCTTCCATTTAACTCTTTTGTTGTGATTTTTGTCCTGTTCTTTCATTTGGGACATGGACCTGTTTTCTTATTTTGCACAGTCAGCTAACTCTCCTGATCTTGAAAGTAGTGGCCTTATGATGAAGAGGTCCTGTAGTGCCCTGCAGTGTTGTGTTCCCTGTTCCCAGAACCAAACACTTTGGGGGAGGGCGTCTCCTAGGTATTGCTGAGCCACATTTGTCTTTAGTCCAGTTGTCCGCAACGGCTCTTTGCCTGTTGTGGACGGGGTTTGCTTCATTAGCTGTTAGGAGACCAGTCTAGGGCTGCCTTATATTATTCATAATCTTAATATAAGGGTAGTATTAGCTTATTAGATCAATAAACCAATGTAACAAGTTTTTGGAAATTAATAAAAACAAAATCCAACCCTTAAAAATGTGTCCTTTTATAATACTGAACTATGATATAATCACAGAAAAATACATTGCTGTTTTCTTAACCCAGACTATCAAACCAGTCTTACTTATCCAGTAGTTCATCTTGATTATGTGAACTTGAATTTTTATATAACTATGCTTCTGGGCAAGCAGTTTACTTGTTTTGTCTTAAAAGGCCATCATATTTAAAGTTCAGTTTATTTTCTAGAGAAATCTTAAGAATGCTTCACTTATGTAAGTTATTAATCTCTATAAACACAAAACAGGCTTCTCCAGATTTTTGTCATTTAATTTATTAATACCCTTCCGAGGTAGGGCAATACTTCAAATATATAGAGAGGGAGGGTAAAGCTTTTTTTCAAGAGTAGACATACGGATGCATACTTCACTTATCTTGAGCCACAAATCAAGGTAAACAGAAACCTGTAAGAGCTGTTTTCTTATTTAATGTGTGCAAAATATTTTTTTAATTGACATGAGAACATCAAGGGACAAAGTTTTCTCTCCTGACAGAGTAGATGTCTATCATCTTGATAGAGATCACCACACTGTCAAACCATAAAACCAGATCCCTACTGCTGTTAGCAATGGGAAATAATGTATTGGCTCTGCACAGACTAGTTGGAACCAAATGTAGCGAAGAATCACAAGCAAAACAAAAACACAGGCAGGAAACTAAAAAGAGAAACAGAGTCAGCTAGAGTCTCCTGCTGCTTGAAATTCATGCTGGGCACCAAGAAAATATGTGACTGGGCTGAAGCAGCACAAGAAATTGCATTTCTTGACCAGCAGGGCTTAATTGGCTTTGGCAGGTAAGTACATTTGGGCATCTCAGTAGAATCTCTAAAGCTATGGAAACACAGCTCTCAAAATAAAAACCTGACTTGCCTACAAATGAATACATGTCAATATTTTGATTCAGCCCATTGCTTAATGAAGGAAATAGTCAGATGGTGAGGTGGGCTCAAGAGAGAATTTGAGAAGTGGAAATTTATATGTAATCAGATAAAAGAATATTGGAATAAATTTGCTCATAGAGACAAACCTGTTTAATATCTGATAGGTCAACAGGACTCTAACCTTTTGGATTCTCTTTCCTATGGATAGAAACTTAGAAGTTCACATGTAACTTTGCAATGTGTAGATGCTAATTAAACATCGAATAGCAGATGCTTTCCCTTACAAAATTTTCTGTAGGCAAACCTATTAATAGGGCTGAAATAACTATCTTTACTTACAAAATTTGGCAACTTTAAGGAAATTCTTTTTTTTTTTAAGATTTTTTATTTATTTATTTGACAGACAGAGATCATAAGTAGGCAGAGAGGCAGGCACAGAGAGAGAGAGGTAAGCAGGCTCCCTGCTGAGCAGAGAGCCTGATGTGGGGCTCGATCCCAGGACCCTGGGACCATGACCTGTGCTGAAGGCAGAGGCTTAACCCACTGAGCCACCCAGGCGCCCCAACTTTAAGGAAATTCTTTGTCTCTAGATTTGAATTTGCTCAGGCAGCTTTGGTTACATTATTCAGTATATGTTGGTTTGTGAATTTGTCTGTGAAGGTTCACTTTTTCCCCTTCACAATATCTTGGTCATCAAAATAAAGTGTGCTTAAATTGCCAGGAAGCTCTGTTTGACCTATTCAGTACTTAAAACAGTCAGGATTCTAGTACAGTTTCTCAAAGGCTGTTCTGTGAGACCGCTATGTTGGAATCACCTAGGATGCTTGTTAAACAATTCATGGCTAGGTCTCAAGCCTACTGAATCCATCTCTAGGGGGCGTGGCCTAGGAATATGCATCCTAAAAATCATTCTAAGTGATTCTTATGGCCATAAAGGTTATAATCACTTGTCCAGGAGAAGGAAAAGGGGCCCGCTTTAAAATAAGTTAATACCAAGAAAGTCTCAAGAAAATAGACCTAAATCATTTTATGCCTCCAGAGATCAAGTCACTGTTTGAGCAAAAAGGGTTATTGTTGACTGACTATTCCAGGGTTAAAATCGTGTATGTACTTAAGGGACCTAGCATCTCACTAAGGTATTGGTGTTCCTGACTGCTATTTATGTAATCTTAAGTGTGATATTGAAAGCTCTTGTTGGTTTACAATCTTTAATTTAACCTTCATGTAAAGTTGATAGTGATCTTTGCTATGGAACAAAATCCCGGCCTCAAAGGAAAGAGGGTCGATTTGTCACAAGATGTGTGTGTGCTGTGGGAGAGACTGAGTGGAATCCTCTTTAAGAAAGATGCTAGCAGATTTCTTCTTCTGTCTTCTTTGTTCCTTGCCAACATAAAATCCAACCATCAGATATTGTGTTTGAATAGAAAATGTCCAGGACCAGTACTAGAGTTGAGTTGGGCATTTTCATAAAAGCAAGTCAATTGTAGTGGGACATTTATTAATTTTAAAGGTATCATCTTTTATTCCATGGTCTGTGTCAAAAATAAGCACTTGCTAAATTAATACTTCATCACATTTAAAAATGGAGCCCTTACGGCTCTCATCAGCTGTTGGTTTATTGGTGTGGGTGTGTTCGGGGAGGGGAATGAAGAGGGGTGGGCAGAGAAGGAAAGATATACATATTAAAGGTTAAACAAATAGAATTATGAAGTGAAAAAGAATGGCAAATCTCATTCTTTATCCCAAGTCATTTTAAAAACAATTTCTTCCTGGCCAGAACCTTTAGGCAATAATATCAAGATGATTGCAAATAGTATTTTGAGATCTATTTTACTCGAAAAAATTCATTTTCTTTGCAACAGACCTCCAGTTCCTTTTTACTTTAAAATCCCTTTATCAACAGGCAGAGAAAAACAGGCTAGGGAATGTGTCTTCAGCAGGAATTGAGGTTTGGGGCCAGAAAAAAATGCAAGAGATCTAAAATCTTTCCATTGAACTGTCAAAGTAGTCCTGAATTAATAGGAGCTGAATTTTATTGGCTTTGACCTGATTTTCCTGCTGGAGCTAATCAGTAGAAGGCTGGTAGCAGGAGTTCTGGAGGCTTAGCAGTTTCCCTTAGCCACTTATTAGCTATGCATCTGCTTATTGTCATCTGGGATCCCCAAAGCCCACATACTTCACAGCAGAGCTTGCTTTCACCATTCTAGCAGCTTCTTCAGAGCACCAGGCCCCAAAGATATGTACATCGTTAAAATAAGATTAAGAAAAGAAAACAAAACAAAACAATAAACAGAATAGGTGGTGGTGTCAGAGCTGCCTTAGACTTGGGCAAGAGAGATGCCTTTTTAGAAGCCTATGCTTTTAGAGGGCCTTTGCTGGAGCCTTCCCTGGGCTGTGTCCTTCCTCTAGAAAGTGAGGCTGTAGGCCAAAGGGATGTGTGTACACTCGGCCCATGGTCTCCTGGAGAGAAAGACCAAGCTTTTCTATCCACCTGTGGGTAAGAACTATCACACCTGCCTTTTAAAGAAATTTCCTATTGAGGAATGACCAATACTTCTGTAAAATACAAAATTTTATACTTGGATCCTATACCTAATCAGCCATGCTGATTGCTGTGAAAGACTCTAAATTCTGGCTTTCAGTCTACAGTGACTTGGTGCAGACTGTAATCGTCCAAGAACCAGCAGGGTTTCAAAGATTGTACTTTATTTTTGTTTGTTTATTTTTTAAAGATTTTATTTATTTGACAGAGAGACACAGTGAGAGAAGGAACTTGAACAGGGGAAATGGGAGAAGGAGAAGCGGAGCAGGGAGCCCAATGTGGGGCTCAATCCTAGGACCCTGGCATCATGACTTGAGTCGAAGGTGGACACTTAACCATTGAGCCACCAGGTGCTCTTCAAAAATTGTACTTTAAATAGTATGTTCTACACCATGCATGGGTCCCCAGAGTCTTCTTCCCCAAGGATCGGAGCTTGCTTCAGGATCTAGGTAGAACTTTTTCCTAAATCTAGATTCTGGAGGTAGACCACACAACTAAATAGCTGAGCGACAGCTAGGGAGGGTTAGGGGCATGGTCATTGTGAATAATGTTTGAACGTGCAGGTAGGTTACCACAAAAGTGTGTGTGCCAGGCCTCTGGCAGTTTGGGGTAGAACCAGGACTTGAAAGAGTCAGACATAGGAGGAGAGAGAGGGTGCCATGCTCTGAGTGGAGATCTTCTAAATGTGAACCTGGTCTTCTAGGCCTTCTAAAATGTATTTGGGCAGAAGTGTAGAACATATTTAATAGCTTGTTAGATTGATTTATTCTTTTTCTTATTTAGATGTAAGGCATATGGACTTTGATTTGTGTTCTTGTCCAGGGTCCTACAAGTGGGAAAGGAAAGGTCTGAGTATGGTCCAGAACTTTACTTGGCAGATAACAAAGTCCCTTTAATAAATTCAGATTTTATTAATACATGTCATTATTTAAAAGTCCTAGGGGGTGGGGTGCCTGAGTGGCTCAGTCATTAAGCATCTGCCTTCTGCTCAGGTTATGGTCCTAGGGTCCTGGGATCAAGCCTTACACTGGGTTCTCTGCTCAGCGGGCAGACTGCTTCTCCCTCTCCTACTCCCCTTGCTTGTGTTCCCTCTCTCGCTGTCTTTCTCTGTGTCAAATAAAATCTTCAAAAAAAGTCCTTGGGGGTGCTCCCTTTTTTCTCTGGAGTTTGTACGTTTTAAAGACCCTGGGCTTCAGGATTGACCATGTAGATGAGGATCTACGCTCCTCTTACGCTGCATATGTTCTAACACAAAAAATTAATGCAAGTTAAATTAATCATGATTCTTACTCATCTGTAAAATGGGCACGATAACTTTATATGTCTGCTGGGGCTATGTTAAGATTAAATGTATAACGTTTTTAAAGTGCCTGGTACGTGGTAAATGGTAGCTGCCATTTTTATGAATTTTCCACAATTGAAGCCATCTTGCAGTTCTGGATATATTTTTCAGTGTAATTTTAGAGTTACGGTAGACTGGTGACCTATGTGCCAACAAGTGGAACTTAGACCAATAAACTTTCTCACTAAAACTGAAAATCTAGTCCTGTATAGGACAAAACCAATCACAAGATCCATGTCTGTCAATTTAAGCATTTACCTATGTGGGAAATGGTATTCTTAATTTTGAGTTTGAGGGTTTTGCCTAATTTGAATAATACGCCACTGATGGAAGTCCTTTGCCTATTCTGGTCTTGGTGTTCTCTGCTTAGCTTTTAAATGGGGATTAAATTTTAACAAACCCTCAATTGTATGCTTATGTTATCTCAGAATGTTCTATCAGGCATTATAAATAATTCCTAGGCAATATTGAGAATGGCTTTAAGCCATTTTTAGAACTGGATGAGAATTATTTACAATACCCTGTTCATACACTTTGCCTATTGTATGTTCATTATGTGTTTTCCTTAAAATCCTCTAAAACAGGGAGGATACCACTGCTACCCAGGGGTTTATTCCTGTGGCAAGTCAAGGATGGTGATAAACATTTTTTTTTGCCTCTCCAAAGCCTAAATGAACTTGCAGTTCCATGAACTCACCATCGTCTAATTCATACCCAGGTATGATTCACACCACTCATCTGGAGCTTCTTGTCTCTTCTCTTTTTGTCCACAGTGCCCATCTCTTTACTAATCCTTATCAACCTAGAGAGCTTTCTCTTGCCTTGAAGTTCGGTTTAAGCAGCGCATCCTACAAGTACCTATACTTACCTCTGTTCTGTGTATTGGTTTGTCTCTACCATTGCATTCAAAGCTTATCAAAGACAGAGACGGTCTTGTTAAGTAAGTATCTGTCTACACAGACCAAGTGATGGGAAGTATTAACAAGCCCCGCCAGCTGATCGAATGCTGCTCCAGGGGGTCCGTTGCTGTGGCAGAGTGAAGGAGAAACTAGGAGAGACTTCTGAATGGACCAAAAGATTAGTAGGGGTCTTTAGCGAAACGGCATATGTTCTATAGAGCACATTCTTCAAGACTAGCTGATTCTGGGGAGTTTGAATCTTTCACTACCTTTGAGCTATCCTGTAACTCTAGAGAGTGAAGTAGTAGAAAACTTATAGTAATGCAAATGTCTGTAGACAAGGAAAATATACCATCTGTATGCTCAATTGCCTTCTCTCCCTCCTCTGTAGAAGCCAGTGTTGTTACCTCTTAAGTGAATAAATTTTAACATAGCACATGAACTTATACATTTGATCTTTGAATTCTCCTTTGACCCAGTTAGAACACCTTTTCTGATTCCTTCATTTGTTAACTAAATATCTTTGACAAGCATGTGTTTTATGTCTGTAGGAGAGTCTCTTTACCTTTTTCCTTTTAAAAATTACCCTTAAATAGTTGTGGAAATCTTCCACTGGGATTATGTAAGGAAAAAAAAGCCTAAGGAAAAACAAAGCTTCCCCTCTCATGAAAGAACTTAAGTTCTTTCTAATTGTGGTATCCTTATGTTTACTTTTAAATGCTTTATTGTTACTTTGATTAAATAGGAAACAAGTACTTTCAGGAATCTATATAAGGTCCTATGTTAATCAAATGCCCAAATTTCCTCTTTATTTTTTGCCTTCAAAAAGTCAAATTCTTTAAACAGAAAAAAGACCTTTCAGGATATCTTTTATACCTAAGCTATATTTGAGATTTCCCAGAAGATCTCTAGAAAATTACAATGATTTGTTCCTATAAAGTAATGCCAGAAATAATTAGGTTTGTATAATGACTTACCAAATCAGAAGACATGCCAGGATTTCCCTAGGTTACATTTGAATACATAACATGTATTAATATAAATATTTCAGATATTGTGTATTTTCATGGGAAATCCTAGAGATTGTCCAGTGCCCTCTTGGTGCATGAGTTCGTATTGACCAGAATTCTAGTGGTAGTTCACCTGATAATATTAGGCAAAAGCAGTGTTGCCAGTCAACTTCAGTTACTTTAAATGCTTACTTGGAATGAACTTACTTCTTTCCCCCAGTTTTATAGAGACATACATTGTGAATTTAGGTATACAATGTGGTGATTTTATTACACAGTATTTACCACAGAATACTTGATTACACAATATTACACAATGTTTATTACACATATAATTACCACAATGAAATTAACACAAAAATCCCTCACATCACTTTTTGTAGTGAGAACATTTAAGATTTACAATCCTAGCAACTTTGAAGTATATAATGTATTAACTATAGTCCTTCTATAGTTAAGGTTCTATAGAACCCTATAACCGGAAGTTTGTACCCTTTACCGATGTCTCCCTATTTTCCTTACCTGAGTCAGCCCCTAGGCAACCACCATTTTATGCGGAGTTCAGGTGTTTTTAAGATTCCACATATAAATGGGATCATACATTATTTGCCTTTCTCTAGCTTATTTCACTTAGTGTAATGCTCTCAAGGTCTTTCCATTTAGTCGCAAACTGAAGGATTCCTTTTTTTTTTTTTTTTAACGGCTGAACATTTGTGTGTTCATTCATCCATTGATGAACACATCTGTTTCCATGTCTTGGCTGCTGTGAATAATACTGTAATGAACACAGGGGTGAAGATCTCTGATATCATGATTTCATTTCCTTTGGATACATACGCAGAAGTGTAATTGCTGGGATTTTTTTTAAAAAATTTTATTTATTTATTTGACAGAGAGAGATCATAAGTAGACAGAGAGGCAGGCAGAGAAAGAGAGAGGGAAGCAGGCTCCCTGCTGAGCAGAGATCCCGATGTGGGACTCAATCCCAGGACCCTGAGATCATGACCTGAGCCGAAGGCAGCGGCTTAACCCGCTGGTCCTTTTAGTATTAATTTTTTTCAGGAATCTCCATATTTTCCATAGTGTCACACCAATTGGTATTCCCACCAATCGTGCACAAGGGTTCCCTTATCTCTACTTCTCCAATGCCTGCTCTCTCTTGTCTTTTTGATAATCTGCTTTAGTTTGAATGTAGCATTTTTTAGGCCAGTGATTCTAAATTGGAGAAGCATATCAGACCTACCCATAGTTCTATAAAAATACAGGTGTCTAAGCTCTACTCCAGAGTTACTGCATTTCATTACTTGACATTATGTAATATCTCAGGATTATTGTATGTCGTAACACAAGATTTCCTTTATAAAAATTCACGTTTTTATAAGTCAGGTACATTTGAAAATAGACTCACTCATTACCCTCAGACATTTTGCCTAAAAACATGGTTTGCAATGGCTTTGTTTTGTTTGCAGCACACAATCCCAATTCCTTGTTAATCACTTTACTCTGAGCTTTCCCCAGATCTTTTGAAAATTAAAGTAATAATCTCACCTGTGTTACCTTTCATCTATGAATTTCGGTTGGCTGATTCTCCCCTGCGTTAGTGGAGTTTGTGTCTTTAACAAAGCTCTCTTGATACTCCAGGTACTTCAAACTATTGACTCTTCTAAGTAGTCTTGTGTACAGATGGTGTTGCTTGCCAGTGGGCTGACTCAGGATTTTCAAGCTTTCTTTAGTCAAGAAGCAGACGGCTTCCTGAGTGTGCTAACTCAAGATTTAGCAGAACATGACTTAATTACATAGGACTGAATGAACTGATGAGGGCATTTTTATTATGGGTGTTTGTTTGGAACATTGATTTTTTTTTTAATGTTATGTAAGCAAGTTCTTCTTTTTTTAGGCTATCTGTAACAAATAACTTAGCAGACCCTGCCATTGTAAACACATACGGCACCTTCAAATGATGTCTGATTCTCACTAAGTCCTTTCTCTACTGGAAACGTGAAGCTTACTAAATTTCTTTACTGTTTGACAGTGTAATTTACATATATTCAATAAGAACATGTCCTTTGTACTGGGAGATGATTGGAAAAATTGCTATAGAGCCAAAGTATGGCCTGGAATGTCTTGGGAATTGTTCTCGTTTAATCAGGTTTGATGGTCCTTTTTAAGGGATGTAAAGTGGACTTATGTAGGGCTTTCTTAGGAGTAGATGCTTAAAAAGCTTCTCAAGGAAAAGTGGCCTGCAAACTAATATAAGTGGGCCCAGTCTTTACAGGTAGTAAGGAAGACCAACCACTTCCTGGGAAGCCAGGGGCCTTGAGACAGGGAGTCACCCAGATTTATAGGTACTGCAGGTTAAACTTGATGAGTTTTGGGGGCTTGGATTCCAGCCTTGATGTAGTACATGCTAGAAACGTTAAATCCAACCTGAAATTCCTTATGAAAATTTCCCACCAGGGATGCACTTGGGTGGCTCAGTTGGTTGAGGGTCAGACTTGATTTTTGGTTCAGGTCATAGTCTGGAGGTCGTGGGATCAAGCCCCTGTGTTGGGCTCCTTGCTCAACAGTCTGCTTGAGAATTCTTTCTCTCCCTCTGCCCCTCCTCCTGCTCATGCTTGTGTAGGTGCTCTCTCTAAAATCTTAAAAAAAAAAAAGAAACCAAAAAACAAAAAACTAAACTTTCTACCAGTTAGTTTTGTGATTATTCAATACTATAGAGCTCTAGATTTCCAAAGAAAACTTGAAAAACCCTCATGCTGCATCTATGCAAATGAAGCCAAGTCAAATGAGACCATAAGGATGACTTTTCTTCAGGATTATTATTGATCAAGGGAGGAAGACTACCAAGAAATCATGAAAACTTAATTTGGCCTAGAAGATTACCAGAAATCTTCAGTGTAAAACTAAGCATTATTTAGAATGTTCACAATTATGATTCTATGGGCCTCTTGTCTTTGAGTTACTGTACAACTCTATAGCAATTACTAAATATAAGTAAGTCCATAGAAGTTAACTTGTACTTGTTCTAGTGCAAATAATTCTTGTCCATAGACATGGAGGTGGCTTTGTGCCTTGGAGATTCAACTGATTCCCTCTCCATAATGGAAGAAGCTAGTTTTCATTCCCTAAGCCGATGTTTCAATATCCCTGATGGGTTTGTAGATCTGTCCTTACTGCTCTTTTTGACTTACCTTGGGTTTTGTGACCACTTCTTCAGGTCCCTCATTCATTCGTTAAATCTTTGATGTTGTTAGTATTTTAGCTGTAGGAGAGCCAGGATGGTACCTTGCTCTGGAAAAACTACCCTTTAACTATGAGCAAACCTTTCTGCTGGATAATGAGCCATTCTTGGAGGCTCAAGGAAAGGCGGCCACTAGGGAGCTGAATGGAATTCTTACGAATCAGCTGGTAAAATCCCCTCAAAGTCTTAAGAACCAGTATGTCTGTATCTGGGCATGCTGCCTGACGAGGAGTCCTTTGTACTTTATAGTACTTTATAACAGTACCTGCTTGGTGTATGCACTCTAATTGGCCCCCTACCCCTCCCTGCATTCAATCAGATAGAGGAAAACAAACAAACAAACTTGTAGGTGGTCACATGGCTTGATGTTTATGTTCAAATTAATTCCACAATTGTATATAACTCCTAAAATAACTCAATGACATTTTTTTCCCCCTGAGACTGTTGGTAACCTAGATATGGCACTTTTAGGGAACTTCTTTCAGCTACTTCTGATTAAAATGACATTTAATAAGCATGTACTGTGTGCCTGGAACTTATAAGCGTGTTATTGCTGTTCCATAACTTTATCCTAAATAGACCTAAAAGCAAGTCACTCTTACTGGATCCATTTTTAGGTGAGAAAAGCGAAGCTCAGAGCTGTTCAGTTGTTCCGGTTATACAGCCAGCTGGCAGTTGAAGATCCTCACCCTTCTCTTTCATATTAGATTCCATATATTCAATTCATATTCTGGTCAATTTTATTTTCATGCAGTTCTTACAACAGTCCTATAAGTGAGGAGTTATTTATGCCCATTTTGTAAGTGAGAAAAGCAGAGGTTAAATAAATGGTCATTAAACATTACAACACAGTTTGTGGTCAGTGTACATGGTTTTGTACATGGTTTTCTGCTGAATTAGCCCGTTTTCTCCTTGTGTGCACATGTGATTTGCCTACTTTAAGTTTGTACGGCTGCTTGAACCTGCTTTTCCCATGCATTTGGCATGTGATTTCAGGTGCTTAGCATGCCTGTTTAATGTTTGGAGTATTTGGCTCTGTCCCTGTTGCAGTTGGCATATTCTCCTTGAAGAGATGCAGAAGCATGCTCTTAAGAGCACTTGGGAAGCTGCTGTTTTAGGAGGTTATTGTCCATATTTATGGACGATTTAGAGAATCTAGCTGACCAATTAAAACTATCACAAAGATGAGCTCAGAGACAGATGCCTTCTACAGAAGGGGTGATTCCCACTTTTGTTTTTTGCCTCGTTACTCAATATACTTACTAGCCTACCTCCCTCCCCCACGGCCTATTACCAGTTTCCAGCACACTCCATCCATGCCTTGCTCTGGCCTTCTGGCAAAATCAGAATCACAGCTCTGCTGCTCCAGAGCTAATCTTGGTCTTGCTCTGTAATGACTTCCTCGGTGTGTTCTTGGCTGCCTCTAGCTTGATTTCAGCTGGTTTTTGTTCACTCGGTGGCAGATTGTTAAATAACATGTGTTTCTCATGCACCAAGTTCCTCGACCATGTGGCATCTGACATTTTCATTACTGCTTGTCACAAACTTCAATGTCTGCGGTTGTAGTCCTTAGCTATTAGTTCAGTATTGACTTAATGCTGGGTCTTCGCTCTAGCACATGGAGGCATTGCCAGGCCTTGGGGAGTCAGATCTGTCATCTTTCTTGCTGCTGCTGTGTGTGTGCGAAAGCTGGAGTCCTTCTCCTCTCTTTGGCACAGGATCCCCGAAACCCGCCCCCACCCCAGCCTTGCTGCTGTAAGAGGACCGAGGTGGATGGAAGGGGGTTCTTTCTCTCTCTTGAGCTCCAGCCTCTTTGTTTCTGATTTGTGAACGTGCTGCAGGCACTCTGGTTCCAGCAAGTTCAAGATCAAGCTCTCTTCTCTCTCCTCCTCCTTCTTCCTTTTAATGTAACGGCCGTTTTCCCATGCATTTCTTCTCAAAAGGTGGAACTCCCCTTATTTAAATGTTTTATCTAGTTGGTAGTAAGCCCTGCCAATTCACCCTCGCATCTCGCTTCCACCCTCATCCTGATACTCATCACGAAATTTTCCGTTCCATTCCTCAATATTCATCGCCGTTCGTCCAAGAATTACATACAGACAGCGCACCATGCCTATGCTTTCATGTGGTGGCCCATCACCGTATTACGTTCTAGAAACATTCCCTCAAGTCGTGGGGGCGGGGGGGTGCGTATCCCAGGCATGGTGTCCTGATACTACTCAGGCTTTGAATTTCACAACACTGGCAGCTCTGTTCTGGTGAAGGGAGCTGGACCTTGAGTTTGAGACCCTTTTCTCTCATTCTCTTATGGCCTCGAGAACATATAGATAGATAGATAGATAGATAGATAAGTCATTGTAGTTCAGCTTTTCATTACTTGAATCTGTTTTGCTTTTCAGCAGGGTGGGGGAGAAAGGGGTGTTTGCCTCCCAAGCAGGAGGAACTCTAGTGATTTTCCCAAGCAGGTCTGACTGCTCTACTACTCAGAGTCAAATTGAAAATCCTCTGTAACTCCCACCTGCTCATCATCCCTACTGAGGCAACTCCACTCATTTTCCTTCTGGATTCCACTTTTGTCCTTGGAATCTTCCATAGAGGTGGGATGTGGGGAGCAGTACAAGATTAGGTAACTCAAATTTGATTCAACCTTCCTGCCTTGTGCTCTTCCCTGGTACTGCCTCCTTTGGGTCCATGCTATAGCCCACTGTCTGACCTAGCTTCTTAAAATGTCAAGCACTATGCTGCCTTCAGTAGCTGTGGAAGCAGCTCATTACATTCAGAATAATGGCTGCATTTCCCGGTCTCTCTTCAGAGCCTCTGCCTGCCCATCTCCCACTGGTTACCTCGACTCGCCCGTGCCCAGCTGGACGGCAGGAACACTGCTCCTCATTACTGGAGATTGGCCGCTGCATTATTCAGGAGCTCTGCTGCGGGTCTATACCTTTGTGTTCAGTGAAGTGGTTCTGCACTCTGTGGGGTGCGAACACGAAAAGGTTTTATTTTTATTCAATCATTGCTTTAAACCATGTTCTGTTCGCAGAGTCTTTTGTCCTTTGGTATCTGGGAATGGCAGTCCATTCATTTTATGAAAATCTAGACCAATCTAATTTAAAACTCCAGGGTTCCCGCCCCCCACGCCCCACCAGTTCAGGGCTGATCCATACTTGTGGGGATCCCCACCCACAGCAGGAAGTTGAGTGGTCTGCTCTGTCACTCCCCCTCTTCACCCTCCTCTGGGGAGGCTGCAGGAACAGTTTCCTGGGGCTGATGGGGCTGTGGCTGGGCCATTCCTGACTGTTGCTATTCTCTGCCCATTATAAAGCGTCTCTTATACCCTGCTTTGTAAGGACCTCTGCCTGGTATAATTCCCTCCTCGGGCGGGCAGGTGAGAACCACCTCCAGGTGGTCCATGATGTGTGAAGGATTCCCCTCTCCTGTGGACTTCTAAGCCTCTACGAAGACCTAGAAATCACACCCCAAAGCCAGTCGTTGATGCCATCACTGGCAGGCAGAAATCCAAGTATGTTCTTGGAATTGGCTATTCGTGGGTCATCTCTCTACTCAGAACAGCAACAGAGAAAATAATTCTTAAAAATAGATCCCAGAGATGTATTTTGGGGTGTGCAGCTAGCAGTGTATTTGATGGCTTAGATTTCTTCTTTGGCCATGTTAGCTGAGAGGACCAGGGAAGGGAGAGACTTGGCACAGTCATTCTTCCTTTGTGCAGGGAAAGGAGTATGTTCTTCTGCTGCAAAGCACTGGAGCAGGAAAAGCCAAGACCTGGTTCCTGAGGACTGCCTCCTTAGGTTGTAGGAGCATTTGCTCACATTCTTGGATTTTTTTTTTTTCACCTCCATTCTTTTCCCAAAAAAGTTAATCTAGCCTTACCTTTCTCTTACATGGAAACCATCTTTTTCCCTCTCCTCTTCTTGCAGATGGCTGAAGTTTATTCAAGGTGTTGGATAAGGTCCCAGTAGAGTATAATCAATCAGCCTTTGTGCCTTCTAGGGTCCTTTCAAGTCCTGGTGATGCTTTTAAGTTTCTAAAAATTTTATTTTAGTATTGACACAGTAAAGTTGTCCTTTCTGATGTACAGGTCTATAAATTTTCATACATGTATATTTTAATATAACCACCACCTAGTTCCACCACTTAAAAACAAAACTCCCCAAAACCAAAACAACAAGAACAACAACAAAACCCACAAAAAAATCCCAAAAGCTCTCCCTGTGCCATCCCTTTGTAACTAACTACATCTCCCCCTACAACCCTTTGCATCCCCTGATCTGTCATCAGTCACTGTAGTTTTATCTTTTCAAGACTATGATCCAAGTGCAATCATATGGTATGTGACATTTTGAGACTAGCATTTTTCACTTGGCATAATGCCTTGAAGAATCTTCCAAGTGGTAGATACCATTTTTTGAGATACAATTGACATAAAATATTAGTTGCAGGTATACAGCACAATGATTTGATATATGTATATATTGATACGATCACCACAGTAAGTCTAACATCTGTCACCACACTGTTACATGTTATTTTATTCTTATGAGAATTGAAGATTTGCTTTCAGCAACTTTAAAATATACCATACAGTATTATTATAGTTGTATTGTGTATTTTATCCCCAGGACTCCTTTTATAGCTGAAAGCTTGTACCTTTAACCACCCTCCACATTTCCTTCCTCTGGCAACCCCAATCTCTTATCTATGAGTTTTTGTTGTGGTGGTGTTTCCAGAATCCACATGGAAGTAAGATCATATGGTGTTTCTTCCCCTGTCTTATTTAACTTAGCATAATTCCCTCTCAGACCATCCATGTTGTCACAAATGACAGGATTTCCTCTCTGGCAGAGTGATATTCTGTTGTATATATGCACCATATTTTCTTGATCCATTCATTCATCAACACTTAGGTTGTTTCTGTGTCTTGGTCATGGTAAATGATGTGGTGGTGAACATGGAGGTACCCCTATCTTTTACATTAGTGTTTCTTTCTTTGGAAAAATACCCAGAAGTAGAATTGCTGGATTATATGGTAGTTCTATTTAATTTTTTTGAGGATGTCCATACTGTTTTCCATAATGGCTGCATGCATCAATAGTTAATTTTTCATCGTTGCTGAGCAGTATTCCATGGTATGGATGTAACAGTTTCCTGGTGGTACTCTTGGGACAATGAGTCCTCTCTCTAGGGCTGGATCCTGGATTTCCTCTGAACTCAGGATAGATCTTGCTCAGCAGTAATCATTGGCTAATCCTAGTCCCTAACTTTCTCTTCAATGAAGCAGCAAGTATCGCCAATGAGAGTTTTGTTCTTTACCTTTGTAGCTTTCTTTCTAGTAAGATGTGATTTTGCTCACTCCAGTTTAATCCTTGTCTTGTTCAGGGACTCAGGGCAAGTTCTAGACAGACTGCAGACCATATGCAAGTCTGCTCAGTGTGAAGTTTGGGGATTTTTAGAACTCCAAAGGGATTTCAATATTTCATGAGAACTTGTAGCTTGGGTCAAGGATTCTATCTCCCAGAACTCCATTCCAAAACATTCCAGGTTCTCTTCCTAGGCACCTGAGGTCACCACTTCCTCTCAGATGAGTCTCTTCTGGGACTTTCAGGGCATGTCCAGGTTGTGGGTGACTTTAGAGTAATAAAATGGGTAATAGTGCCTACAGTAAAAGCACTTTAGTCTCATTTAATCTCTATTACAACGAGGAGGGGGAGACTGGAGTTGACACTTAATCAGTGCCTACTATGTGCCAGGCATATCAGATATATGATAACATTTAGTCTTAGGAACTTTATGGAAGAGGATTCTTCTTTTCAATAGGAGTACCCTATTGAAGCTCAGAGGTTAAACAAGTTGCCTAAAGGCAGTTAGGAAATAGTACATTAGGATTCAAACTCAGGTTAATCAAACTCCTTCCATCATGCCCTTTGCACAAAGGGATCTAGAAAGGGAGAGGTGTACAATTTATATGGTGCTTGTATTAGTTTCCTTTGCTCCTGTGATAAAATACCTCAAGTTGGGTGGCTTAAAAAAACAAACGGTTTCATGGTTCTTAGAAGCTGCAAATCCAAAATCAAGGTATTAGTAGGGAATGCTTTCATCCCTCTTCCTGGCTTCTGATGGCTTGCTGCCAGTCTTTGGCATTCCTTGATTGGCAGCTGCAGAACTCCAATCTGTCTCGTTGCATGGCATTTTCCTTGTGTGTATTTTCATATGGCCAGCTCATGGGAGCATTGCTCAGACTGGATGAGGAACCCATTCCAGTATGACAGCATCTCAAGCGTTTACCTCAGCAGTGACCCTATTTTTAAATAAGGTCACATTTGGAGATGCTGGGGGTTAGAACTTAAACATTTATTAGGGGGATGTGATTGACACAATGCCTATTGTGTATTGGGGTTCATACTGGATATTTAGACAATTGGAAGTAACTATCCTTATCTTTCCAGCGTTGTTTCTTTGTTTTTTTGTTTGTTTGTTTGTTTTTCCTCCTGTTAAATTTGGCTAGCTCACTCTCTGGAGCATTTTATTTTAAAGCAATAATTTCAAAAACTTTTCTCTAAGAGCTCCAGTAGGAATTATATGTCCAAATTCTAGTACAAACCTTGTAATTGAGAAAATGGTTGAAAAAGTCCATGCCATCTGTGAACAGACCCCTGCATGGCAGTGTAAAGTTAGATGAAACTGTAGTTTTCAGACTTCATTGTTTAAATGTCTACACTTTGTCTAATCCTTTCTGATTTTTAGAAGAATCCCTTTTTGAGCACATGTTTTGTGACTCTTGATCTGTCAAGCTTAAAATGGCAATAAGCTGTGGCTGCTATTTCATTATTTTTTACAGCATACGGAAGGAACTTAAAATTTTCTGAACTTTCTGTGTATGAGAAGAGGGAGAAGACTCACATGGGGCATTTTGATCACATATCTCAATGATCGTCATTGAGATTTTCTTAAAATCCATTTTCTTTTTCAATGACACAATGCTATTAAAAAAACATTTTTATAAATTGTTACAGATATTCTCTAACAAAGTTAATTGACTATTCCCTTTTTAATTCAGCCTTCCCCTAAAAACACATCTTGTAAACTATCCCTTGTGACTTACTGCCATGTCAAATTTGAAATTCCAACTCCCTGGACAAAGGATCATGCCTAATACACCTGTCTTACCTGTCCGTCTCAATATTTAATACAACGATACATTTCACACCTACAGTGCCTAAGTACCAATTCCCATTTTTGTAAGAATTAGCCACTAGTCTTTTCTAAAGATCTTGGTAAGGAATATGCTCAAGGGCATTAAAAGCCCATCTGATATTTTCAACAGAAAATCCAAGGCGCGAATATGAAAAAAAAAAAAAGTCTTTAAAGCTTTTTTTTTTTTTTTAAATGGAATGACTTTAAAATGTCTAATTGTCTAGTTCTTAGTACATGTGTATTCCTGTCCTTACAGCAGAATCATCAGAAGCAGCTGTAGGGGGTTCTACATTAGATGGATCTTAGGACCATTTTCTCCTCTGGTTGATTTTTGACCAAACTTCTGCATGGTAATGGAATATCCTCGTGCATTACAATCTTTAGGAGTTTCTTGAAGATAAAGGTATTGCCATTTCTGAAATCCTTTAAGGCAGCTTGAAATAAGGCAGCTATGTTTTTAAAGATAAAGTCAGGAGAATGACCTAGAAATAAGAATTTTAGCATCTTAAGGTTTTATTTTTATTTGCAGAACACTTGGAAATTTTGTGTTTAATTACTGCTGCTCTATTTGTATTTGGCTATTTATACCGTCAGGCCAGAATCCCAAAATATTGGGCCTCAGTATTTTATTCATCCATGAACTCCTGGAACAGGATGGTTGTTAGAGCACAGACTCTGAAGCCATGCTGCCTGCTACTAATCATGTGACCTTGGGCCTCTGTCTGCCCTCCTGAGGATTAAATTCAGTGAGTCTGTCAAGTTCTCAGACCAATGCTTGATACACAGTAGATGCTGCTAAAGTCTTATTATTCTTCTGGGCTGGCTTCGTTCTTATATTAGCTATGTGATCTAGGGCAAATCTTTTAAACTTAGGTAAAATGTAAATAATAAAACCCAAGTCACAAGCTTTTCATGAGGATTAAATTAGACATTTTATGTAGAAATCCCATGCGCCACATATCCTACTGCTTCTAACTATGCTGGACTGTCTATGTACTCTGAGGGTTTTATTCGAGATCCTCTGGTGACCAAAATGATTAACATGTCTTCAAAGGCTCTTTAAACTCATTGTTCCCTCGGAGTTGTTTAGGTACTGTGGACAATCTAAATACTACTGCTAGTTTAACATGTTGGTTGTTATTACTGCAATATATCACATACATATGTAACATTGAAGCGTATCCAACCACTTCTTACAGTTCAAGCCATAATCATAGAGTAGTTCATCAAACCATAAAGTATCAAAATCTCTTGAGTAAACACCAAGTAGGAGACAACATTGTTAACATTAATATTCTCATTCTAAGACTTACGGCTTAAGGAAACCACTTGCTGATAATAAAATAACAATCTGGGTATATAAACCATGACTTTTACAACATTAGGGCTTTTAACTTAAAAATATTGTCACGTAGGGGCACCTGGGCGGCTCAGTTGATTAAGTGTCTGACTCTTGATTTAGGCTCAGGTCATGATCTCCCCCTGTTGGGCTCTGTGCTAGGTGAGGAGTTTACTTAAGATTATCTCTCTTCTTTTCCCTCTGTCCCTCCCCCATTCATGTACACATGCATGAACTCTCAAAAAAACCCACAAAGCCTTAAAACTATTGTCACCTAAAACTAATAGGACAGTATATGCCAACTACACAATTTTTTTAAAAAAAGTATATCTTTGTGCTTTCCACTGGGGTGGAAAAGTAATAGTCAAAATATAGCCTAATGTTTTATTGAAAAGGAAGAGTTAACATATTCTGTGGTTTTCTCTGAAGTTTATGAGAACTGCCTACATCCTTAGGAACAATTTGGGGACATTATAAGACAAACTGAGCTGAGGTGATAATATTAAGTTTGGAACATAATATTATTAATCATTTGTGAGTGTAATAATTTCAAAAGAGTGCTATAACCTTGTTTTGTATTTCTAAGCAGCCTGACTCTTTCAGTTTTTGGGTTTCCTGGTTCATTACGTGATCATCATTCCATATGGTGGTGTTATCTTCCAGCTCATATTTTCATCCACCAGCACTAGCTTGTTGCCCATTTAATGATGCAGAAATTCAAATTCATGGATGGCAGTTTCAGATGTTAACACACCATTACAAATCCACCTAAGGAAAAGGGGGAAAAGAACATTTTTGCATTCAGGGCAAAATGAGGCTTTATGCTAAGGAAAAATTCTTGGTCCTCCTCGGTTCCCATACCATATAAAAACACCCAATTATAGAATGCCTAAAATAAGGATTTTAGGGTTTGTTAGCCTACTCTGAATTAAATTAAAGGAGGAATGTATTTTAAGTCCAGCCATGTGTGTTACATTTACCATTTTGCCATAAACCTCTCATTTGTCAGAATGATTCAAAAAGCAGAAGTGTTTCTGCAGGTATCCAAGCACTTCCCCCCAAGAATTTTTTTAAGCCTCAAAATTAAGTTCTCTTAAATCCATTCCTGATTTTCATGTTTTCAACATCTGGCACATGCTAGATTTTCTTAAATTGAAGATGACAGAATCTAACACATGAGTTTAGCAATCTTGGTGTGTTAAAGACAACACAGAACCGTACCAAGCTGTGTACTCCATCACTGAGCAGAATTCTAAACCCTTGGTGTGAAGTTGATGAATCTCAAGTTATGCAGCCTGGATGGGGACCTTCAGCCAAATGACCACCATCTTTAGTCTTTGAAACCATTACCAAGCAACGTTTCAGTTAGGACCCTTCAGATACAGGAAGGTTGCCCAGTCCTTTTTTTGGTAGGCTGGAGAGCTGGGCCCGTGACTGCTCAGTGGGTGCCTTTTCAGAAAGAGGTTAATGGGGTTTTCTGTTAATTAACTTCCTAGCTTCCTTTTCTCATTACTTCTGTCTGGGAATTAGTCTTTTTCACACAGTAGGTTGTATTACTTAAATGTTTTAAACTTTGCTGTGGGTTCCTTTGTGGGATTGAAAACCGATTCTTACTATTCTTACTATTTCAATTTACTATTCTTCATATTATATTTAAATATACTATTTATTATACTATATATATTTTAAATACATATACTATATATTTTTAAATCTATCTATACTTATATATAAGTATATATGAAAATATATATGTGATATATAAATGTATATATTTAAGTATATTATATATAAATATATATATAAATAAATATTATATATACTTAAATATATTATATATTAAATATTTAAGTACATATAATATATATATTTTTGAAATATATATACTATATATTTATTATACTATAATAGTATATTTCAATATACTATTCTTACTATTTCTTACTATTCTTACTATCTCAATTTATTATTGACCCTCCGCACTAGCTCTTTGTCTTGGCCAGTTAATATCCAAACTACTATAAAAAAAAAAGGTGTTAGTAAGTGATGAATTGGTGTAGCCACTTAGTGAATGGATATATATTTTTTTTAAGTGTAATGGTTACCCTTGTTTATCTAAATAATTAGGTCCCAGACATCTTACAAATGGCTGTTTTCAAAAGTTAGTCGTAAGGGACGCCTGGGTGGCTCAGTTGGTTGGACGACTGCCTTTGGCTCAGGTCATGATCCCGGAGTCCCGGGATCGAGTCCCGCATTGGGCTCCCAACTGCATGGGGAGTCTGCTTCTCCCTCCGACCTTCTCCTTGCTCATGCTCTCTCTCTCTGTCTCTCTCTCTCAAGTAAATAAATAAAATCTTAAAAAAAAAAAAGTTAGTGGTAAGAAAAAAAGTTGAGGCATCCTGATTTGAATAGGCTATTGGGGCCATCCTTGGTTCTTTTATATTCTGGCACTGCTAACAGAAAGCTCAGGTCCTGGAATAGATTTCATAGTTTTTATTCATGATACAAAGCCATGCTTCTAGATATTTCCAGATTCTTTTATGTTTGGAAACATACAAATGTGCTATTTGTCAAATATTTAAAATCCATACTTTTTGTCATCTGGAACATATATATATATATGGGCAGGAAAAGTATCCCTGATCTTCACTGGTCAGCTGCTGTATCATCTGAAGGCTAAAATCTAGTGACTGGGAGAAAAAACTTGATAGAACAACTTTTAATTTCTGCCTCTAGCACTAAGTTGGTGGAATATCAGATCAGATATTGGTCACGAATCCTCTGTGCCTTTTTTTTTTTTTTTAAATCTCTGGGTGGGAAGCACATATCCCTTTTTCTGCAGGTCAGCTTCAGATTTAATTAAGTCACCAGGCAAGTAAGAAGTTCAGTTTACCCACCAAATATACCAGTAAGAAAGCCAAATGGCATTACTTTGCTCCCTTTGCCTCACTCTTTTCCTATCTAGACTTCAAAAACTTTTATTGGAAGAAATGAAATGCTTCCTTAATGAAATCAAGAATATTTGTGTATATGGGCATAACTTCTCAGGTCAATGTTTATCATTGAGTGGTATCTAAGGAAAGAGAGGAGTCAACATAGATAATTTATTTTAGAGTATGAGCAAATGACTTAGGTAGGTTGGGGGCAATTTTTGGCTGGGAGCTCGGAGTCTGGGATTTTCACAGCTGTGAGTCAAAGGTACAGTGACAAGAATCACAGGGCGATCCATCATGATATTCTCTTTGTGCACCGGTCAGGAACATTTTATGTATCTTTTATAAAGTCTGCTGTGTCCATGTCATTCACAAACACAGATTAAGCATAAAGAAATGCAAGGAGACATGTTCACTTTCTTGTGGACTGCTGATACCCTGGGTCACATAGTATTTGGGTAGAATGATTCAGGCCAAGAAGAAGACTTCTTCATAGCCAAGAAGATGACTCAGGTATATTTTGAATGTTTCATTGTGCAGTTTATGCATTTCAGTTTTAACTCAAGCCACCCTCAGAATAGTTTCTCCTTCTATTCTTTCAGAAGAAAAGGCAAGAGTTTTTAATATTTCTAAAAATGTGACATGGGCAAATACTGCATTGTCCTCTTCCTAGTTAAGTGCATGAACCTGAGTCAGCAGCCTTTTCTTGCATCTGTCATTTTGGAGTTTTCATCTGAAATCCTTTCCACCGAATCTTTAGTGAAGGTGGACTGACTTCAGGTCTAGAGATCATTGCATAGGTTTTCTCCAAATGCCAAACTTCCGACGAACCTTATTCGTTCTCAGTCCTATCCCTGTGAAAGAGTCTTGCTTCTTTGCTTGCTTTCAAGGTTTAAAACAACCCAGTTGTTAAAAGCTGTCCTTTTCTTTGATCTCGGAACATTTTCTTTCCAGATCATCTCATGTGCTCTGTAACAGTATGAATTACCTTCTAACCTTTAGGTTTCTTATTACCTATATAGTCAGTGGTTATTTTTCATACACAGAAATCAAACATCTCTTTATAGTCTGCCTTAGCTAAGTAGCTAAAGCATATAGTCAGTACAGAATGATGAACTTCGAAAGAGAGTATCAGTGGTCAGATGAGGGCCACAAGCCTCTCTATCCAAGGTGTCATTATATTATTACTAGAGCCCATAATATACCTCCCTATTCTGTTCAGCACTTCATAGACTTGCAAAGGCTGATTCATGCTAATCAAAATGGCAGGACACTGAAGTATATAAACCATATGGAAAACTTAGAATGGGGATATGCTTTTCTCATGATGGAGAGGAATACATCTACCAGCTTCCCTGAGAAGTGGACCTAACTAGAGCTGCCTAGTGAGTGGAGTGAAAAGGCAGCCTTAAGGCATATTTCAGCAAAGCTATTCTTAACCTGTTGAGCCATCCATCATTAGAGATTACTAGAAGAACCAAAAAGTAGGTTTTATTTTGGGACTGGATAAAGTCAACGTTAGGCTCTTCACCCTCATGCCCTATTCCTGAGGCTGACTGTCCCCCTTTTGTACATTTTTTTTTCTCCAAATGGGATACAGTTGTATTCCTGCCTTAAAAAATCATAAGCCTCTTACAAATCTGCTTTCCCTCTATGGTATTCAGGTCTCTAGCTTCCTGAGATACAAATTTAGAGAACCTCCTGGGGGTACTACTACAAAGCCAGATCTTGTTTATTGTTTATAAGCTTATTCAGTTCCTGGGTGGGTAGCTGATCTTGATGTCTCCATAGTCCGCCAACATATAATTAAATACTAAAGTAATTATTTGCAGGCTAACAAAACACATATACTTTCTAACCAACTTTTTTAGTGTTTTGTAAAATAGAAAAATGAAAGTATTTGATGCAAATACTCTAAAGTAGTGAAACTGGAAAATACAGAAGCTAAGCTATAATTCTGTAGATCATTGGTCATTAACCAAATAAGCTTGTTTTGTGGAAATTCCTCCAGTGTATCCCAACTGCTAATTATGCAATAGAAATCTGACAAGGAATTCATTGTCTTATGACATAATTTAACGTATTTTGAGACTCTGAAAGTGTTAGAAAATCCTCTCTTATTGAGGCTATTGGGTAAAAGCTTTAGATTCACTTATTAGGATAGTTTTCCATGACCCTTGTAGGAGAGAATTTTCCTCTGCCCTTCAAGATTCTTCTAGCTGAACTAAGAATCATGTTGACATAAGACAGACTAAGAGTAGAAAATAATTTTGTACATCTCTACACAGAAATGGACATTCCAAAGACAGACAAAATGAGGTATGTCACTTTAAAGAGAATAGAATTTTCTACTGTCTTCAATCTCTGCACCTTTCACAAAACTTCAAATAGCGCTATGTTGGGACAAAGCATCCAGAAGTTTACAACCTCTGTGTTCTGTAGGAGCCACTATGAGAAGGTCCCAAGGAAGAATTGGCCATTTTCAGTGGAAAACGAGTGGTGATTACTAATTATGATGGCTGTGTACTTTGGATCTGGATTTGCCATACCCTTTTACAGTAAGACACCAACTGCTTAAGAAATAAAGGTGTTTTAATTCATTAAACAGATGTGAGAAGGAGCATTTTAAGAGGGGTGATCTCTTTAGAAAATGGACCAAACTTGAATTCATAATAGATATGTTTGTAGATAAAGGCATGAATCCTTAATGTCTCTCTTCTGAAACATGGAATGTAGTTTACTTTTTTACTTGGGAAATATTCCAGTATTTGGTCAAAAATTGTGTGTGATTTAGCTTATTTCTTGGTTTTAAATTTTGAGATTTTTATTTAATTTTTGATTATTAGGTCAGACCTTGTTGGTAATTTGTTATATTAAAAATTGCAAATTGGAGTACCTAGGTGGCTCAGACAGTTGAATGTCTGACTCTTGATTTCAACTCAGGTCATGATCTTAGGGTGGTGGGATCAAGCCCCACAATAGGCTCTGTGCTAGTTGTGGAATCTGCTTGAGATTCTCGCTCCCTCTGCATCCCCCCGACTATGCTCACCCTGTTGTGTGTGTGTGCGTGCTTTCTCTCAAATCTTTAAACAAACAAACAAACAAACAAACCAAAAAACACAAAACAAAACAAAACAAAACAAAAAGCTAAGGATAATGGGGGTATAAAAGTTTGGGACTTGAAAGGGAAAGAATGAAATTTATAGGAAGATGAAAAAAAATTTTGGTCTTTGTTTGCTAGCCCTTTCACAAACAATAGGACAACAGGATTTTGAGTACAGTGGCCTTGAGGTTTTTTTCCCTGTCTACCAGATGTAATTCTCATCATAATGTAGTCCTCTATGCTAGAAGCTCCTTTCTTGGAGCAGGCAGTTGTGAAGGAGGGAAAGAGCTTTTCTTGCATCTGCTGTATTTTGATTGTTTTTAAATCAAAAATAATCTTCATGCTGAGGTGTCCCTTCTTGAGATAGCCTGCCCTTGGCCTCTACACTCATAATCACTTTTCTCTTTCAACCACATCTAGTGTTTTTCCAGTTTTCTTAAATGTCAATGCCTAGAATTGAGCAAGTATATCATTTGGTCTGCAAGTACCCTCTTTTGACTTCAAGGCTCGTGTGTGTGTGTGTGTGTGTGTGTGTGTGTGTGTGTTCAATACATAACACTGTTGGTGCATTACAAAACTGATGAACTTAAACTCAAGGTACTTCTTACAAATCCTGATGACAAACCAAGTTGCCCTGTCCTAGACAGGCACACAAGATTCCTTTGATTCTAGGTGTGATATTTTCCATGTATTCTTGTTATGTCCTTTTATTGCGTGGGTTTGGCCTTACTCTCTCAGGATGTTTTTAAATTCTTATTTCACTATGTAGTGTATTTACCTGGTAAAACATAAGGAGGAAAAAACAACAAAAAAGACCCAGGTCTTCTATACCTCAAAATAAGACATTGATAAAAATATTATATTCTAAAAGGCCAGATAGAGGATATGGTGTCACAATATCGGGTTGTATTTCATGAGTTTACTTATTCAGTGTTCACAGAAGTCTGGTACATGTTATGCATTGTGCTAAGCCTTGTGGAGTCTTGGTGAATAAATGAACAAGGTCTTAGCTTTTATGAAGCTGAGGTTTTCATGGAGGAGATAGAAAATAGTGCGGTGGGAAAAAGGGATTGGGTAGAACATGACTGAGTTGGGCCAGTGGCCCTCTAATTTAGAGATAGTTCCTGAATAGGTGGCATTTAAACTAATGCCTCCAGTTTGACAAGGAGTCAGCTATTCAAAGAGCTGCAAGAACATTCCAGGCAGAAGGGAAGAGCAGATGCAAACAGGAAGGAAGGAGCTTGATTAAGAATAGAAAGTCACTAGCATGACTGAAGCTTAGTGAACCAGGAGAGAAGTAGGTGGAGCAGACCATGTAAGACATTGGAGATCACAATATGGAGTGCAAGTTCTTTTTTTTCTTTCTTTCTAGATTGCCGCTAGCTTCTGAATAAGTCTAATACTAGTACATAATCTAACAATACTACTATTCAAGCCACATTTCTCCATGTTGTTCACGAGAATATCATGAGAAAGTATCAGATGTATGGCAGAATCCTGGTTTACTCTGTTGAGTTTTTCCTGACACATAATTCAAAACAAATAAAAAAAAAATCTCTTTAATATTTTTAGTGAATTGTTAGCTTGCTCAGATCTTTAAAACAACTTGATGAATACATTTTAGAATTGTATCAGGGATTAGAGTCAAATTGAACAGTCTATAATTTCTAGAAGTTGTTTTTGAAACTTGAACCAAAATTTTTTGCATCTTCAGTTTATTCAAATTTCTTTCACCCCTGATTGCACAAAGATGACCACAAATACTTCCTGATTGAACTTACAAGATGGTTCAATACTTGGCAAGATAATTCACTCTATTTAGAGTAACTAGATTTTATCTCACTGCAAATACATCAGAACTTGTTCTGGTTCATTATTCTTTAAGTCTGGAGGCACTTTCCCTTAATAAAGAAGAGGGGAGCAGAATAATGAACTGGCTCTGTCCCCTCTCTCATTTGGCAACCTCATGTGTCCCAATAGTTCACGTCATGGCTACCAGGCCAATGTTTCATCACCTGGTGTTAAGCATTGCTAACATGATTCCAAACAAAAGTCCTCTTAAAGTTAGCAGCAATATTTTCTTGGCAAATACTTTGGAATAAAGAGATTCCTGAATTCCTAGATTAGCTGTCTTCAGAAAGACAGGTATAGGGTGTTTCACTTTCTTTGCCTGCTTCTGCTGGTTAGTGGCAGCCCATGATGTGGAGGAAGTAAGAGAAATGGCATTGCAGTTCCTTTTCCAAACTGGGTGCAAAGGGCAGGCAGTGATGTGTGCTGAACTCCTCTCCTGTGTAACCATGGGAGCTGGAAGTAGTTGGCTAAGACAGTTCACTTTCTGTTTGGAGGTTCTAACCTTTGTGGTTGACATCAGAGTGAAACAAATCTGTATTACAAAACGTAGGTTAGACTTTCAAGTCTTTCTCTACAAAGCTAAAAATGAAGAGGACTACAAGTTACTTAAGTTATCTGGCCCCTAGTTTTCACACCTGTAAAATTAAGAGGTTGGAAAAGTAATCTGAGACTCTTTCCAGCTATAATACTCTGTAAGAAAATTGTTTTAAATCCTGAGTAGAAAGTTTGAATTATCTTTGCAGAAATTGAGGCAGAGCTGTGATGCTTATTTTTTTTCATTCTTCAGCAATTTTATGTATAACTTAAGACACTAGAAAATTGGATCAATTTTCTTTTGAATTTTCAAATAACTTTAAAAATACATCTCATCAGTTAATATTCTCTCTGCCATATAAGGTGGTATTATGTTAGATGTTAAAAATGACCAAAACTCACATGATCATTTGTAAATCATTTTGCCCATTGAAAGACTTTTGTGATCCCACACTTAGTTTTCTTGCAGTTAAATACTATAAGAAGATATTCACCAAATCCTCAGTCTTCTGTGTTGCCCAGTTTGAATAAACAATGCATCTTATTGCAACAACATTTTCCACCAAATGATACATAAATGGATTCTTAAGCTGTATAAAACTTTGGGAATATCTTTGCAAAAAGGGTGCCAACCCCTTTTTTAGATGTTAGTTTCTTAAGTTGAAATACACATTTTATCTAGAGGGAAAATAAATTGCTACCAACATCAATCTCAGTTGAACTTTATATGCTTTTAATCCATAGACTTAGAAACAAATAGTCCTAGAATGTATATCAGATAAACTAGATGTTAAAGGTAAAAGTATTCATCTTCAGTCTCAATTTTTATGGACTATTTGGTTAAACATCATCACTCAGGGTGTTCCTGATCTGAAATAATGATTAGGATTAAGTTTCCCAGAGAAAATATTCAGTCTTATTTGTACCAAGGCTTGAAGAAAAAGTTTGAAAGGCAGCTAAAGGTTGTATTAGGTGATATTCTGATTTGAGGGGGTTTGTGTAGCAGAGTAGGGGAATTGGGGGGATGTTGTGGTGGAAGAAAAAGAGACTATGAAAACGTTCTTTTTCTGTTCTTCAGGTATTAGCTTCATCTCACTTTTATGGATGCTTTCTTCTGAGTCTCAACCAATCAACTTCTAGAGTAATGTCTTTGAATACTGAAAATTTGCAGATGCTTCATAAATTATAGAACAGATTTTTCTGGTAGGCAATACTGAAGCAGGATATAAAGGTTTCTTCAATACACTTAAATAAATTGATGGGTTAATTAATTGTTCTAGAATGCCTGAAATTCTGAATTTGGATGAATTCAGATTCTGATCATTGTTCCCACCCCAAGGACAGGAATAGGAGACCACTGTCTGTTTTTCTTAAATTTTTTGTAATCTTTAAGAAGCAGTACTGGGAACACAGAAGTTTGGTGTTAGTGTAAAATAAAATAGCATGCACTGCCCTTCTCCAGCTGGGTTTGGGCATCCACATATCATTATTGCCACCACCACTACTCAAAAACTTGTATGACTCCATTTCCTTCAAGTGACATAGGAGTGCTAAGGACTGAGAAGACTTTGGTCCTAACATTAGGCTCACTACATTTCCCATCACAACACAGACACGTTGTTGAACTTTCTCCTCTTTAGCAGACTAGGAACACAACATGTTGGTTGGTTTTATTCTCAGTTCTCCAAGAAGTAAGAGATGTGCTTGGTCAGTTTAACAGGGAATGATCCAAGGCTGTTGAGGAACAGTAATTCCTCATGTTTCTTGCATGTCATCAGCCCGTGTTCTGCCAAAACATAACCTCCTTGGAACCCTCAGTGGACTAGGTTTGCAGAGCTCCGAATGAAGGGTGGTCCACAGTCCTTTTGTGGCTACAGACCTTAATTCTCATAGAGAAGCATTTCTTTCTGACAAACGTAACTATTTTGTTCTTTTGGTCAATGCTAACTGCCCTTGCTATTTTACCATCTCCCATTTAATTGTTGGGAAATTTTATCTCAAGGATTTTCCAGTTTTCACATTTTCTCCCGGAAAGCACGAGGTTCACGCTCTTGAACACGTTTTATTTTTTGCTCGTTCTGCTCAGGAACAGTTGGTGTTACGTTTATTGGGAGCATCAGTGTTGTTTTGCTTTATTTATTTATTTTTGTGGTGGTGGCACAACAGGTGTCTACGTTGCCAAAGTGAGAAACTCTTAGGGTCCATTGTTCTAGCTGTACTGCACTCCCTGGTATTTGTGCTTGTGCCTGTGAAGCTCCAAGGGGACTTGGAAGAACACATGCAGGCATAAAAAGTGGTGTGGATAAAAGGGGTTCCCTGAAAAGTCTTCTGAGCATGGCATATTCTCGTGATTTCCTACAATCACAGAAAGCCCAGAATTACAGAAGAATAATTATAAAGCGGATAAAAATATAGCACAGTGTTTGCTTGATTATATAGCATAGAAGGAAACCTGGAACCTGAAGCATCTGTCCTTTAGTGGGAGAGAGGTGTCAAATGTTTAGGACTAACTAGGAAACCTTTTTGGATAGGGAAAGAAGGATCACTGTGTGTGGTGAAAGAAGGGCTGGTTTCTTCTGGAGATGCTGGGTTAGAAATATGCCAGACCTTGGCAGTATACTGGTGCCAGTGTAAGTAAAGAAGGGCTGACCAAGGCAGGATGTCACTTTGCTCAGATAAGAACCCCCAAATGATCAGCATAAGGAAGTAAGGATCTGTGGTGTGTACCTGCACATGTGTGTGCACACACACCCCTCAGCCTGGGATTTCTAGTTGACCTTGGCTTAACAAATCATATGCATTATTAATAAAAAATAATAGCTCTTATCTGCTTTAAGAGTAATGGATAGGACCGACCACTGGCACACATGGGGTCATTATCCTGAACAAGAATAGTAGTTCCTAAACCTTCTTCCATATCAAAATCATCCAAAAAGCGTTTTTAAAAAAAAATCAGGGGCCTAAGCCTCACTTCTAGAACTGCTTATTCAATAGGTCTGTGTTGATACTCAGAAAAACATATGTATAAAATTTCTTCAGGGTCCCAGTGGAAAGAAAGGTTAAAGAAAATCTGTCCTGTCATTTGGGATGACAGAGGGGAAGGCACTCCTCCCAGAGGGCCCGCAGTTCTCTTCTCCATCACTTGGTGGAAGGTCCTTTCACTGATCTTTCATTAGCCATTTACCAAAAACAGATTCAGCAATGATGCTGTGAAATCCCAGACTTCTTCTCTGTGTTCACACATGCCGAGGAGATATTTCAAGCCAAAACCCAAATAATGTCAATTGACAAACAAACGCCTGAAGAGTTGTGTCTACTTGAAGCCAGAGTGGTGTAACCTGGATTGAGTTATGTAAATCTTTTCACTTCACACATACACACAGGTAAACTGAATAGCGAAAATACTACAAACATTGCACGCTAGAAATATGCAAGCAGATCTACAAGGATTTGCTCAAAGCGCAAGTTCTTTGGGTGTGAATGCTGGTGCAAATCCCTGCTTTTAAGTCTTGATAGGCCATGGCTGGCACAATTTTATCTTTCTGTTCAGGGTGTAAAGGGAGCAATAGAAAACGGCCTCTTTTCCTTTAGGACGATAAAAGGAGGAGGTAGCATTGGTACTGTCTCCCTTGCAAGCACCTCTTGCCCTTCCCTACAGTCTCCTGAGAGATAAACCAGGTAAAAAACAAAACAAAACAAAACAAAACAAAACAAAAAAAACAGGATATGGGGCACCTGGGTGGCTCAGTTGGTTAAGCAACTGCCTTCAGCTCAGGTCATGATCCTGGAGTCCTGGGATCAAGTCCTACATCCGGCTTCCTGCTCAGCAGGGACTCTGCTTCTCCCTCTGACCTCTACCCTCTCATGTTCTCTCTCTCCCTCTCTCTCTGTCTGTCTCAACTAAAACAAAAAATAAAATAAATCTTAAAAAAAGATAAATCTTTAAAAAAAGATATATGTATCTATATATATAATCTTTCTATATATATCTGATATATATAGATACATATATATAAATATATATCTTTCTATATATATATCTGATATATACAGATACATATATCTTTCTATATATATATCTTTCTATATATATATATATATCTTAATATATCTGGGAGAGGAAGAGGTATGGAAAAGGGAAACAGGCAATGTCCTTTGGGGTGGGGGGAGGGAATGGCTTTTCAGGGGCAAATGAGAGTGAAAACTACGAGCAGCAAAAGTGGACCTATTATTTTTCTCTCCTGCTAATACTAAACACTGTGTGAAGACAGGAGTGGCATTACAAATATACCATGGACGAATCATTCACAACTTTAAGTTCCAATGTAAGTCCTACTTAAAAATCTTGAAATATTTTGGATTACACATCCTTTCTTAGATAAAGGGGAAACTCTCTTGCTTAATGGGAAGTCCATTACTCTGAGTTTGAATATTTAGAGGATTCTAAGTTTTGGTGCTTTGAATTACTGTTCTAAAGTTGAAAATTATAGGAGTTTGTTCTAACCAGAGAGCAACTGGTTATAACTGCTGGATTTTGCCCGAGTTTATTTTGAATCTGTGATAAAGGGCAATTTCATGTTAACCTAGGCAGACACGGGTCCTTCTTTTTTTTAGTGCAGTGGAAAAAAATTCCATCTCAAATTAATTGTTTGGGTAGGAATATAAACACAAAAATGTTTCGAATATAAAGTTGTATCCAGGGATACACTTTTGCACAACTCCTTAACTTGTGTCCTGTATATGCTACCATTTTATATTCTTAGTCTATGCCTCTGTTAAGAATAAATGGTATTGGAACAAATGAATTGAGGCCTCTGGGGCGCTTGGGCGTACTTCAGAAATGTAAAGACCTAGTGACTCAGAGAAGCAGGTGGCAGAGAACAGGAACTAGTTCCACCAGCTGCGGAGAAGCCTGAGCGGTGGAGGCAGCCATCCAGAGCTGAACTCCAGACCCAGAACCCCTGGGGGATGACAGGCTTCTGAGAAGTGTTCTGTGCAGCAGAGAGAGCTATCTGATGAAAAGGGCAGGCTCCCTTTTCCTGTTCAAATTGAGAGTAGGCGAACCACAGTTACCCAGGAATGCCTGCCCACATCTAATTTTTCCATCCCTTTGGGTGGTAACCATCCCTGGAGGGAGTTGCTGTTGGCTGAGTCTGCACCCCAGGCTCACAACAACAGCTGCTTGGATAGCAGAAGCAGCCCTGAGAATCCTAATACCTTCCTCTTTTCATGGCTGGAAGGGAGAGAGGTGGGGAGGGGGGAGGAGGGAGGGGGGAGAAGTGATCCAAGTCTGGAGCTAGATATTGGAAGTAAAGGAAGCACTGGAGTGCCTCGGTGACTTGTGAGTTAAATGTCTGACTCTTGATCTCAGCTCAGGTCTTGATCCTCAGTGTCCTGAGTTTAAGCCATGCATTACAATATCTTTACACCGGGTGGGGAGCCTGCCTTAAAAAACAAACAAACAACAACAACAACAACGACAATAAAAAAAACCCAAAACAACAAACAATGAAAAAACGAAAGACAACAAAAAACAAAAACAAAAAACAAAAACCACTGACTCAAGAGTCGGCACCCTCGGAATTCCAGGCCTGTTAGGCACTGGGGATTGAGGGATGCAGTGTGGACCTGGCAGGGACAGCCCCACCGTCACGGAACCTATAGATTGATCTTGTACAGCAGAGTCAAGTCTCCACCCCCCAGTGACCTCAACTTTACAAACATTGGCATCATACTGACAATGCCACAAGGTGTTATGAAAATGCATACAAAGCACCTACTTCAGTGTCTGGCTCATAAGACAAGCAATAAATGCTTTTTCTTTTTCCTCCTCTTCTCCCAGCCTGAAACTTAATTGTCTATGTAGAAACTTAAAAAAAAAAAAAACAATGGACAGATGGTCAGCTGCAGATTCCTTGTACATATAATCAGCACTCCAACACTATGTGTATCATCTAGCACTCCCTCTTTATTCTACCGCATGTTTCCTCTTGGTGATGATTTCATTTTTCCTCCAAGGTTGTCTGTCCTTGATGTTCTTTTTAACCTAATTCCACCCACATACCATATGCCAGAGGGTGGTGGTAGAGTGGGGAGGCACTGAGATTTGTTCTGCATCCTGCACCTGCCCAGGGCTGGACCTGCCTATATATAGATAAAAATGAGCAGCAGGAATCTTTGAAATGTCAAGCCAAGGGAACAGGAGGTCCCTCTACTCGTCTGGGGAGTGCGCAGAGTAGTATCAATAGATTGGAATGGCAGCGCTCTCAACACAACTGCGCACGCGCACAGTGGCTCCAGTTCACCCCTTCCCATCTATCCTCCTTCTTCGGTTTGGGGCTATGTTCAAAGCCAGGATACTGGGGTCCTACAACTGCTTTTAGGATTGTGTAGTCTCCAGAGTCTGAATGACTCGGTTCAAAGCCACCTCCACCATAGTACAAGCTGTGTTACCTGGAGCAAGCTTATAATTAATGGGAACATAGATTTCCTAATCTTTAAAAAAGAATGCGAGTAATAACTCCATCCCCTTATAATAATGCCCAGTTCAATAAATGGGAACTTCATTGTTTAGAACAAAAGCCCTGGAATCCTCAGTTTCTCTGTCATCCACTACAGTTACTGGTATATCCTATTGGCCATATTTTCAACATAAATCAAGAATCTAAATCCTGTCAGGTCCCTCACTTCCTTCTGGTCCTAGGGTATCATTTCTGAAAGCCCCGTCCTGATCATTCTGTAACCTATTCATTTATCTTTTCCCTTCTGCCAAGTTATTTTGTCTGTGGGACTTTGTCCCATTCCACGGACTATGTAAGTCTCCTCTGTCTCCCACTAGGTACATTCAGAGATGACAAGGATTTTGCATCGTGTGTTCACTGCTGTAGCCTCATCAATTAGTGCATAGTCTGGCACAAAATCATTCTTGAGAGGATCCTTGTCAAAGAAAGCATTTAGCCCTTTGATTAAACTAGAAAATATATGTAAATCACCTAGCAGAGTATCCCTGTGTTTCTGTCATGCATTTTGAATCCTAGGGAGCTTTTCTTTGATGTTGTTCAGTAACACAAACTTCAAATTCTAGGACATTGCTTCATGAGAATCTCCCAAAGGCATGTTGTTAAATCCCTTTTAGAAGGAGAAAAAAAATCAAGCTTACTATGGCAAAAGCAATGTACAAAATTTGCTTATAAAGCCATGACACCAACACTTGGATGTGACTTCATAGCAGTGTCTTTGAACACTTGCTTGTCCCTCATCAGCATCAGAATCACCCGGATGCGGGCAGGGGGTGTTAAAATACAGGATCCTGGGACCCAAGGTCAATTCCTTGCTTGAGACCTGCTTTATAGCTGTGTTGGTACATTGCTCTTCCTAGAACATTCACAACAACAGAAGCATCCCATGTCACGAGCTGTCAGTGCACGGAGTGGCCCCAGTGACCAGATGCTGAACCAAGAAAAAGAAAAAAAATCACATCTTTGCCCCAGTCACCTAAAATACTTAGAATAAGCAGACCAGTACTGGAGAGATCGGAAGAAAAATACTAAACTTACACCTTAATGTGACTTTAGGTATTTTTATACTGAACAAATTAAGAGGATTGGTGGATGGACATGGTTTGTGCGATAAAGAAAAAACAGTGGGCAGTGGGACAGTAGGCCTCTAGCTAGGTGTCAGAAGTATAATCTGGGGAAGGTGGTGGAGGGGATGTTGCCAACTAGGCCCAAGCGAGACTTCTAGCAAAACCACTATTGATTCTATCATCTGGAGATGATACAAAATATGACTCTTGAAAGCAAGTTACTTTTCTAAGAATTTATTTTAAAAGTGAATTATTTGAGCAAATTGTGAATTGAAGAAGCTAACTATCAGACGTGAAAGCTTGAATTCTACAGTTTTAATAAATGTACTACCAGGGTAACTTTTTTTCATAACTCTCCCCATTCCCCTACATGAAGGTCACTGTGCTTGTCCTGTGGCTTCAGACCGGACTCTTGATCATGTACTTTAAACATTCTTACTATTTTAAATTCATAAAATATAGCCCATCACTTATTTCCATCAAGGCTTAACTCAGCTGCATATGATAGTGACAAATCTTGTCAAAATACTTGGCGGGTCTCCACCTGATTCTATAAAGTATTTGGGAGCTCTAAACATGAATTCCAATAATTTGTTCTGGCTGGGATGGGCTTTTGTATGGATGTTTGGCAGCTGAACAAAAGAATGAACCACAGACTTGTGTAGATCTTGTTTCTTCCAAGGTGGTTAACAAATTACAACCTTGAGGAGGGATAATATTTGAAAAGAAAATTGCGGTAAAGCTACATTTGAAGAGCAAATATAGTAGTCCCTTGAGCAAATTGGGGTTTGGGTACTGACAACCCACCATTTGAAAATTTACATACACACACACACACACACACACACAGACACATATATATTTGTATATTTTTATATATTTAATTTTAATATATTTTATTTTATTATATATTATATATTATATATTTATTATATATTTCTTTATATGTTATATATTTATTTATATATTTATATATATATATATATATATATATATATATATATATATATATATGTTTTTTTTTAAGATTTGAATGAGCAAACAGTGGTGAGGGGAGAGAGAAAGAAAGAATCCCAAGAAGACTCCCTGCTGAGTGTAGGGCCTGACTTGGGGTTTGGGTATTGACAACCCACCATTTGAAAATTTACATACACAAACACACACACACACACAGAGACACAGACACATGTATATTTGTATATTTTTATATATTTATTTTTAATATATTTTATTTTATTATATATCTTATTATACATTACTTTATATGTTATATATTTATTTATATATTTATATAAATATATATATATATATATATATTTTTTAAGATTTGAATGAGCAAACAGTGGTGAGGGGAGAGAAAGAAAGAATCCCAAGAAGACTCCCTGCTGAGTGTAGGGCTTGACTCAGGGCTTGATCCCATAATCCTGAGATCATGACCTGAGCCAAAATCAGTAGTTGGCTGCTTAACTGACTGAGCTACCCAGGTGCTCCTAAAAGTCAGTGTATAATTTTTGACTTAGCAGCAATCTTACTAATCATCTGTTGACCAAATAACAGTTGATTAACACATATTTTTTATGATTTGTGTATTACATGCTGTATTATCACAATAAAGTAAGATAGAAGATTTTAAAATCATAAAAGATTTCACAGCATTATACTGTATCAGGGAAGAAAGTGCACACATGTGGGCTCCTGCAGTTCAAACCCGTGTTCAAGAATCAACTGTACATGTTTTTTACTTAGAATATATGTTACTAGACAAAAGAACAAAAATTTTCCAAGAGGTTTTCTCAATTTTATGTAAGATGTGAATAACCATATCAATTGTCCATCCCCATCAAATAATTCAATTGCCAAATGTTGGGGGGGTGACATGGAGATTATTAGGGGCTAGAGCCTTGTAAGTCACAATTCATTGCTGCCAGTAGTCTTGAATAATGCTGAAACAAATCAGCATGTTAGCTGACATGCTGATGGTTGGTGTTTTCTAGTAGAATTAGGTTCTCCTGTTGGTGGGGAGAAAATGGAGGGACAGGGAGAGGGTGTCTGGAAGGGGGATTAGAGCATTGTTGATACTATTTGTTGGTTGGAGAATTGTAAGCAAAAGCATGGCCATGCTTGGATTTCCTTCTTAATGTGGCACATGGATTTGTTTCTGTGTTTCCTGTAACCTCATTTCATCAGTATTAACAAACGCCCTGCCATTGTAGCACCCTGAAAATTGAGGACAAGGCAGTTTTGGGATGCTCAGAAGAGCAATTATTTGACCTATTCCCTTGATAACATTTCTGGTGCAACAGTGCACTATAAATAACGTTTAAGGTAGACAATTAAGTTGTTTCAGGAGGAAGACTAACAAGGGTTTCTAGCTCTTGGGGTTTACTCACTTTTGAACCACTCTGAGTCTGAGACCAAATCAAAGTTGAGTCACAGCTTTCCGAATACCTCTTCCTTTTCAAACATAACGGTCCATTAGTGAGAAGTTGTGAGCATATGGGCTGGGAGAGTCCAACTTTTACAACATACTGTGATTGAATCTGATTACAATATGATCTCTTGGTCAATGTTGGTGACTGAGAAGAAAAACCAGTTTTCATTGCTGTTGCTATGATGACATAGAACTCGGAAAAGGTTCACACAGGCATGTCTAAGCCTGGAAACAGGAATTGTTAAATATTGGGATATAAGGGAAGTAACTAAACTATTAAACTTGAGGCAGTCTATATGTATCAGTGTCAATATCTAAATGGATACCTTTTAGAATTTAACCTCTTTTAAGTTAGCTTGAAAAGTCCAATGTGATGCCAGTGATTTACATTAATGTCCTCGTTGGAATTGTGCAGACAAAACGAAGAAAGTAAACTCTTTAGCCCAAGTTCTCTTTGCCCTTTTATGGGACCTAATGAGTCTGTAGATTTAGTACAGTCTGGTTGGAAGGCTACAGCACAGTAAGTGCCAATATTGACAGTGAAGCAGTGGGTGAATTACCTCAGATTCCCTGAACCAACAGGTTTATGTCCCAAGCTTATTCCCAACTAATGTGGGGGAACTTCTTGGATTTAAAGTTGTTCTTATCCATCATATTTTGTGAGTGGTATAGCTTAGTAAAATTCTATCGTTTAGTGCTTCTAAGTTTGGTTTACTGAGTAAGATGACATTTATTACATAAAACAAATTTTTTGTTTCTCACCATATTGTGACCCTGTAATACTGTTTTTAGTATTGGAAAAATAAGATTTTCTCTTCATCAAACTGTTGATCTCTGTCAGCAAGAATACTCCATGAACCATGAAGAAATATGTCAAAATTCACACCATTGTCTAATTAAGCATTTTCTCCAAACATATTCCCCAAAGCTCTACACTGTTTGTAAATTGTTACTTTGTAATAGAATTACACATAGAAATTAACTCTTTAGCATAATTGTGAAAAGTAATTAACTCCTCCATAATACTTTTTCATGAGAATATTATTTTGGTCTCTTAATTAAGTCCTATTCCTTGGAATGACATTAGCTTTTACAGAGTAGAGGTTTACCCCCATATAAAAAATGTTTGGTAAAGGCATGAAGAAGGAAAAGACCACTTCATTATTCTGTGTATAGTTTTTAAATTAAACCATATTCTAGGGGCACCTAGGTGGCTCAGTGTGTTGAGCCTCTGCCTTCGGCTCTGGTCGTAATCCCCAGGGTCCTGGGATGGAGCCCCACATAGGACTCTCTGCTCTGTAGGGAGCCTGCTTCCTCCTCTCTCTCTGCCTGCCTCTCTGCCTGCTTGTAATCTCTCTCTCTGTCAAATAAATCAATAATTTTTTTAAAAACACCATATTCTAAATGCCATAGGTTCACTTATTAAGAAAAACCAAAAATGAGTAGTTTTTACTACTTCCTGTGTAATATGAGTAATATTTCTATTCTAAATTACCTGTGTGTGTGTGTGTGTATGTGTGTGTATGTGTTGTAATATTTTTCAAAGCCAGGCAGTCCTGTGGACATGTATTTTAAAATGAAATATAGTATTTAGCTTAATAGGATGGAAAATACACTTCAGTGTACCTGTACTGTTGTCATAGTGTCTAGGTCTTTAAAAAAAAAAAAGTAATTGCTTAGAGTTAATTATCCTTTACATGGAATCAGTATACTGAAAAAAGCTATTAGCTTTATATTAGGAAAACATAAGACATTGCACAGCTTGTAGATTTAGGACCAGAAATGTATTATGAGGACCCTAAGGCTGAAAGAACTCCAGAGAAAGGACAGAGGTTTAAGCTTCAGATTAACACTCAAATGACTCCATTTACATGAAGGGAATATTATGGAGATCTTTAGGAGCATGGTTAGGTGGTGGCTTCCTAAGATATGAAGATACTCAAACCCGAAACTCTGACTTCTCCTGAAAAGAATGTCTAGTATAGTAGAGAAAGTCAATGGGCTGACTGTAATTATCTTTTAAATCAGAATAGTCTGCTTTTATAAGCTTGGAATTGACCTTTTTAATGTTCTTTTTTACATGTGGGAGTCTTCATGTGTTTGTTTTCCTTTGAAAATGTAGCCTTTTTGTTATGCTGTTTAATTACTCTGTTTGTTATAGTTCCTAGAAAAAAATATGTGCAATCACATAATTAAATTGGAATCAGTAATTGTGACTGTGATCTAAATTTTCTACAGAGTTCTATCAAATGTCCCAAGCATACGCATCACATACAGACCTCAGCAAATGACTTTTCTAATTTATTCTTTTCAAAAGCTATTGATTATACCTCTGTTAAAAAAAAAAAGTATATATTTACATTAACTCTAAGCTGAACTATACATGTTCTCACTAATTCCACCTGGAATGCTACATAGTTGATATTCAACTTTGGCCATTCATGAAATGGTCAGGAGATTGTGGTGGGTGGTATTGTGTGAGACTGCTTATTACCTGCGTGAAAGACCTTTTGGAACAATTGTGGGGATGGACCTGGTGACTAATGAAGGCAAGCTAAGTGTACAAATGCCTTTCGAGGCCAGGAGAGCAGTTCTACCCAGGTCTTAGCATGATTATATAATGGGTGAGATTTGTCTTTTTCCAAACTCTCTCTCTTCCATTACCTCTTCCCCCCATGTTGTTTGGTTATTGGAGTGGCTATAGATACTTTTGGCATCTGGCCAAGGTATAATCAAGTTGGAAATACATTGTGTTGAGTTTGGGACCTATTGGTGTGATTTCATTCAGTTCAACATAATTCAGGGAGTGCTAACTGTCCTGGCATAGCCATGGTTTCCTGGAATACTCTGACTACCCATCATGCCAACTGACCTAGCATGTTGGCCCAAAAAGACATTGGGTGATTTGAGAAGTTGATTTGGAATGTTTCCATAAAACATGAAAGATTAGAACCGATTGAGATGTATGAGACAAGTTCCTTTTGTCATCTTTAAAGTGATTTTTTTTTTAAAGAAACTAAAGAAATTTCGGATTTAAAAAATGCAGACATATGAACTAAAGTGATTAAAGTGAATGATGAAATCAAAAGAAATTATGCTAACATTAAGCATATCATTATAACCAAAATTTTTTCAGAGCATAGCAAAAGCAATTAAGAGGAAGTGATAAATTCTTAATAGAAATGGTGAATAGATACTTAGGTTGAATCCTATGAGTGAATGGCATAAATACTTGAGGAAAATATTAAAATTCTTGGTGACTTAATGTAAAATACCATTACAAAGATACTTAAACTCATACATTGAGGTTTACATTAAGGTTATCAATGACAAACTGGTTAATATCAATTCAAAGTACACTTAATTTTATTTCTGCCATGTTAATTCTAATGCTTAAATGTAAAAGGATTTTTCACATTCGACTATCCTAAAATATACATTAATCTGAGAAGCTCAAGGTAGCTTTTAAGCTACCATAAAACAGATTTATGTCAGTTAAAGTAGAACAAAGATTAGCAAACCATGGTCCATGTTTTTGTATGGCTCATGAATGGAGAACAATTTTTACATTTTTAGGTTAGAAGCTGGGAAGGAATCTTACTCCATGACATGTGGAAATTACATAGAATTCAAAAATCAAGGTTTATTGGAACAGAGCCATACTCATTCATAGGTATTGTCTATGACCGATTTTGTGCTACAACAGAATTGAAGAATTATGAGAGAGAGTATATGTTGCAAAGTCTAGAAAAGTTTGCTAACTTCTGATGGTAGAGAAAAGACTAATTGCTCCATAATATTCCAAAATCCGTCCTATGAAGAAGTTCATCAAAGAGTATGCAGCCAAAAATTGTTAAGAGGGAAAGTATTAATGGGGAGAAAACTAATCTTGTAATTCTGGATTTTGTATTTGTAGTTTGTTTGTTTGTTTTTAGATTTGTTTGTGGGCACCTAGCCTTTGGCTCAGGTCATGATCTCCAGGTCCTGGGATCGAGTCCCCTTTTGGGCTCCCTGCTCAGTAAGAAGTCTGCCGCTGCCCCTCCTCCTTGCTCGTGTTCTCTCTCTTTCTCAAATTAAAAACCTTGAAAGATTTGAGAGAGCGAGCGCACATATGGTTGGGCCATGAGTGGAGGGAGTGACAGGGGAGAGGGAGAAAAATCTCAAGTAGACTCTGCCCCTGAGATCACGACCTGAGCCAAAATCAAGAGTCAGAACTTTAACTGGCTCAGCCAGCCAGGGACCTCTATATTTGTGGTATCTGTCAGCCTTTCAAACTATTGGTTGTGATTTATTTTTCTCATCCTAAGTATTTTCATCTCTAATTTTTACCTGTAACTATTTGCTTGAACATCACCCTCTCAATTCACTTCAACTGTGGCTCCACTAAAACTGGATACACCAGTATATGACAGACCATATTTTCTCAATGGGAACTTGAAAGCAATTCTCCTGCTGCATATCTGTCCTATTTATAAACATCACACATTTATATTTAAATTAGCTTTCAGAGGGCAAACAAGCATCTAGGGTGAAATAAAGAAGAAAATTCTACTAAATGTTTTACCTTGTTAGAACTTGACCCCCTGCTAAAACTTTCTCAAATATTGTTCCTAAACAGTAGAAACTGCTGGTTTGAGTCTTGAAATGGTGCATTATCGCTCACAGGGATTTTTTTTTATGACTAAGTTTAAAATGGAAATGCCAACAGGTTTAATTATGGTACTGCTGCAGAGGGCACAGCACATTAACATTATTGCATGAAAAAATATCAATCTGCTCTATGAATATATTGAGCACCTTTAATATTTTCATTTGCATTTATAAAAACTCCCATTTAAATTTTTCATGAAAGCTAAATAAGACTTTGCAGAGAAATGCCCTCTCAAGATCTTTGTTTGAAATCCCTTATTTTAGAAAAGGTAATAAAAAATACAAGGAATTCTGATTCTTGATATAAATTAAAATGGGCGTGTCATTCTCCACTGTGGCCCTTCTGAGTATCCTACTTGACCCATTTTTCTGGAGGGCAGATAGTATTATAATGGGCTAAACATTCAACTGTTAAGGAATTTAAGAGAAATGCGTTTATACATATGTATTAAATGACTCAAGACAGTGCTATAATAAAGCTAGATGGAGCCATTGACTAAGATGTTTTTGGGCCAACTTTTTTTAAGAGTCCATGTATATATGGCAGAACCCAAAACTTACATGAACAGACTTTGTACCTTCTAAAAATGTGGTTCTGTACGTCAGTAAACCATATTCTCACTGAGCCTTTGTCTCCTCCAAGACATCAGATGGTTATGAATGTCCTGAACTGGTCCATTGCTACTGACCATCTGTCTCTGTCCAAACTCTAACACAGCTTCTAACAGCTAAAGGCTATGTCACTACTTGTTACCAGTCCCCCCTTAAAATGCCTACAACTATAAATTTTTCTCTGTTCTTTGAGATGTAACTCTTCTACCATCTAAAATTGTCTCCTTAAGGACCTGGGAGCAATCTCTTTGAGATCAAACACACACACACACACACACACACACACACACACACTGGGGAGAGTGCTCACTCTCCTTACCCAGTTCCTGAGGAAGGGGAGGAAACAAGCTTTGATAGCATGCTGCTCCAATTTGTACCTTTATACGTGCTAGCATGAAGACAGAAGTCTGTTTCTCCTCTGGGGAAGTTCCAGTTAGCAACCCCGGATGGTCTAGTCCTAAGGATGAACCCCTTTCTGTTAACACCTTTGATTACCTTTCCTTTAGTGCAGCTCAGTGTTTAGAAAGTCTCTTGCCTTGTTTCAGTGGACTTGAGCTCAGGTTACACTGGTCTCCACTATTACAATGGTTACTACTGAATAAAATTGGTCTTTATCACGTTTAACTAGTATCCAGATGTGCTTTTCTCATATTCACAATAAAGTAATGATGATTCCATGTAGTTCTTTGTTAAATCTTGGAGTCGGAAGCAACTTAAACCCAATTGATTTCAACTCCCTCTTTTACAATGAAGATTGAAACATTGACCCCTAGAGTAAGGGAAGTGTGGACCAGTAACTGGAGCCGAGGTCAGAAGCCAGTGACCCTCCCCTCTTTTTTTTTTCATTGCCGGGTCCCTGGTTTAGGAGTAGTTTCCCTCTTATGAAATCATTATGGTAGAAGGGAGGATGGTGTGGGTGCTTTACCTGTTTCTGAGCTTTGAAAACCAAACAAAACTTCAGATTTCAGTGCAAAGTTTTACAGACGTCACAAATAACAAAACATATACTTGTGCTCAACAACAAAGTGATTTCCTAAATTAAGCAGTGGAACCCAACGTTTTGTTCAACTAAATGTCCACCAAATTAGATATTTTTGTTCACATTAGGATTAGGACTGAAGGTGACAGCAAATGTTAGAGGGTATTGGTGTGGTTTTAATGCATAGCTCCAATTCAAAGACTCAAGCAGATTGCTCTATAGATTTTTTTAAAGATTTTACTTATTGTTTATTTGACAGAGGGAACACAAAGCAGGGGGAGCAGCAGGCAGAGGAAGAGGGAGAAGCAGTCTCCTCGCCAAGCAAGGAGTCCCATGTGCGACTCAGTCCCAGGACTCTGGGATCATGACCTGAGTCGTAGGCAGACGCTTAACTGATTGAGCCACCCAGTCACCCCTCTATACATTTTCTCATATGTAATTTCTTATATGTATTTCCAATCCCTGAAGAATGAAACTTAGTCTGACATATTTAGTATCAGCAGTGGGGCAGATCTAAAAATCCTTTGATTTTTCTTATCTCTATTACAAATATGAGTAACCAAACTAAATTAAGTTACTATGAAAGACCTTTGGGGCCAAAAGGAATGAAAGGGAAAATGAGCTTTAAAAATAGAGATGTCTGTACTTTTCCCCTTATACTACGCATGTGAAAATTGCAAGTAATAGGCTACTAGGCCATGGATGTCGTTCACTGCATCTGGCTGGGCTTTAAACAGCTCTGGGCTACACAAGGCATATCTGCAAGCATGAGGGTGATTAGGAGGAAAATGGTACAATTGCAGTGAAACCAGGCAAAACCCAGCTCTTCTAATGGTTGCGAATTGAGATCAATGATGACACAGTTCAATTATAGCATTAGTTCTTTATGTCAGAGAGGGGTTAAAAATGGATCATAATGACTCTTTAGCAGATAAATTTGAAGCAATTAGAGGTCTGAAAATGTCTCTTTATGTAACTAAAAAAATAATTACCCTTAAATTATCTGGGCTGCAGAACCTATTTCTTTTGCATGTTAGAAGCTGTTTTAAAATTCTATTGCTTCTCGATATGGACTTAATCAACTGAGTTTCTAACCCCCCAAATCTCAAGTGCGGGATCAGATTGGACTTTGAGTTAGTATGGACTACAAGTATTTTAAAAGATTAGTAAATTCTTTCCCTAATGTTTGCTTGTCTTAAAACCTAGTACAGTGCCTTACAGGGATTAAATGCTTATTGAATTAAAGTTTATGTTCCTTCTTCAGATATGGCTGAAGAGTACAAACTAAATACAATTCAGACCAAGCAATCTGGATCAACTGTCTTGTCCCCCAAACATTAGCCTTATATCTTTTGTTTGATGCATATAGAAGCTGAATAAACGGACGATCTAAGCCAACACAATTCTTTCATGTAGGTAGGCTGAGATTATCATTTTCTCAGTTGTTTTGAGATCCCAGACTGGCCATGAGAAGTTTACAGTCCTACTGAAGCCAGAAACATCATCCGTCATTACCTTTGTTTTTCCCCTTGTTAGGATTATTGAAGTGACATATTTATTGCTTCATCTCAGCCATAGATATGTTTTAGGGAGGAAAATATAAACTAATTTGCACAAATGGACAGAGGGACATGTTGGTTTGTGGGCATTCAGTACAAATTAGCAAAGCTTTCATTTTGGCTACCATGAAACACATCCAGACGTCACATGTATACAGAGAAAAATGTTCTATCTCTTCCTTTTAACCTTTGCATGAACCTGGTTATGTAGTGTTCGTGGTTCTTTATCCTCTTGCTTCTTTTGTCTCTCGTTTTCTGTGGAGTCTTGATTCTACCAGCTTGTTGTGGCATTTCACTTAACATCAATATGGAGAATGCATAAAGGGGAGAACACAGAGTCGCAAATTGTTTATTGACAGTATCTGTTATGTAAGATTCTCTGTTTTTATCAGATACAGGAGTTTCTCTTGTTCTTAAGTTTTGAAATGCTAGAAATCACAATTTCAATGACGACGAATGAGTAAGCAGAACTTCCCTAATGAGTACTTAAATGTTCCTGACATGTTGATCATATAATTTCTTTTAAGTCACTTATCATTACATAGACGTAGATATTATTACTACTTATTTATAGATGAAGAAACAGGTTCCAAAAATTTAAATATGCTTAATTTCACACAGTGGGTATTTTGTAGAGTTAGCTAACTAGCTTAAAAAAATAGAGGTTTGTCTATAGATCTTAAACATTAATAATATGCTAATGATACAGACTTGTAATGCTCTGTCAACAAAATATTTTCAGTTTGAATGGAATGCTATGGATTTTTGAAGGGTCTTAGAGAGGTCATGTGTTCTTCCCCTGTATTCATGACAAACACAATTATCTAGCCTATTTTGCAAGACTTTATATTTTGATTTCTTGAGATGCTCTTGAGGCTGAGTTTATAAAGATGGTATGCATTCTTCCTGCAGGCCTAGATCACTCATGATATGTAATATAATTATCTTGTGAATTTCAGAGCCCAGACATGTGGAATTAAACTGCAACTACACATTGTGGAATTAAACCAACGAATTCAAAATTCTTTTTTAAGAAAATTTTCCAGGGGCAAGGGGGTGGCTTAGTTATGTGTCTGACTCTTGATTTCAACTTGGGTGGTGATCTCGGGTGTGGCGTGGGCTTGAGCATCGGACTCTGTGTTCAGTGAGGAGTCTGCTTGAGATTCTTGCTCTCCCTCTGCCTCATGCTTGCTCGTGCTCTCAAATCTTAAAATTTTCCAAAAGTTGTAGATCTTCATTTTTAAATAATGAGACCTATAAATATACCCCTTTCTATACTCCTGTATAAACTCAAGCTTGCTAATTCAAATGGTATAAATATCAGGCAATATAAAAATTAAGGTTTGATTATCATGTGGGGCTTAATCTTTTACTTATATTTATTATTTTTAATATTAATATTTTTTTATTTTTTTAAGATTTTATTTATTTATTTGACAGACAGAGATCACAAGTAGGCAGAGAGGCAGGCAGAGAGAGAGGAAGGGAAGCAGGCTCCCCGCTGAGCAGAGAGTCCCACGCGGGCTCGATCCCAGGATCCACCCAGGCGCCCCTAATATTAATATTTTAATATTTTCAGATACTGACAGATTTTCTACATATGTTTTCAGTTATTGACAGAACTTCTAGATATGTTACCATAACCCTATGATTCGGTGCAAACACCTGACGTAGGAAATTCAGTAAACATTTAGAAGCTATTGTGTTCCAGGTATTAGGCTATGTATTGGATCCATAGAAAAGGGGAAGACCTATTTCCTGATCTCAACGATCTCACAGTGTAGTAGAAAGCCAGACGCATTAAAACCTATGAATGTCAGATGAGCAGAAAGAGAATTTAAGGGAGATGCTGACACTCGGGTTGACAGTATATGGCTCGTTAGACTTTCCAGAATTGTTCTCCAGGTATTATTCATCCCTTCCTCAGAAACTATGGGTACTTAAGAGATACTGAGACTTGCAAAGGCCACATGAGAATGCTTCCTTGACATCTTGGCTGCTTGGTTCCCCAAGGCCGGGATGATCACACTTTATTTGCGAAATCTTCCCAAATAAATGCCCAAATCTTGACGCATGCAGCTTCATATAAAGATAGAAGAGGAATGGCCATGTTTCATTAAATCTACAGTATGGTATTCAAATTCTTTTCATGCTGCATGGCATTTTCCTGACCCATGAGAATCCATGCACAGAGATTTTGTATCTCTGCAGGGTTGTTATTCTCCTATCTGGCTCCATATTCTTTGATTGTCCTTTGTTCAAGCTGGTATACATGGAGAGAAAGGGGGGAGGTTGGATCTGTGGGGTAGCTGGATTCCATATACTAATGCACATGGGTCTGCCCACAGCTCTCATACAATTCCATCAAAGGCATCTTTTGCTATGATCTGTTGTGATCTCTACAGGATCAGTAGATACAGGGAGAAGATCACATAAAGGATCTCAGGGCAAGTTTTCAGGAGTAAGGAATGAAATAAATGAGATGATGGATGGGAGATACTAATGAAGATTTTCCGGACTAATGAAGCAAATGAAGCAGTGGACAGAAAATACTCCATTGTCTGGCTTCTGCAGCCCATCATTTTCCAGGTCTCTCTCCCCACACTGCCAACACCCTTGACAAATATAACATTTCTCTAAGTACAGAACAGCTGCCTGTGAGGATATAACACCCTCACCTCCCACATCATGGCACCAAAGATGCAGCTCTTCACTAGGGAAGCCGAATTTGAAAAAGAAGAGTATGTGCCACCCCCGTGGTTTTCTACAGGACACGGGGACGTGCAGAAACCTAGAAGTGTGTCAGCTAAACAGTCTGGATGCAGGTGCTGACAGAAAGGCTGCGTAGCACAAATGTTTAGCTCCAAAACTGAGCACAACTCAAAGTATGTGAGCTGATGACGCAGAGGAGATGGGCTCAGTTATAACAGCAGCCTCTTTCAGGAGTTTCAGGTAATACAGTCTCTGGAACCTACCAGAAATACTTATGGGCTGACCTCCTGTTTTCCCTTCTCTTAGGTCCTCTTCCAGTTAGAAGTCTCTTCTTTAAGAACACAGGCTCTGGACGTTCAACAGAACATTTGAACTTGATTTCTTCCGCAAGATTTCTTGCTTATTCTGTGAAACTATGCATAGTTCTTTCAAGCTGATCATATAAAATCTTCGAGTAAAGCCACTGGAGTTCAGAAATTGTTAGTGGTTTCTCTTTTTATAGGAATATTTTATATAAAAAATCTACTATATTTCCTGTATTTATGATTCCATACGAATTGTGTAGACACTGTAAGGGAGAGTTGCCTAGAAATTTTTTGAATTAGATATGATCCAGAAATCAGTGTAGAAACATGGATTTATTCAGCTAGACCATCTCTGTATGCCACAAGTCTGTTGAGGGCCAAGACCCTACCTTATGAGTCTTTGAACCCCTTGCAGATTCTAGCAGCCTCCTTTAAATATGGACGATTCTCAAATAATTTCTGGTAAAACAAGTACTTCTGAGGCAGTATTAGGTTGAATGAGTTATCTCAGAACATTTGAGGAGAGGAAATATAATTTTAAAATTTTCTTGGGGCATCTGGGTGGCTCAGTTGGTTCAACATTTGACTCTTAATTTTAGCTTAGGTGATGATCTCAGGCTCATGAGATCAAACCAGCTTTGGACTCCGTGCTCAGCGTGGAGTCTGTTCCAGATTCTCTCCCACTCCTGGCCCCCAACTCCTCCACCCCTGGCACACACATGTGCCTCAAATCTTCAAAAAAAATTTTTTTTTCTTGCACCAAATGCTTTGAATTACTTTCATCAGCATTTAAAAAATATATTTGTAAGGAGCTATTTGTTAATAAATGTAGGCTTAAACTTCCCTTTAGAATTACTATGATCTGTTTGGGAGAGATAAGAGATAAGAGAGATAAGAGATAAGAGGATATTTTACTATTTGTAAAATGAAAACTCAGTCTGGATTTGGCATTTGTCAACCATATACACACATGTCCTTATGTCCTAGAGTAAAATTATAACAAAAAACTGCTGTGCAAAGAAAGTCTATTAAATTTGCCATGTGGATTCCTTCTCCTGTCCCCCAAACAGCTATTTCTGGAATTGATAGAATTCTAATACTTCTCCCTCCACCTACCTACAGATTCCCCTCCTTTGTGCCTTAGAATATTGTTACTGAGGGGTATCTGGGTGGCTCAGTTAAGTGCCCAACTCTTGATTTCAGCTCAGGTCATGATCTCAGGGTTGTGGGATCGAGCCCTGCATAGGACTCTGTGCCAAGTAGAACCTGCTTGAGGTTCTCTTTCTCCTTCTTCTCCTCCTCCATGCCACAGGCGCTTATGTGCTCTTGCTCTCAAAATTTTTAAAAATACTGTTACTGAGAATTGTTTACAGGGCAAGTTGTTTTTCTTTATTCAAAACACATTTCTGTGAAGCTGCAGTAGCAATACTATCCCACTTCCACGTTTTGCTTTTCATTCTCAATTTTCTTTTACTGTAATCTGATTTTTTTTCCAGCTAGAAAAAAATTCAGGTATTTCGGGTTAAAGCTGGTGCTCTAACCCAAATCACTCGTTAAGAGAAGGAATGATTGGATCAGCCTTCTTCCATCCCCCCTTATGGGAGCGTCTAATGTGCGCAGGGGCACGCGCATGCGTACACCTTCATAACGTGGTCTGCCCCCATCTTCTCCAGCCTAACGCTAATCTGGGATTCCCCATCTGATGGGCACTTACACAATGATCTTTTATATACAGGGTGGTAATTTCACACTAAATACTTCAATTATTTATAAATGGATCTCAGAGGCAGCAACTAGCAGCTGCGCTATAGAAGCTGCTTTGACTGAGGCGTGGCCAACAAAGCCACATGCCACTTTAAGCAGTGTTATTAATATTTATGTGACTGGATCAGCTAGTTGAGATGCAGGTCTTCCCTGGGCCCTGTGGAAGAAGCCTTCCCATTTTCCCTTGCCTGTAATTACACGCTGATTCTTTCCTTTGCCAAACTTCAGGGTAATAGAAGGTCAGGCTCCTAGGGCTGAAGAGTGTGCCAAACCCATCGACGCCAATAATACTTTCTCTACTTTTCTTGTCTATGGAGTCCATTGAAACCTAGTTTTAGAGTAGGAAGTCTGTGAAGCTCACACTTAGAACCTTGGAGGAAGATTTTGGATTTAACTTTTGACAGAGTAACGTCATATTTGTGAATGGCAGTAAGTAATCAGGCATGAGGGAAATTATCAAAACAGGTTAAGAGTTGGGTTAATGAATTCACAGCTTTGAGAGAGAGAAACACAGATGTGAATGTGGCCATGATCAGTGTACTTAAGGGGCACTACTGCAAACTCCAAGTCTTGCTTTCTGATAAATATTCTTTTTTTGAATGAGGATGCACTGGATTACCATGGAAGGCAGGATCCCTAGTGTTCCCTGACTCCTTCCATGAAGGAGCACGTGGTATTGGCTTGACAGTTCCATTTTTCAGGTCAAACACAAACATAGAAAAGTGATGATTCTAGTGCTGATGTAAACAATGCGATTATTTATTTATTTATGTATTTTTTGGAAGATGATGTGAGTTTGGTTTACAACCTGCCTTCCTTCATTGCACATCTGAGGACCACCCTTACATTGGTAAGGTTCAACAGCTTCCTTCTGGCAGTTGTAAGCGTTTGAGGTGACAACCATTAGAGGGCAGCACTGCTATTTTTTCTTAGCAGGAAACCAGGGGGAGAAAGAAATACAAACTTTCCTTGCAGGGATCTTCATGATTTAGGCAGAGCTGTCTCCCATGTGGTCATTTGTTTGCCTCCCCATTCAGACAGACTGATGGTAGACGTTCAGAGGAATAAATGAAGTTGTATCTGGGAAAAGACAGTACAGGACTACGTTTTAGCTTTTGTGTCATTGTAATTCCTTCCATTGACAACATTCCCTTTAAGACCTTTTTCTTAACCAAACAGCACTTTTTTTTCTTTTTTTTTTTGCTTTAGTTTTTTTCATTATCATTCGTCCTGTGGAGATTTTTCTTGCATATGTGTAGTTGGGGAAACTATAAATAAATACGGATGATTTCCCTTGTAATGAAGCTCGAATTCCCAGGTCTTGCAAGACCCAGCATCTATAGCAAGGATAGCTATTGTGGAAAAGATGGGTTTCAAGACACACAGAACTACCGACCTGCAGTAATGACACATTCACCTGTATGGAACCTCATTTGTTAGCAGGGGACATCTCAGCTGCAAGCTGCCAGGAGATGAGATCTGAATAAATAATCTGTAATTACAGTGGAGTAGATGAAGATTGATTGGTGAAAGGAAGTTTTATCCTTTGGGATCAAAGAACTCTTCCTTTTGACTTTACTGAGGCATTAGTAGTTATAGGACAAATAAAGAGGGTAGCCTGCTATTGAAAATACTCCCTACCTGCGCAGTATCTCAGTAGATGAAAGAATGTCTCAGGAGTGAGAATGAGCACAGCAGCTGAAGGGGTGGAGCATGGAGCCGAGCCAGTGCCCTAGAACTGAGAGTGACCCAAGAGCGTTCTCCTTGCACAGGCTAGTGGGCCGGAAACTGGGGTAATGAGATAATCAGCCCAGTCTTTACATAACCAAAGCCAACGTCTTCCTCAATTCCCTGCTCTTTTCTCTGATCTCCCAAGATCTCCCAAGAATCTGCTTTCAGCTTCAGCAAGGTTTGACAGCAGCAATTCAGGGATGTAGAATTTGAAAATAGAAGCAAAATTCAAATGTAGAAGGACAAAAAAGAATCAAGTTAAACGGGGGTCGTTGCAACTAATTAGCCTGTAGGCAGCTTTCTCACACTGAACATAGATTCTTGCTTTGATTTTTACAGAGTGAGAATAAGAGGTCAGTGGTGGAAGGGGCTCCATTGAGTGCCAGAGACTTGAATATGTGCCACCAAGGGAGCTATGGAAGATCAGGGAAATATTCGGTACATGTTCTTGAAATCAATGGAAGCTTACATCGCGGAGTTAGCTTTTCACTCAGCCAACCTAACAGTCAAGACCAATGTTCTTCTATGTACTTGGATATCATTTTTGACGCTTTCAAGTACTAACAGCTGTGGCTCTACTGAGCTTTAGGGAGCTTGACAATGAGTGGAAAATAGCCACAGTTACATCACTTACAATTTGACTCCTGTAATTCTCAATATTCCTCTCAATCAGCACCATTTATAACCATTAAGTTGCATAGACTGAGTCTAGAGGAGGTCACACCTTTGCATTTCTCTACTGATTATCTCATTATGCTACTAGAGTTTTTTGCCAAGCAAGCTACAGATTGGTGCCCACTGGGGAATAATTCTAGGTATCTCACTCCACTGCCTCATTTAGAACCCCTAATGCATTTACCCCTCTCACCCGTCACACTAAAATCTCACTGCGGTCAAAGACAGAGTATTGGTTCACAACATACCCCAAACTGAGTGGTCTGAACCTAGAAATTCCATGTCAGTGCCCGTTTAGGACTCTAGATGCTGGAGATTAAGAAGATATTGCCATATCTCCCCCCTCTTTTAAAGGGCACCAGCCGTGTCGAATTAGGGGCCCACCCTCCTCCAGTCTGATCTCATCCTAACTTAAGTAATATCTGCAGTGACCCTATTTCCAAATAAAGTCACATTCTGAAGTACTGGGAGTAGGGCTTCAATGGAGGAATTTGGGTAGAGGGACACAATTCAACCCGTAACAGGCAGGAACTTGATTAGTAATGTGGATTGAATTAAATATAGCCTTGTAGTTGGCCCTTTATACTTTATTCATGGTAAACCATAATATTTTACAGAGGAATAATGGAAATACTTTTATGATGGCTTCTATATTTCTTCACTTCTTAATTGAAATAACATATTTTTTCCTAAATAGTAGGGTGCTATCTGTTTCTTGGAATTAATACAACCAAATGAGACACTCAGAACATTATTTTGCTTCCATTTCTTCAGCAGAAGAGCTCTTCAGTCAATCCAAACCTCCCTGGCATTCCTAACAAGCCCATTATAATGCTTAATAACCCTCAAGACCAAGTTCTCTTTGCCTCTAAATCCCCCAGGCTTCAGCTTAAGTTGCTTTCTATTGCTCCTGCCTTCATGAATACAAAGAGTAGTTGGCCAACTACTTTGTAGAACTCCTTCCCTGACTAGTGTTATTAGATTTCCTCTTTATATCCAATAAACAAAATAATCTAACACTGAGTCATCTTTGTGGCTCATACAAAACGTCTTCAGGATCTCCCGATACTCCTGAGTATTTCAGAACTAGAGATGCCTCTCTGAGCAGGTCTGACTTCAGGGTCCAGGAGAACAGAACACTGTGGATTCAGGTGTACCTGTTTTCTTGCAGAGTTGTCCTTGGGGGAAGAGGCAAGCCTTGCTCTGAATTTCACACATCTCCTCTCCCTTGAGCAGTGCCACATCTATATTTAATTTCTTTGAAATATATTTAATACTTTTCATGAGCTTGATACTGGGGCTGGGAGACAGGGATATGGTAGTCAGTGAGGCTAGTGACAAAGAGATTAGAGTCTACAGAAGTAGATCTTAGATCTGCTCAGGATTTGACCCTTTCCAGTCTCAAAAATTAAGACCCCCCCCCAACTTTTCTTTTTGTTACATCTATCAATATTTTTATTAGAAAGTAAAACAAATCTTGAAGTATTCATTTAAAACACTAATAACTCATCACATCTTTACATGAATAGCATCTTAATGAAAATGGTTTTTGATATAAAAATGAACTTAGTGAAAAGAATGACATTGTTTAATGTCTTTGCATATTGGCATATATTTTTAATGCCTGTCTTTATAATAGAAGATAGTTTAATTCTTTTATCTGTTTTTGCATTCAATCCGTTGTAATCTTATTTTGGTTCAAATATAAGAAGATAAGTAACTGGAAAAAGGTTGAATATTTTAATTGCTTTTCAAATAGTTGTAGATCTTCTTTAATGCTATAGCAAAATGCAACAAATGTTGGTTCTCTAAATGTTAACTATGGTGTGGATTTTGAAACCATATAAATGAACATTTTGTACTCTACTAAACTCCATTAGTTTATTTGATACTTTTAAAGAATATTTTACCTATGCATTGGTTAATTGGAAAATATTGGCTTATTTAGTTATATAGATTTTCCAAATGTTAATACATTTCATTATGCTTTATCAAAAACTCATATTTGTTAATATCTGCACTAATCATTTTGGAAAATCTTTAAGGTGTTATTTACTTGGTGGGGGGAAGAGCACAAGCTGGGGCAGCAGCTGAGAAAGGGAGAAGCAGGCTCCCTGCTGAGGACTAGGGAGGGGGTGGGTTCCAGGACCCTGGGATCATGACTTGATTGAAGGCCAGTGCTTAACGGACTGAGCCACCAGGTGCACCCAAAAAATATCTTTACTGGGAAGCTTTCAAGCTTCAGATTTTTTTGTTTTTGGTTTTGGTTTTGGTTTTTAAAATGAAAGAACTTTATGAAAAACTTAGTTCCACTGATAAACTATTGTATAAGTATTTTTGCTTGAGATAGCAATCATCATTTGGCATATCTTTTGATACTTGCTTTGTGCATCTCACTTCATCAGAAACTATGAAAAAGATATATACTCCAGGGCTGAGATTTAATGGAAATAATTTACTGCTTGATCAGGGAATTCTTAAATGAAACTATCATTGCTTTTACTGTATGTGGCAATGAAGAGTATTGGCTTCTGGTAAAGTTTGGTTTGAGCTAAGGTATCGGTACTTTTTGCCCATCAGTGTAAATGTCAACATAGTGAGAAAGGCAAACAAAATCTGAATATTTCTGGGGAAACAGTTTTGTGGGACACTCTGAAAGTATCCACAGGTACGCGGATCACGCTTAAAGAACCACTGGTCTAGTTTGGTCAGTAAACAGGCAAGGGCAATCCAGAGTTTAGGTACTAAGCTGGGTTAGTAAAATCAGGAGTTAGTGGCATGGGGAAAAGCTTCTCTGAGGAGGTGACATCAAAACCAAACTCTGGAAGACAAATAGAAACTAGAGTGTGTTAGGAAAAAGGAGAAAGGTAAGTGAGAGTCAAAAACCTTTACAATCAGTCACTTGAAGGTAAGAAAGCATGGCACTTTCTTAGTTCTGCAGGAGGGTTCCAGGGATCTGAAAATATGACGTGAGGTTATGAAGTAGAGTGAAGGACATATGCAGAAGCTTATGAAAGGCCATACATGCTGTGTAATGACATTTAGAGTTGAAGATCTGCTGGAGTAGTCTAAGGAAGAAAGCACAGTGACCTAAATTAGGGGGTGGTATTAGGGTTAGAGAGCATGTATGGAGTAGAGACACACTGAAGAACTATGAATGGGAAGTCTAAGTGGTTAATTGGATGTCAGGAGGAGGGGAGAGGAGCCAAAGATGACAGCCCTGTTAGTAGTTGGAAGGAGGCGGTAAGCTAATGAGTTTATTTTAATATGTTGCCTTTCCCCGGGCCAGCCATCAATATTGACTTTCAAGAAAGGATCAGAGACTCTTTACAACAAAGATGTCACAATACCATCCTTACAAATAAAGTTGGAACAAAACTTGTATTTTTCAAGCATCTTGGAACTTCAATGCATTTATTAGCTTCTTACTGCAAAGACCATGTTTCAGAAAGAAAGTCTCAGTACATTTATCTCAAAGACAGACATACCTGAGATGGTAACATTGACTGCAACCCATTGTTACTAGCAACGTTTCACATTCAGTGGGAGTCGGTGGAGCTCACAAAGTGTCTTCACATTAAATCATAAAATACCCATAGGTGGGTACCATTATGATGAAGTTATGTACAACTCACGTTTAATCGAGACTTGCTGCTACCCAGTAGCACACTAGCTCTATGCAAATTCCCCTACCATGAGTGTTCATGGATTTTCCAGAAGTTTCCCATATATGGTCGTAAATAAGTGTGGCCAGGGGACCTGGGATCAGCCATGCTTCTTGTCTCCTTGCTTCAGCTGCCTGGCCAGATATTGCTAAACTTATGTTGTTTCGTCAAATACTATAGACGAGTCTTCGGAAAGCAGTCTCATCTGCTGAGCTTTGGATATTTCCTTCTGACTTCCCATGCCCTGGGATAGTTGGGACTTCCACTGGGGATCTGCACTGATAGAATAGAGCCCTTTCACGGGCAAAGCCGCCTTGGTGTCTGCTGGAAGGAGTTGAACCTCTCTCCCATTTGTACACCGTTAGAGACATTACTGGTGTCCCAAACATCTTAGTCAGACATCTCTCGAAGGTTCTGCGATGGCCTAGGCCCTCACACTCTGCATTCACAAAATATTTCAACCTCCTTTTCTGCAACCCCAGCCTGTCCTAAGTGGCAATATCCCTAACGTATTTTCTCTCACCCTTTCTAAGAACTTCTCACTCATTTTTGGTGCTTCTTGACTGTTTGACCAAGATGACTGGAAGTGCTGGCTTCTCCCTGTCTGTGTTTCCAGAATTCCTAATTGCTTCAGGGTCTATCGGTAGAAAAGCAGTGGTGGATGTAGAAATAAGCACGCTTCCTGCTATTTTTCTTTGTGTGCTTTCTCACATTCCCCATTTATTCAGCTACCTTTATTTTTTTGTTTCCTTTGAGGGAGTGCTTATTTTCTTCCCTGCTAGGGTTCTGTAAAAGGGCCCTGACAGAAGCTGTAGGATCCTTTTATTCCTTGTCAGACTTTCTGTTGGGGGAGGGGAGGATGTGAGCTGGACAATTCATTCAGATTTCTGATGCTGGGAATGACTGATTGTGATGGATTCTGCTCATACTGGATTCATTTCTTATTTCTCTTTGATCACATAGATGTGAGGAAAAGGGTTAAAGTGGTTGGAGCAGCAGAAGCTAGATGAAGTCAGAACTTAGAGACAGTGGGGGTAATTATTGTATTTGAGACTTTTGTACCTAGTTTCTCATTGAATGTTAGCCCAAGCAGAACAAGTAAAGTGGATTTTAAAGCGATGGAGTACGACAGACTCCTCAATCACCTGTTCACCTGATAGTTTTAATGTTTATGACAGTTGTCTGTTGCTTTGTTATAGGTTTCAAAACAGTGACATTCTAAGGCTGTAATTCTTTGTGTGTTTTAAAGAGACTTTCCTCACCAATTACTTTAAATATTGTTGGTCCAGAAAGACAAGTATTTGATTTTCTTTCAGTTTTCAGAGTAAGTGGGTGCTCTAGCAATTTCCTAGGATGACCAGTGTGTTTTTAAATTTTCAGTATCATTGTAACTTCATGTATTCTTAATACTGTTCTAAATACATGAATTTTAGGAGTGTATTTGATGTGTTTTAACACATTCATTTTTTTCTTTGCTCAAATTGTCCCAGCTTTTGGCCAAAGAAGTTGCTTCCACACAGGTTCATGTGATCCCCTTTAGTCTTTGATAGTTTCCTTACTTTCTGGTCTATTAAGATATCTCAGGCTTATTTTGTATATTTCCTCTCTAAGACCTAGAATAAGGAATTTTTCCAAGGGGCACTGGTCCTTCAGAGGCCTGGGTGATGTCTGCATTTATTGCTCCTGGTATATCATTGCTTTTTGGCTTTTCCAGTGGAAAAAAATAAGGAAATACATTACATTTTCCTTTAAAGATGTATTTATACTAATACTTCTCATTTTTAAAACTTGTTTTAGGCTGTGAATTGGTTGTACATGTATTGTCTAAAGCAAGGTATTGAGTTACCTAGAGAATAATCCAGGTAATGAAAGAATGAAAGAGATCCAGGAAATGAAAGGGATGAGATAGAGGCTGAAGAATTCAGGATTTTAGAAAAGCATTTGAAGCGTAGAGCCCCGAGCAAGAGAGACTGCTGGCACCTTTAAAGGAGCACGAGAAGGTCAGCTGCAGCCCTGAGATGACACCCTAGTCCTTATGCCAGAGTTTACTTTGGTCATCTGAAGTTCAGGGTCTAGGAGATTCCTCAGAAAGGACTTATGAGAACAATATTCCCAGAGGTCTTATAGGTTGACAAGTGTGTTTTTTGCCATTTGAAATCCAAGTTGGGTGCATATAAATTCCTGAGGTCATTTTTTTTTCTTCAACATCTTAAATTTATTACTCCATTATATTCTGGCATAAAATGTTACTAAAAAATTAATAGCAACAGTACTTTCTGCTTATCTTTTCCCCTAATAAGCAACTTAGTTTTTTTGCCTGTAGGCTCCAAGGTTTTTATTGTTTATCTTTAGAGTCCACTAATTGTTAGATAATATTTCAGAGTGTGTCGTTCTGGGTTGTTTTTCCAAGATACCCAGCATGCCCTTTTAATAGGTAATTGTTAAGTCTTTTTTTTTTTTGACAGGAGGAGAGGTAAAATCTTCTTAATTTTAGGGTTCTTTTCACTGGATTTCCTCTCTAGTAACCCCTTGACATAATGTATTTGCCATTTTTTTCAAATACTTTTTATCCCTTTGTTTTCTTTTGATTGTACGTTATCTTCATTTTTGCCTTTTACTTAAATCATCTGTTGGCTCTCGTGTGCATTTTAGTTCAGGTTTTATTTCTGAAATCGTTTTTTTTTCCTAACTCTTCTCACCCCATATCTGGATTCCTAAATCCTAGTTTGTGGTGTTCTTTAATTTTTAAATTATATTTTAGAATTTCGTTTAGCTTATTGGAAATAGTTGACTACAGTTTTCATCTGTTTAATGGCTGTTCTTATTAGAATACTTCAATATGGAAAGGGTTCTACTTCTTGGTCTGTGTTTTGTTTCATCCTGTGGAATTTGATACGATTCTCTTAATTGCTCATACTTGTGTGCTCTTAGATTTACTGAGCTCTCAGGAGGTTAGGGTGGGTCAGGTTAGTTTTTTTAGCTTCACATTTCTAAACCTTTTATTTTTTTTTAAATCTTTGTCAGATGTTGACAAATTAAGAATTCAATAGATATGACCCTCCACTTTCTGAGATACTCTCTTTCTTCTTTCTTCTATTTGTATTTTCCTTTATCCTTTACTTCTGTGAATTATGACTTTAAAAACTTGGGGCCTCTCTCCTCTCCCCAACCCCCCGCTATTACCAGGATGAGGATTTTGTTGAAAGGGGGCTTCTTCCGTTCAGTCCTGTGAGCTACTATTGCCAGAGCTCCAGCTCCTTCAGATGCGTACCTTATAATTACCTGTGAGTGTTCAAAGCCTTCCCAGTTTTATTTTGACTTGTCACACTTTCTATTAATGTCTATTGATCGTTTAGGGCTTCTTCCATTTTCAGGTCCAGTAGATAATCGTGTTGCTTTCCTCATCTGTCTTCCGCACAGATGCTGATATCATGTTTTGTCTACTTGCCCTTCTATTTTCAGGATCGTGGGGATACTTTGTCATTTAATTTTGCTGTAAATGTTGCCTGGGCAGTTTCAGTTTTGCATTTTTAGTTGCTCTGTCCATTTTTATGAGAGCATTCTAGAAGATTAAAAAACACTGTCACTACTGCCCCTGTGTTTCCAGAAATTATGTTCAATCCACATTTATTTTTTCTTTGTTTTCCCTTCAGTCTTATAGTTTACTGGTACTTTCCTTTCATGATGCTGAAATTTTTGGCTGGAAGCGTTAATGCAATTATTCTGTCTTGCCATAGATTTATAATAGTGTCAAAATAATCAAATTTCTGCATTTACACTTATTACTTACCTTAATATGTAGGTGACCAAGATGTCCTGTATTGCCTAAGACTTTCTCTGTTTTTGCACTGAAAATCTTGTGTCCCAGGAAACCCCTCAGTCCTGTGTAGAACCTGGATGATTGACTACCTTACACATGCTGCTAGAGACAAATTCTCATTTCCAAACCATCTTTTGGTGTTCTTGTAGTTCATCTAGGTGGCTGTTTTTCTTAGGTTTCTTGTTTATCCTTTTGTTTCTCTTTGAGAAAATGTATTTGTATATATCCACTTTTTCATAAATGTTTTACTCGATGCTTTCTATTTGATAATGTCTCTTACAGATATATCCTGAAGGTAATTTTGTATCCCTTTACAGATACATGTGTTCCATGGTAGGGATGAAACATGGTTTATCCAACCAGGTCTTCATTGCTGGACATGAGGTTGCATTTTGCCTTTAAGAGTTATAAATGGTTGCACAACTGCTAACTTTTAAATACTATTATTTTTGTCAGTGTATCTTTGGGAAAGAATTCCACAAGTAGAACCGACTGCTGCATCAGAAGGGATGTGTGTATGTAGCATTACCAGACATTTGTAAGAGTTGTGCCATTTTGAATTCCCATTAGCGGTACAAAAGTACCTGTTTCGTGACACTTTGGCAACATAGAAAAAGTTCCTGGTTTTTTTTTTTTTTTTTTTTTTTTTTTTTTAATATTTGACAGTGTATGTGAGAAATGGTACTTCAGTCTAATTTTAATTTATAATTCTTATAATGAATTAGGGCATATTTCCCTTTGACTAAGGATCATTCACATTTTATTTATAACCTTTGTCCGTTTTTTTCTTATTAGTTTGCTAGTATTTTTCGTAATGTTTAGAACCTCTTTATAATCCTATATAGATAGGTTGCAAAACATTTTGTCAATATTTCATTTTAGTGTGTTTATGTTGGTTTCTCTGGGCCATGTAAAGTTTTAATTCATAACTTTTATGTAATCAGATTTCTAATTTTTAGTCCTAGCAAGGTAATTGATTTTTGAGTCATAGTCCAGGAAGCTCTCCTTACTCTCAGTTTTTAATGTAAGGAATTCATCAGTTTTTTGTGCTAGTACTTGTGGCATTTTATATTAACATTTGGATATCTGATTCCATTTGGATTTTTATATTCATATTTTAACTTTTTTATAAAACTATTTTTGCACTCTGAGAGAGGTATGTTAAAATCTTTAATATTTCTTAGTGTTTCTGTTGATTTCTGCTTCATTTATTTTGTGGTTGTTAGGCACATACAGATCAAGAGTTTTAAAACTGCTTGTTTAAAAACTTTTTACAATCAAGTTTGTGTACAGCAAAGCTAGATTCTAGTATATTATTAAATGGAAGTTTTCATAACGTATTCTATAGTCTTTATTAAATCAATCACCTGTGAAAACAAAACAAGCAACAATAAAAACCACAATCCAACAGCAAACAAAGACATGGATTGTCTCTGTGACTGTGACTAGTTCCCAAAAAGAGTGGGGGAGGATGTAAGCAGTAGACTATCTAAGCTTATTTCTATCACCTGATGCCTGAGGGAATTGAGACCCTAGGAAATGTAGTCCAAGTCCAGATGCCTGGGTGATAGCAACACAAGGTGGTGAGGAGCGACTTGCAGGACTCATGATATTTTGTCTCATAAGTGGTGTGGCTAGCTAATTAGGACCCCTTGTCAAGACCTTGAAGTTAACTCACTGAGACCATGAACCCCTCACTGATTCTGCACCTCTCCTCTTAGCAGAAGGAGCCCAGTGGGAGAAGGGTAGTGAGGCTCAGGGAGGTTGTAAGAGGAACTCCACCTGCACTCACTACAAGGAAAGACTAGAATTCCATCAAGCAGGAGTGTTCTGATCTGGACCTTTAGTGGCACTCTTCTCCATGGAGGAGAATCTTCCTCCTTTGTATCACCCCACCCTTTCCCCATGCCTCTTCTCCCTTTGCTGCCCCCACCCTGGCCATATTTATGTACCACTTTGGCTTGGTAGAGTCATGGCATCACACTGTCCATGTCCATAATGTTCACCAGCCCAGCAGAATGAAGACACTGAGCACAGAATTGGCACGAGACTTTGCTGAACCCGGTAAGCTCCTTCACCTTTCCTAGACCTTCCCACAGCTGTCCTGACTTCGAGTCAGGCTTTTGTCATCACTCGAAGATGTCCAGTCTCTTGCATACACCCCAAGATATGTTCTTGCTCCCCCCATCCACAGCCTCTGTGCCTGATACATTTGTCAGCCAGGGCCATGGGGTCTGCACCTTCCTCGTTTTTGGTTTCCACATGAGGCATAATTACTGCCTTAATCTGCCCTTTTTGCTGGTTACAGTTTTCCCTGCTTCTTTAGGCTCCTGTCATTCCATAAAAGAATTATCACAGCTGTCTCCCAAACTCATATTTTTGGGTTATTGGTTTTGTCTCTATAAATTAGATTTTGAAAACATAGATCCTATTAGAAAGGTACACTTACTGAAACTTGAGGTCCAGACCCTTCAGGTCCATAGAATGAAGAAATTTTAAGATTAAAGCATCCTTTTATCATACATGGTCACCTCTGCACTTCTGGCTGCTGGATATCTGGAAGCCAGCTTCTTAGTACAGATAGTATTATAGACTGTGAATCCACCGTTTTCATCATATTAAAATTTTGCATTTGTTGCAGTATGTTATGAAATGGGCTTATAGAGAAGGAAAAGGGAGGTTTTATGACATTAGTTTAGTAAACTAGTATTTATATAATATCTCAGTCAAATTATGGGATTAATAAAGTGTTAATGTCTTGCACTGGCCACACTCACACACACAACCCTCCTGCCCCCTCCAGGCTCTTTTCTGGAAGAGCAGAACAAGCTGGAGATAACCAGAAGATTCAAGCTCCGCCAACTGCATTCAGGCTTCTCCTATTTACTCAGAGCACAGTATCAATATTTATTTTTGCACAGTGAACAGGTTTCAGTGGGCTGCTGTGAACAGGGAAATCGCTGTAGAACCCAGGATTTTTACTCTTCACAGAGTCTGCAGGAAGCTCCATTCACCTAGGTGGGTAAATAAATGCCTCCGGAAAGTCTTAGGAATTTGTGGGAGGCAGAGCTTGGGGGAATTGGGAGATGGTTGGGTGAGGATACCCAGGTGATCTGATTAAAATGAGCTTCCCTGTGATATGGTTGTGTCTATTAGAAGATGTCCTTGGGAAATACTCACAGAAGCCCTCATTCTGGGAGAGACTGTTGTTTTCTAAACAGAGTCCACCTTTTCCTCTTTGGGTCAGTGGAGAGAGATGGAAGTTCTCGCTGGGCTGGATGCCTCCTATCAGGAGTAACCTGAGGCTTGAGTAAATGAGAGGAGCCGATGGATTCTAAAACCATTACTGCTGCAAAAGAACGTTGGGAGCCTAATTAAACTGTTTTCTAAATTATGCAGTGTTTCTTCACAAGGATGTTTCTTTTGAATGAAACCTTGACATGTCTGTGGACACTCCTAATATTTGCAGGCTTATGTCATGGTAGTAGGGAGGGGGAAAGACAAATATTCAGAACCATGTCCCCGCTCTCATAATCCGAGGAGGAATGCTGGGAACCATTGGCCGTTAGAGCCACATAACCTGTCATCTTTGCTCTGTTCTTGTTCACTTCAGACTGAAACGCAGGCACAGTTCTTGGAATGACAAAGCTGAATAAAGATGGGTGAAATTGCACATTTTTCCATATTTATTTATTTATTTATTTATTTTTATTTTCTTCAATTTTATTTAATTTCTTTTTCTTTTTTTTCGGTTTTCCAGAATTCATTGTTTCTGCACCACACCCAGGGCTCCATACAATACCTGCCCTCCATAATACCCACCACCAGGCTCACCCAACCCCCCACCCCTTTCCCCTCCAAAACCCTCAGTTTATTTTTCAGAGTCCACAGTCTTTCATGGTTTGTCTCCCCCACCAATTTCCCACAACTCACTTCTCCTCTCCATCTCCCAATGTCCTCCGTATTATTGCTTATGCTCCACAAGTAAGTGAAACAGTGTGATAATTGACTCTCTCTGTTTGACTTATTTCACTCAGCATAATCTGCATTTTCCATATTTAGATTTCACTATATTTCTAGATCTTAATTGATGTCAGCAAGAGTTTTCCTGCTGAACGAGGTGCTGATTCTTGTAAGGCTTACACTTTCTCTTATCCCATGGTATCCGGACGGTGTGTTCCAGAAAGGACTTGCTGCCAACATTACGTTGCAGGGGCTTGTTCATTGTAGATCAAGTTCTGAGGTTCAAGGCAAGGTATTTGCAAATTACTACCCATAATGCACAAATAACCCCCAAGTAGCTTAAGGTTTTGTTTGTTTGTTTGTTTGTGTTTCCCCCTGCACTCTATTTTATGATACAGGATTATGTTGAAGACATGAAAATTTAAAAATGAAAATTCTTGCCTGTGGAGTCACAGTGCTTGACGAACACCCAGGAAGGATGAGGCTTCCTAATCAGACATTCAGATGAGCAATCCGAGCACAGCAGAAGGAAGTTGAAAAGGAAAAAAAAAAATTTTCTAAACAGTATTAGATTATAATCCTCTTAAGACAAAGACAAAGTTGCTACTTTTTCTTTTCTGTTAGAGTTTATTGGTATCATCAGACTTGTAAACAGAATGACGCTTTTCGCAGGCGAAAAGGAAGGTGCCCCCCCCTGGGGTGAGGAGCTCTTTCAGTTGAAGTGTCAAGCTGAGGTTGAATAACCTCAGAGGTTCTGGAGAGGTTGAATAAATGACCTCCAAGTTTCCCCAGACCTCACTTTATAGATCTGCAACTCATTAATGCTTTCAAGAGGAACTTAAAAAGGGAACACCTGCTTTGTGGCACCTACCAAGTGGCAGTTGCCTTCCAAAAAATATAAAGCACATAGTTATCTACAGTGAGTGTTTGATTTTAATCTTGTTTCAAAAGAATAAAAGAAAAAGCCTTAAATTTACATATGTGAAAAGTTTTCACCTGCACTGGGTTGTTTGTCTTACAAGCTTCTGAGGGGAGGGCAGGAGTGTTTATTACCATTTTGTAGATAGGAGACACCCCAGAGGCTGTGTAACTGAACCCCCTCACCCCCTCCTCGGCTAGGTCAGTGAAGGTTTACATGGCATTGAGCAGGATAAGCAAGGTAACCCCTAACCATTATCCCCACTAAGTCATGGGCAGTTGCATTAGCTCCAGAAATAAATTGGGGGTGAGTTCCTAAACTTACCTGTAAAATGGAAAGAAACATAACCATTTGATCTACAGAGGTTTATTGAAAATATCTTAAGGGTAAGGGATGATTTAAATGCAGTTCTTCTTGGGGTTATGCTATGTCAGGGTGTGTAAGATACCACTATGTGCCATAGCAGGAGCAATTGGTAGTTTCTAATGGAGTTGGATATGCCTGCGCAATTTCATTCACAACTTTGAAATTTCTGGGTTGAATTTGTTCATTTGCCTCGTATTAAGATATCTTCCAAATATAGAAAAGTAGGAAGGATAACTTTTAAATAAAAACTGTTGTTCACAACAATGGATTGGTAATTTGGTGGCTTTTTTCCTTGCCCATTGTTTTTAAAATAGTATATATTTAAAATCTAATGGTTGTGCAGTTTTAAATATAACACTGCATAGATTTATGTAACAGTTTCTAATGACCATATATAACTGCATCATAGGGATTAACCATTTTCCGATAAGCAGTTAGGTTAAAAAAAAAATCATAGCCAACATTTATCAGGTACCTTCTGTCCCAGACACTAAGTAGGTATTTTTGTTTTTTATAAAAATAATAGGCTTAGGCAGGGAAAGTCAGAATTCAGAGCATCTCTTCATAAATCTGTTGTTCTAGCCCATGTCTACCATGACGGCACAAACTGTAATATGGAACGTTTGTCTAAGACTAGTTGCACGTACTATTGTGTTTTGAGGCCCAAAGGAAATTGACTACAGACTTTTTTTCTGTGACAGCTTTCTGTAAATTTTCACTTAAGATTAGATCCAAAAATCGAGGTCCCAGAAAATAAGAGGTTGCTTCGGTAACCCAAATATGTCTAAATTCTAAGGATACCATAGGGGTGGATCTGGCCTCAAGCAATTGACATTTTGTGTTTAATCGGGTTGGCTTCCAAACCGAGTCTGGAGTCCTGTGGACATCTAGGACGTTCACTAACTTGAATTTCTCTTGAACTAGAGAGTAGCTTTAGGTTCCTCCTAACCTGCAAAACGAACCAAAGGACTGTATTCCCTGAAGGCTAATAAATGTCCCTTTTTAAAAACATAGAAAATTTAGTTAATATAATGATCACATCTGTGATTCAAAGTACATCTGGCCTTACAGAAAACAGCTGGGTCCGGAAACCAAGCTGGTGAAGGCTGAATACATTGTAGCAGGGAGATAATTGGTCTCAGAAGTAAAGATTTCCAAAAGCACAGCTATTCAACATTATTTCAAGGAGGGTCTCTGGAGGAAGATTGATCTTGACATGCCATTCTCCTTTCTGTGGTGTCCTCTGACAGTGCATGAAGACAATGACAGTTAGCAGGGGAGCTGGAGAGAAAAGCTCCCAGGGCGTTTGCAGGAGATTCATTCCTGTGGCAGACAAAGTCGATCACGATGTGGACTCTTTGTTCAGTCCACTGTCTTTCAAGCAAGCCCCGACTCTCTGAGCAGAGGAGTAAGACCATTTGAAGAGGCATCAAATGGTTTCGAGAAAGGGTGCACATTTAGCTACTCCTTCCTGCCAAACTTTCCCAGTTCATGGGCTTGGAGGCCCTGGGAAAATGAGTACAACTGTCAGGGCTGGCTTGTTTTTTAGGTCTAGTGAGTTTTGTGTACAAAGATTCTTCAGAGGTGACTTGGGTTTTACATGTAATATTCAGTTTCATAAAGTTGGTCATTCAAAACCCAAGTTACTCCTTAAATTCCTGTATAGGGCACTGGTAAATTTTTCAGACTATGAACGTTTGGTACCCCTTACAAACATAGATCATTAACTTTTAAATAGTGTAAGCTACATTTATAAATTGAACATTTCCTTTTTAAAGTAATCTGATTTAATGACGTTCTTAGGTTCCAAACTTCGTAAGGCATTTTTATGTCTAATTTACCTTATAAATAAATGAATCTTAAGAGCCTGTAAAGCAGTGTTCCTTGAGGTGTGGTCCGTGGGCCAATATCAGCATCCCCTGAGAATGTGATTTAGAAATATAAATTCTCAGGTTCCACCCTAGATCGACTGAGGAAAAGAAACTAGGGCTTGGAGGCTGAAGCTGTGTTTCAGCAAGCTCATTTGAGAAGCACTTCTTTAAACGTTCCAGTATTATATGCAATTTTGTAAGATTTCAGGTTAAATTACAAGTCTAAATAAATCCCTTAATTAGATTTTCCATCAAAATCCTAAGACGTCTGCCTTAGAACACCCTAACTCTGTCAGATCCTCTTACGTATTATCAATACCCCAAATACCTCTTATATATAGGTTATTTCTGAACCTAACATGAAAAATGAGTGCCAGGAGCTACGATTGACTTAATTTCTTTGTATAGAATTTATCCTCTGAGGAAACCACTGTGGTTTTGCCTGCCAAGTTTTCAATTCACTCTTCAGCTGCTGAAGGTTGCTAATTGACCGAAGATTTTGGTTCCACTTTTAACCTGGGGCTGATGACATGGTCCTTTCATAATCATTAAGCCATAGAACCCACAACTTACTGAAGGGACTGATCACCTTAGCCCACCTCCTTAGGTATGAGGATCTCACATTCCTTGATTTTTTTCGAGAAAAATTTCACACCCTCCACCCACGTAAACCAGTGGCTAGCTTTTGTTAGTCAATTTGTAACTTCTAACTACTTGCTTTTCCACAATGGCCACAGTTGCCAAACTGTGGGAAGAGCCAAGATGCCCTCTTAGGGATGAATGGATAAAGAAGATATGGTCCATATATACAATGGAGTATTGTGCTTCCATTGGAAAGGATGAATAGACAACTTTTGTGCCAATGTGGAAGGTACTGGAAGAGATTACGCTGAGTGAAATAAGCCAAGCAGAGAGAGTCAATTATCATATGGTTGCACTTACTTGTGGAGCACAAGGAATAACACAGAGGACATTGGGAGATGGAGAGGACAAGTGAGTTGGGGGAAATTGGAGGGGGAGACAAACCGTGAGAGACTGCGGACTCTGAGAAACAAACTGAGGGTTTTGGAGGGGAGCAAGGTGGGATGTTGGGTGAGCCTGGTGGTGGGTATTATGGAGGGCAGGGATTGCATGGAGCCCTGGGTGTGGTGCAGAAACAATGAATTCTGGAACACTGAAAAGGGATAAAATAAAATAAAATGAAAAAAAAAATACTCACTTTTCCTATCTGTCTCCTATAACCATTGATCTTCGTGTTCAAATGGCTTCTGATTGAATTTGGAGAATCGCAAAGCTGTCTGGGATTTCACTTCCTACAGAGGCTGTTTCCATGCCAGTGACAAAGGGTCTCTGAAACCCTATGCACCCTACATGTGGCCAGTGAGTTATAAGTATTTGATTTTGTGCATACACCTGCAATTACTTCTCAGATGAGTGGAGATGCTGTTGCTGTTGTACTTATAAAATATGGCATTTTCAAGCATTACTGATTTTATAGTAGCTTTTTGTCATTATGTATTTTCGTCCGTGGGTGCTAAAAATACAGCCGAATGGAAGCGTTCACAAAGTCGTTTTCTGTTAAAAGGGTCCTCATTTGGAAAAACGCACCATAAGCAAGTGAAAGGATAGAGGCTGTATGTGAAATGCATTTAGTTATTTGTCTTATTATTATCTAACAGTAACATGTTTTCAGCCAAAATGAAGCAGTTGGGGCATAGAGACTGCAAATAAAAAGTGAATTCTGGTATAATATGTAGGTCTAAAGATGATACTGCTAACCTAGCATCACAAGAGGATGTATTTATAATGGATTTTTCAGTGGAGTGTTGCAGATATAATTCTGGCTAGCTTGAGTAATTTCCTATTTCTATTTATGTGAACAAGCTGCTTACCAACACCTCTTCTACCACCACTTCAGGGCATCTCTCATCTGGAATATTGCACGGGGGCCTGAACTGGCCTTCCTGCCTCTACCCTCACCAACTACATCAGCATGTGTTCTCCTCTACTCACTTATATATAACTTTCATGGTGATTCTGTCATTCTTCCGTGCTAAATCCTCCAGTGCCCTCCCAGCTCAGAAGAAAGAGCTATTCTTTAAAATAGCGTTCAGGGCTGCCCGGGATGTGACCTTCATTCTTTCTGACGTCTAGGCTGCTTCTCTCTTCTAGCCACATGAAACTGTTTGCTAAATGTAGGAGCGCATTTTGCCTCAGGGCCTTTGAACCTGCCATTTCCTCTGACAGGGAGATCTGTTGGTGTTCACGGGACTTCCTAGCTCACTTTCTTGACACATTTGCTTAACTATTAGCTCCTCAAGGAAGCTCTTCCCATCTAGCTTGATAAAATGGCAAAGTCTGCCTCTCCCCCTTCCTGTTTTTTCCCAATACCGTGTTTTAATTATACAGCTGTCTCCTTTTCTCCCCACACTATGTTTACTCTCTGAGGGCAGGGATTTGTTCTCTCCCATATTCTGTGTGCTCCAAGTGGTGCCTAAATACATGGGCAGCACCGGGGAAATAATGGCTGGATGAAACCAATGGAATCCAAAAAAAGGTCTGTTTGTTCATCCTCACCATCTTCCATGAAGGACTCCAGAATCCAATCCTATAAATTCTGGCCCTGATTCTTTGGAAGAATACATCTTCCAATGGATGTGCTCTGGATAACTATTGTTAAGAACAGTAGAGACTCTTTCAGTTCCAGGGTGAGTCAAAAACAGGTTGGGGTGTCAGAACTTCGTATGCTTGAGAGAAATACAGCGTCCCCTTGTAACTGTCAGCTATAATCAGGACTGAGAATTTTTCAAACCTTCTCCTTTAGTGTGGTCTCTCCTGCTCTCCCTTCCCCACTCCACCCTGGGCCCATCCCCAAGCTGGTGACATTAGAAGTGGGGAGGATGGGACCGAGCTCAGTCATTCATTTCCTCCTAGGAACATTCAGGGTCATGGCAATCTAAGTTATGGGTTTAACTTTAATTTTTTAAAGAGCAGGTTTAATGAGTTAGAATATTCTTTTGGCTTGGATTTATGATCCAGGCTAGGCCTAAACCTGTTTACCTGTGCTGAACACTATCGATGGTTCTGTTCTGCCAGCTCCACACTGGCTCTCTCTTCACTCTAGGGGTTGGAAGACTGCACGTTCAGTCTCCTAGGTCACCTTTGCCAGCTGTCCTCCTGGTGTGCCCTTCTAGCAAAAGGCCCTGGTGGGAGATTGTCAAGTGGGAAGAGGAAAACTCATATTGGTATGCCTCGGGGGAGGGGGGGCAGCTGTGGCTGAGGTGGTTACCCGTGGACACGGGCTCTAGCGTTGTTGCTGGCAATTTAGGAGAAAATAGGGGCATACTTCCTGCTTAGGAGTGACGTCGTTCCATCAGAGTTCCAGTCCAGTCCAGGAAGATCCAGTCCAAAAGATCCAGTCCAGGAAGGTGGTGCCTTCCTGATCCTAGATTAACAAATGGTCTCTCTTTGCTCTTCTACCACCCCTCCCTTCAACCTCAATTCCAGCTCCTCCATAACCAAAGTCTTTCCTTAAGGTTCATATAATAAATGCATGGAGTGGGGTTCTTGTTTCCTGACTGGATGTAGATTCACTGTTTGGATCCTAAATGTAGGCTTTGGTCTCTTTTCCAAATGTATAAATCATAATATGGTTATTCTCTAAAATCAAGGAATCACAAAGAAATTTCGTGTTGACAAGCTAACTAACCAGAAGTGGGTATCCCCTATGATTGGTTAGGGGTGTTCAGGTATTCATCAAGTCCCAGCGGATTTGGGGTGGGTGGTTACAAAAGTGATTGTCTTCCTGGATTATTACTAGAAATAACAGTCTGACTTCCTTCGAGTCTGACCTATCAAAGACAGGTTTCCTGGGTTCATGACAAAGGGTATTTCTTGGATAGATAGCTGGTCATGGCTCAGAGTCATGTACTTTAAAATTTTTTTTTAATTGAGGTATGGTTGACATATGATGTTATATTAGTTTCTGATGTATGATATAGTGAATTGACAATGGTATTATGCAATGCTCACGATAAATGCAGTTACTGTCCTTCTACATTATTACAATATTTACTCTGTTCCCTGCGCAGTACTTTTTGTCTCCCTGACATTTTATAATTGGAAATGTATTGCACTCCCCGCCCCCCAATCTTTCTGGTAACCACCAGTTCTCTGTATTAGATTCTGTTTGGTTTTTTTGTTTGTTTGTTTTGTTTTGTTTTATTTCAATTTCACATAAAAGTGAAATCATGGTATTTCTTTCTCTGACTTTAGTATGATACCCTCTAGGTCCAACCACGTTGTCAAGAATGGCAAGATTCTGTTCTTTTTTTAAAAAATATTTTATTTATTTATTTGACAGACAGAGATCACAAGTAGGCAGAGAGACAGTTGGGAGGGTGGCGCGGGCAGCAAGCTCCTTGCTAAGCAGAGAGGCTGATGTGGGTCTTGATCCCAGGACCCTGAGATCATGACCCAAACCGAAGGCAGAGGCTTTAACCCACTTAGCCACCCAGGCACCCTTTTTGTAGCTAATATTGTTACACACACACACACACACACACACACACACACACACATCTTCTTTATCCATTCATCAATCAATAGACACTTAGGTTGCCTTCATATCTTGGCTATTATAAATAATGCCGCAATAAACATATGGTACATATATCTCTTTGAATCCATGTTTTCATTTTCTTCGGGAGAATACAAAGTGAAATACTGGATTGTACGGTATTTCCGACTTGAGGAAATCCTGTATTGTTTGCCACAGTGGCTGCACCAACAGTGTTAAGAGGATTCCCTTTTCTCCATATCCTTGCTAACACTGAATTTTTTGTCTTTTAGATACCAGCCGTCTCTGTAGATATGAGAATGATATCTCCCTGTGGTTTTGATTTGTATTTCCCTGATGATTAGTGACGTTGGACATTTTTCATGTGCCTATTGGCCATCTATAGATCTTTGAAAAGTCTACTTGGGTCATCTGCCCATTTTTTAATTGGATTTTTTTTTTTTTGGCTGTTGTAGGAGTTCTGTATATATTTTGAATATTAACCTCTTATTGGATATATCATTTGTAAATGTCTTTTTCAATTCCATAGGTTGCATTTTAGTTTTGTTGTTTTCCCTCACTGGGCAAAAGTTTTTGTTTGATATAGTCCCAGTAGTTTATTTGTGCTTGTTTCCCTTTCTTTAAGGAGCTCTATCCAGAAAAATGTTGCTAAGGCCTATGTCTGAGAGATTATTGCCTATATTTTCTTTTAGTAGTTTTATGGTTTCAGGTCTTAGTTAGGTCTGCAATCCATTTGGAGTTTTTGTGTAGGGTGTAAGAAAGTGATCCAGTTCCATTCTCCTGCAGGCAGTGTCCCATTTTCCCAGCACCATTTATAGTTGGGGGAACAACAGTTCCCCCATTGTATAGTTTTTGTCTCCTTTTGTTGTAGATTGACTATGTAAATCTATGTGGATTTATTTCCAGGCTCTCCATATATATGTATATATATCTGCCCATACCCCCCTGACCCCCGGCTTGTGCTCTCTCTTTCTCTCAAATAAAATCTTTAAAAAACCCACAAAAACTCAACAGCTTTGGTATTTAGGGGAAGTTCTGTTTTTATATATGGTCTGGCCATCGTCCCCTTATATATTTACTCTTTCAGAGGTAATGGTCTTATGGAACCTCTTTCCTGCTAACCTTGGGCAAGAATGTTGGCTCTAAGCCAAGGCTACAAGCTTAAGTAAAAGACAAGACAGCCATCTTGGATGTCTTAAGAATTTCAAGTCAGGTCATAAGCAACAGAGAGTGAGAGTTGGTATCAAAAGAAAGATTTGGCATTGCACCCTCTGCCAAAAACTCAGAATTTCCTGGTCAGTCAACCTACTTTCTTAAGATCTAAAGTTCTAATTAAAACCTAGCAAAATGTGGAAAGCAAATTTTAATAGCTACATACATTGACAGTTTTGTTTTTGATTTGCTTTTTTTTTTAGAATTCCATTTTAGGGAGTTTGCAGAGATTTCTAGTAACCCTTGAGCAAGGCTGCACACATTTGATCTCTTTGTCAGTTTTGGTTTCAAAAAAAAAAAAAAGAAAAAACTTTGTATGAAAGTCCCCAAAGGATTTAACACTACACTTATATTGCATGGCATGGTGGGTGTTCCAGTGTGTGTGGAATGGGGCCTCAGCAATGCTCTTCGCATGACGTAATTATAAATCAAAATACATCTCTGACAAGTGTAAACATTTGAGCCCACACAATTGATTCTGCATTATGTCATTTTCAGCTAAGTCGTGGCTTTTAAAAAATACAAAGTTTTCTGCTAAAGAACTCATTGCTTCTATAAATAATTTTCTATTTTGTCATAGCAGCTCTGGGTTTCTTCATGAATTCACTGAGTACCAGTGGACACAGGACGGGAGAAAGAACATGACAGAGTTATTACACAAACCCATTGCTTTGGCAAAAGATCAGAAGAAAATATAAACACGGAGCCTTGCTATCTCCAGATTAAAGCTACAAAACTATGAAGTAGCATTTGCCTTTTTATTCTTCTTACTTTGCAGCCTAAAATGATCTAGATCATACTCACTTTGTGGAACGCAACCACCTCTGAATCTAGATGCCTTCTCAACTGGCAAATGGCACTAAGTTCTTTAGAAATCCCTTTGCTGGATTGACTGCTATTCTCAGCTGTCATTTGCGATTGTGACATAGCACTGGCTCAAGTGTTTAAGCAGGTTTTTTTGTTTTGTTTTGTTTTACTACTTCTGGAGACAAAGAAGTGTTCCTGTCATTTGATAGCCTTGAAGCAGAAGCAGAGGCTTCAAAGGACACCCTGGAGAGTCAAGGGAACAGGTTCCCCAGCTGCTTCCTGAATGATGCATTTCATTTAAACTCATTCCAAAACCATTGGCATCCCCAGCAAAAGGCCCCATGAAATCTATCTGGAGGTGGCATGCCTTAAAGGAGGTCCCCCCCACCTTTGGGTTGTTTTTTTCTTAGCCTGTGTTTGCTGGAAGTGTGTCTTTTAGGCTGCTCCTACAGCCATGCATATACACGTAGACATGCCAAATGCCCAGACACATGTATGTGCCTTGACATGTGGGCATTTGCCATTTTTGGTCACACGTAGTAATCTATTTGTGATGTGAAGTTTCTTCAGGATGCCACTGTAGTCGATCAACTCCACATTAGCTAAATTGAAGTATAAAGGTAGACATTTTAGGGGTTTTATTAAGGAAAGGGCCATTTTACTGTGAGTCTCCCTTCCCCCACCCCAAATGTGTCTTTCACCTGAACCACACAGTGTGATGCCTTTATTTCTGTAAGGAGGATTCATGCATTGCTCACTGAAGCCCCTCTAGCTTAAAGGGCTTTCCTTTTGACCCTTTAAGCCATAAGCAAGATGCAACAGCTGGGGGGTGGTTTTTTAATTTAATTTGGTTAAACTGTGTGATCTTTGGGAAAGCATGAAGCAGTTATTTGGATCTTGGCTTTGACCGTGACCTCCTTGGCGATCTCTGCCCCTTCCCCTTCTAGTCTTCTCTCCATTTCCACCTCAATAAAAAGGGAGGCTACAAGGTTGACACCCAGGGGGCTCGACCTTGCTTTGGAGAATATGGCAGAATACCCAGGCTGCCAAATTCCTGATGATCAGAGAGGTCTTGCTGAGGACCAATTTAAACTGGAAAGCACATAAGCTTCATTGGGCTATTTCAAAGTTCACGCAGCTTTAGCGCTAATCCTCTTAACATATTAGCCAAGTGACTCACATACCACAGTGGCAGTGGTGCAAAGTCCTCTTGAATTTTATTTACATTTCTCTGCATGGTAGAGTGCCAGTCAGTTAATTCTCTTCTGAGATGCCTTCCTCACTCTCATGTCCTGCCCCAAGGTGGTAGAAATTATTGGAAGGCCAAACTGCTTATGCTAACGTATTTGAAGATTTTACATAACACTGCTTTCCCAAAGTCCTGGAACACTTGCAGTACATTGGCTTAGAGATCACCACCCCCCCACTTCTGCAAAGGATAACATCTTGGCTGTAGACAAGGTAAGCATTTCCAGTATGAATGTTTAATGAAGATGAAGTCCGTATGCAGCATGCTGTTTATTTTACTTTCTAATAAACCCATGCTCAGCAATAGTCTTATGACTGCTGCGACTTCTTGCCACAATTTTTCAGCTGCTGCTTTGCTCAAAAGAAATTTCTTTCAAGATTACCATTCTTACGATAAACTAATTACCTAAAGCATGAAGAACCCAAGGTTGTGAAGAAATGAGCTAAAAATAAACCCCTAAGAAATTTTTTTAACCTTCAAGTACCATGTGCAAGTTCATATATAACAATGCAAGTGTGCAAGCTCCGAGGTTATCAGGATACATTTTCTTTTTTAAAAAAGATTTTATTTATTTATTTGTCAGAGAAAGAGAGTGCGCACAAGCAGGCAGAGTGGCAGGCAGAGGCAGAAAGAGATCATGGGATCATGACCTGAGCAGAAGCAGAAGGCAGAGGCTTTAACCCAATGAGCCACCCAGGCACCTCCCAATTTACTTTTTTAAGAAGGGGAGACAGTGGGGCGCCTGGGTGTCTCAGTGGGTTAAGGCCTCTTGCCTTTGGCTCAGGTCGTGATCCCTGGGTCCTGGGATCGAGCCCCGCATTGGGCTCTCTGCTCGGCAGGGAGCTTGCTTCCTCCTCTTTCTGTCTGCCTCTCTGCCTACTTGTGATCTCTGTCTGTCAAATAAATAAATAAAATCTTTTTAAAAAAATTAAAAAAAAAAGAAGGGGAGACAGATGTTGGACATCAATTAGCAGTCTTTTCACAGTAGTAAACATCCTTAAAACTTTTTTGATCCATTTAAAACTGTTTGAGGAATAATTGACTTTCAACATTGTTTTTCAGGTGTACTACATAGTGATTCAATATATTATGAAATGGTCACAGTCTTGTTACCATCTGTCACCAGAGCTGTTAAATAATTACTTATATTCCTTATGCTGTATGTTATTTTCTCATTTCTTATAAATGGAAGGTTATATCTCTTAACCCCCTTTGCCTATTTCATCCATCCCCCTACCTTCTCTCCTCTGGTGACCATCGGCTCTCTATGAGTCTGTTGTGTTCGTTCATTTTTTTTTTCTTAGTTTTTTGCATGTAAGTGAAGTCCTCTCTTATTTGTCTTTCTGACTTAGTCTAATACTCTCTAGGTCCATCCATGCTTTTGAAAATGGCAAGATTTCATTCTTCTAATGGCTAACATTCCATTGTGTGTACATATGCATGAGTGTGTTGTATCCACACACACACACACCACATCTTTATCCATTCATTGATCGGTGGGCATTTAGATTGTTTCCATATCTTGTCTATTTTAAGTAATGTTTTGATGAACATAAGGATACATGTCTTTTTGAATCAGCATATTCATTTTCTTCAGGTAAGTACCTAGAATTGGGATAACTGGATCGTATGGTAGTTCTGTTTTAATTTCTTGAGGAACCTCCATACTGTTTTCCATAGTAGCTGTATCAATTTATATTCTCACTAACAATGCATGGGGGTAACCTTTCCTTCCACATCTTCACCAATCCTTGTTATTTCTTGACTTCTTGATAATAGCCATTCTGACGGGTATAAGGTGTTATTGTGTAACTGGGAACTTGCTGGCTTAGCGGAGAAGCTGAAGAGTGCAGGAACTGTGTTTTCTGCCAGTGTTAGCAAGGCAGAGTGAGAATACAGAAATGGCACCAGTGCCTCTAAGATGAATGAAGGGATCTTCATGCCCTTGTTTTTGAGCAGGGCGTTGAATTGAATCACTTTGCAGGTGCCTTAAGAGTGGGATCTCCATTGCCTACAGCCCTTTGGATCTCTTGGACATAAGCCTTGTTCTTCAAAGCTAGATGTTTTAGGGGTTTTGTGTCTCTACTGCAGATCCCATGGGTTATGGTGCCAGCTGAAGAACACCAGTGCCTCACCTCTGAGGGATCTTTTGCTATGTGAGATCCTTCTTGATTGTGGCTCACTGTGCTTGGGGTGAGGTATTTGGTAACACCATAGCTCTGCCTATCCTACCCATCTATCTGTGTTGCCCCTTTATTATTTTGAAGTAGCTGTTCAGCTAGTTTTCAGGTCTTTTTCAGAGGAAATCTTTCCATCTGTAACTGTAGGTTTGTCTATGGAAGGAAGTGATTTCAGGATCTCCTCTGCCACATCTTACACGCCAAGCTACATACGTTTTTTAGAATCTTTAAAATCGCCCAAAACAATAAAGATTACATTATTTTTAAAGTTGTAAAAACCAGGCTTGGAGAATTATCTGCCCATTGTCACTTACACAGATTATAAATGGCAGGTCTGAAATTCACAATCAGGTTTGTCTAATTTCAAAATCCCTTTTTAATTATGCTGTGTTGCATTCACACAGCTGGCAAAAACTCTGATGGGTTTTGATAAACATGAAGAAATAGTTTCAACCATCTATTTTCCCTTTTCCCTTCAGGTATAACAAAAAATACCCACTCTGTATGTCAAGAGAGAGTAACATTGGAGAATTTATTTGTTCAGACTCAGAAGACAACTTCCAGTAGAAAGGAAGGAGCCCAGAAATGAAGAGTGAAGTGTTGGAGTATGTGCCACTGTATTAAAAAACCCACTTATTTTTAGACCAGTTGGAAAGTGGAAACAAGTATAAATGAAAAGTATGTTATTTTAAAATAATATCTTAAAGGAATGAAAGATTCCATGTGTAAATTGGAAAACTCTGCCATCTTCAAATAGACACCAAAAAATGTGGATCATGATACTTGGTGTTGGAAAATAAAAAGTAAAAATTATAAGGTTTAGAATGCACTTCCTTGTATGTGTGGTCACCAATGGCTGTTACTCATATTTTATAAGTTAGACTGAAGAGATTGATTGGTACATTACTAGCTAGAGCTAGAAACACTGATCTAAAGAGTTCATAAGATGGGAGGACCATTGGACCCATTTTAGAGATGTTGCAATGAGAAGACCATTGGCCTTGAAATTAGATGTGTTTCTGTCACAGCTCTACAATGTGTGACAGTGGGAGGGTACTTAGCTTCCCTCTATCTTAGTTTTCATTTCCAAAGTGGGGCTCATAATGCCTACCTCAAAGTTTAACATGAAGTGTGATAATATATATAGAAGTACTTAGCAGTTAGTGGCATATGGTAGAAACTCAGAAACATGACCTGTCTTTACCATCCCATTAGGTCTTATTCATATCCCTTGTTTCACAGTTGAATTCCATTTATCCTATAGAAGCGGTCAGTAGAAACAGATGAGCCGTTCACCATCTTTGTCATGATGATTTTTCAAATGGCTGTGGATGTACAAGGTCTGCTTGAACCTCAGACATCTCCACTCCAAACCATCATATCGGTTCTGATATGTCTTATTTTCACTTTTGAATATTTTTTAAATAACATATCACTAGTTTTGGGATATAATATAACTAAGAATATATTAAGAGGTTTAACTATATAGTTAGTGGTGGATTCAAATCTCATATTCAGCATTTAAAATTTCTATGATTGGGAGAAATATATTTGTCCTTCTATGATTCCATTTTTCTCATTTGTAAAATTAGGGTAACAATAATGCCTAACTCATTTCTGTGAGTTAATGAAGTCCTTGGAAATAATATCCAGGAAGTAATAAACACTAATTAGTGCAAGCTGTAATAATATCATATTTAAGAATGAGAACTTATCACCTAGGGTTATCATAACTATCTGAGTGTTCCAGGCATTTGACATGTTCTTTCAACTCTTCTCCATATACAACTCTTATTTGTATATGGATGTCTGTGAACCGTATGTGGCTATTTTCATAGAAATAGGTGATCTAGTTGGATATATGTGGTCTCAATTTTGTTCAATGCTGCCAGGTTGAACATCTTTGCTCTTCTGCGATCTCAGGTTAAACTGATGAGAAATTTTTGGTCCTACAGTCCATCTGTTTTTCCATTTGGGATGTCTACCTCTTGCTGGATTATAGGAATTCCTAACATATTCTTTTTTTTTTTTCTCCCAAAGATTTTATTTATTTACTTGACAGAGATAGAGAGATCACAAGTAGGCAGAGAGACAGAGCAGGGGGTCGTGGGGGGAAACAGGCTCCCCGCTGAGCAGAGAGCCCAATGCTGGGCTCAATCCCAGGACCTTGAGACCATGACCTAAGCCAAAGGCAGAGGTTTAACCTGCTGAGCCACCCAGGTGCCCTTTCCTAACATATTCTAGGTCTGAATCCTTTGTTAGTTATAAACATTGAGAAGCAGTGTTGCATTGCCATTACTAGTACAATGTTAAGTCAGACTGCCTTGGTTCAAATGTTGACTGCTAATTCACTAGCTTTGTGAACTTGCTCAAGTCCCTTCACCCCTCTGGGGTTCAGTTTCCCCATAAAATGAGATGAAAACAGTTACCTCCCTCATGGAGAACAATGAGGACTAAATGGGTCAATGCCTGCAAACTTAGAATGGAACCTGAGTTGTCTTTTGGAAACCTTTGATATGCCTAATACAGTGATTTTTCAGTTTTGTTTTTTGACATGAATTTTTTACCTTATTCTTATACTTACTCAACTTCATTCATTCATTCTCCATCATGAAATTTTGTATTCTTTGAGTCAGAAGGCACATCTTGGTAATTTTTCATTTTCAAGGCCTTCATAAACAGCCTGACCTATAGAAGTGTTCATTAAATGTTAACAGAATGAATGCATGGATGGATGCTTTTGGTGTCCTATCAACTCTGTTGGTACTAAAGTCCCCTTTCGTTTTCTTAAGATATAGCTATGTGACACCTGAAGGGCAGATTACTTTCTTTTACTATGCCTATGATTAAATCTGTAGAGGGACTCCCTTTGGGGATTTATAACAGCTTGGCTTCTGAGACCTAGTCTCTTACTTAAAATTTCAACAGGACTAAATGCTTCCCACATATTACAACTGTCTGCAAAGTTAAGACCTTTATTCCAGTCACATCATGTGGGTCAATTCTTGAAGCTTTAGATGTCCCTGTGGTATGTGAATGGAAAGACATCCACTGATCTCTTGATAAAAATTCTATAAGTAGGGACCAAGGAGACCTGCCCAGAGCCCAGAATGAATTGTAGGTGGACTTAGGATGAGCCATTCCATCCCAAATTACAGATTAATTGTCTGGGTTTTTTTTTTTTTTTTAAACTTAAAATCCCACAAATATTTAGATTATCTCAAAAAGTGACCTTGAGTTTCAAGATCTTCTGGACTCCTCTAAGAAAAATGTTTCCAACCTTGGCAATTTCCCTTTACTTGGCATTGAGCTTCAGTGTTGATAAAAATCAATAGAATATTTCACAGAACAAAAAATAAATGACAAAAGGTATGTATTTACACAATTAAGAAGGACTGAGAAAATGGAAGGAGGAATGAAAACAAGTTGACACCCAAGAAGTGACCTTGAATGATAATTAATATTGTTTTTGCAATATATTAAAATCTAGTAGGCCCTTTTTTCATAATTCATATACTAAATGTTTAGCTAAAACTGTGAGGATAAATGGAAAATAACATAGGAACATAAATATTGCCAAAGCAATAGAAAAGATGTATAGCGAAATATTTGCTATTATTATTAATGTGTAAATGAAAATGTGTGGCCACTAAATTCTCATATAGGATTATCATTAGTGCATTTTTTTTTAAAGATTTTATTTATTTATTCGACAGAGAGAGATCACAAGTAGGCAGAGAGGAAGGCAGAGAGAGAGAGAGGAGGAAGCAGGCTCGCTGCTGAGCAGAGAGCCTGATGCGGGACTCGATCCCAGAACCCTGAGATCATGACCTGAGCCGAAGGCAGAGGCTTTAACCCACTGAGCCACCCAGGCGCCCCTCATTAGTGCATTTTTATTTATTCTACCTGGCCTAGTAAGTAGAAGACTTTCAATGGAGATGAACCATAGAGAACATGGATATAATACAAAATGTTTCCTCTTCAGTCTGTCAGTGTCTTTTGCTTTTTGACTGTCTTCCATCAAGTTACCTTAATGAATTTTGCAATTTTTGGCTAATGGATGGGGATTAGTACTTAGCAACTAAAAAACTAAAAAAACAAACAACAAAACAAAACAAAAAAAAGTACCTATATTGTTTCCGTTCCTTCTCTGATTTTTTTCTGGCCCTCCTACGTAAATCACATTAATGTAGCCTATACTTGGGTTGAACAACACAGTTGTGGGTTTCATTAATTTTTTTTTAAAGATTTTTATTTATTTATTTGACAGACAGAGATTACAAGGAGGCAGAGAGGCAGGCAGAGAGAGAGAGAGAGAGAGAGGAGGAAGCAGGCTCCCTGCTGAGCAGAGAGCCCGATGCAGGGCTGGATCCCAGGACCCTGAGACCATGACCTGAGCCAAAAGCAGAGGCTTTAACCCATGGAGCCACCCAGGCGCTGTGGGTTTCATTAATTATTTCCAACTGAGTCTTTCCTCTCCTGCTCTAAGCAGAACTATGCAGACTCAGATTTCTTCTCATCCCTCCATTGCACAGGACTTTTGAGGTTTATTAGTAATAAATAAGGACTAAACTGGCAATGCATGGACTTCCTCAGCCTTCTTCTTTCCCATTCGTGCATTCATTCAGCAAACAGCAATTAAGTGCCAAATAGAGGACAGTTATTTAGTGCTCGAAATGCAGAGATGAATAAAATTTGGTCCTGTCCTTAAGGAACTGAGGTCAAGTGAGAGACAAACTGTTACTCTATTGTGAGTTGAGTGTTTTGGGTGCGATGGGAGAAGGTCTGAGAGGCAACCTTACCTGTCCTAAAAGGGAAAGGAGTGGGAGGAAAGTCTTACTGCCAGAGAAGGGAGTAAACTGAGCTTCCAAGAATGAAGAAGTATTAGTCTTTGGAGAAGTGAACTAAGAGCATTCCAGACCTTGGGGAATCATGTGAACAATAACTCAGAGGTATAAAACCCTGCATCTGAAAACAAATCTCTCCATATTTACAGGAGTAGTCCTTCTACTTACTAGGTCAGGAGACCAGGAGAGTTAGGAAAGGACAAGGATGGAAGGGACATTATCATGCTCAATTATCTGCACTTAACTGTGAGGACAGCAGGGAACCATCCAGGGTTGGCACATAAGAATGACCTAGAAGGTGTAGGCTTCCCTCCATTTAAAGAGAGAAAGGGGTTGATGGCAGAACTGAAATATAAAGGATAAAAGGAGGAGCTATTGATAGTTCCAGGTTGGACTTAAGTTTCCAGGGTGGGTGGTGTCTGATATTTTGAGGGGGAGAAGATATTTGGGAGGAAAGATGAATTCCATTAGGGATGTTTTGCGTTTCAGATACAAGTGCTACCTGTCCATCATCTAGGTGACCTCAACAGGTAGATATCATAGACCCACGTGTATCTGAACAATCGGATTGTAGTGTGCAGGTTGTAATTACAGCTTCTGAGTAGTAATGCTAGAACTCACATGCTCAGTTAGGAAGTGAAATTTACCTTAAAGCTTCTCCTTTCTTTCCCTCAATGTCTAGTATTCCCTGTGCTCTTAATTACTATGGGTAGATGGAAGGGTAAATCCCTTCTTAACAATGCCTGGCTCAGTCAGATAAGAACCATAACTGAGGTGGATGCCTTAAGCTTAAGGAAACCAACAGCCAATAGGATTGCCCTTGAGAGGCACTGCTTAGGATGGGCCTGCCTACTCCCAGCAGGGAGCTAGTGATACATGTAACAAAAGGTTGGTCTAAAAATGGGGGGGGGGGGGCGCTTTGCATGTGTTACTGCCTCAGGTGAGGACTACTTTTTAGTTTTGTGCTTAGTCAGGAAAACCCCTGACAGAAATTGGGTCCCTCTCCCATAGTAATTTAAGGCTTTTAAATATAACCTCCTAATTCTTGCAGAGAGCACTCTCTGATGAGTGGGGCATTGTCTGTGTTGAAGTAGGTCCTTCTCCAGTGAAGATGTTCTGGGATGGTGAGGATGTGTGGCCTAGAGTGGGAAAATGTATCCATGGGTTGGCTTTTAGGTCTGAAGTGCTGTGATGAAGTAACCTACTCCCAGGTCCCCTCCTTTCAATGACCCACAGGTGTTAGAGCAGCTCCCTGCCCCCATGCTATAGGTTCCTTGAAGGGTGACCACCTCTTCCAGTACATGCTCAGTCAACAGTAGTTCATTACAGGCTAGAGCTGTTAAGGTGATGGCATGTTCCAACTACTCCTGTAGTCCCCTCCTGAGGGTGTGTTCTGACCGCCCCCCTTTCTCCCTGCGTAGGAATTCTCGGTTGGTTGGTACAAGTTCTGGGAACCAGAACATCATCCATACTATGTTCCCTGATAACTCAGGGAAGAAGCCAGTTCATTTCTTATTTGTTCTTCTACCCTGTTGTGGACTGGTAGTGTCTCCTCCCCAACCCCAAATTCATACAGTGAAATCTTCACCCTCACTCTGATGGTATTTGGAGATGGGGCCTTTGGTAGGTAATTTGGAATAGAGTAGATCATGTGAGTGGTACCTTCATGGTGAGATTAATGCCCTTATAAAAAGAGGGCACATGGGACCCTTTTCTGCTCTCTGTCATGTGAGGATAAAAAGAGGTGGTGACCATCTGCAAATGAGTAAGTTTATCCAACAGCTACTGGGTCTGATAGCACCCTGATCTTGGATTTCCAGCCTCTAGAACTGTGAGAAATTAAGCATATGTTCTCAAGCCATTCAATCTGTAAGAGTTGTTAGGTATTTGTTAGAGAAGCCTAAACTAAGACACACATCAATGGAAATGTTATTCCAGGAGAATTGTTTCTCTTCACACAGATCCTTGACCCAATCTAGCCCAGCACACTTGCCTATTTGCAGCATTGCTGGGATGTGTCAGAGGCCTTAGTCTTCTTCCTGCTAGAAAACCCCTATGCTACTTTTGCCAACAGACCAACCCTCCTTTGAGCATGCACATTAAAGTGGACAGGAGATTGCTAAACTGCACAAATTGAGCTAAAACTCTCCCAGAAGGTGCCTGTTACCTCTCCGGGGCAAGCAGTGCTGCTTGTCTTTCACTCATATAACTAAGTGAAGCAGTCTCATTATCCTTCCTGCAGTAGGAAAAATGTCTCTTCAGTGACTTCTCCTGCTCCTAGGCGTATGAACAGTTGATCTGGCAAGGCATCTACTTGCAAAAGTCTCGGGCTTGGGAGGAAGAAGTGAACAGAACACAGATCTTGAATAAGTGCTCCCGGGGTGAGATGACAGGGTTAGAAGTTCTTAAATGACTAATATTTAGGGAACATCAATGGAGAAGGGGAGCGGGGGCAAGAGAACAGGATGTGGACAAGGATAGAACAGAGAGAGCAAAAGTTGTGCAAAGTGCCAACTGGGAGAGAGTTTCAAGGAAGCAGTGGTCTAAGGTGGAGCATCAGACACTCAGGAATTTAAGTGAGACAAAGGCTTAAAAGTGTTTTGTTTTATAGTTAGACTCAAAAGGCAACATGGAGTCTTAGCAGTTGTGTTCATAGTAGGGCTCTGTGAGCAGTAGGCTGAAATAAAGGTATATGTGTGTAAGGTATATATATATATATATATATATATATATGTATATATACATATATATGTAATAAATATGTGTGTGTGTGTGAGAGAGAGAGAGAAAGAGAGAGGGAGAGAGAGAAAGAGAGAGACATTAACATTTTGTGAGAATCCGGGCCAAACACGCTTGGAGATGCAGAGTAAAATGGGATCCTGGTAGAGGAGAAAGCAGTGTGGCCAGAATGTGCAAATTACAGGGACCAAAATTACCCTTGGAAGTTTCAGAGAGGTTGCAGGGCCTGCCGCCTCCTTCTCTCAACTCTGATTTTGTCACGGCTACTTCCTAATGTAGCTCACAGTACAGGCCAGGAGGAGAGAAGTGCCTGGGGAGGGAGTAAAGGCATGATTTCAGGAAAGTTGCCTAAAGGAGGGGAAAGAAAGAGATATAATCCTAAATCTGGAAGGGACAGACAGGGATTGCTGGAAAAGGATTAAAACAAGTTAAAATGTAAATAATTTAATCAACACTTCAACAACTTAACTGACTGGATGTTTATTTTTTTGACTCCATGTTTAAAAAAAAAAATTGGATGGACCAGTTTATTTAGGCATCTCATAGACGTTATTAAATAACCACAGGTTTTTTGTCTGTTTGTTTTTTGAAAAAGAAAAATGAGCCCATCTATATGGTTTTATTGTTCTCAGCCATTTTTAAGGCTTTATATTGCCAAAACAAGCAGTTAATTTCGCTTGTTTAGTCAACCAGCCAGTTATTTCAGGAGGAAAACAAGGCCTTCAGAAGAGTAATGTTTCAACACACGAGCCCCAAGCCCCAGCTGTTTGGCTGGACTTTACACTTTTTTTTTTTTTTTTTTTTGTAATATTGGCATTGAAAGACCTAGATCTTGTGGACTAGCATGGAAATGAAAGAAAGGTTGTTAAAATGTGAATAGTAGTTGAGGATTATAGCAAAAAAAGATAATCCTACAATATCTCCTCCTGATATAGCGATGGTTTCTGTAAAGCTTTGTATTTGATTGCATGATTTCCCATAAAATCACAGGGAGAGACGAGGGGCAGGCATGAGCATTATTTACATTTCAGAGAAGTAGAAATGAGAGCCTCAAGAAATTACATGTTTGGAGCAATTCCAAGGCAGCACATCGTGGGCAGGACCAAAACAAAGCTAGTGCCTTTCAAAATCCCACTTTAGGCTTCATCTATGATTTCCATGTTGTAATGAAACAGTCTTCCTCTAGTGGCATGCACCCTGTGGGCTCTCAGTGCTTATTTGTTGAAGATGGTAGTAATGATCTCAATAATGATCATCATCTGGAATGAACAAATGGTAAGTAGCCAAAGGGAGTAGACTGAGAGAGAAGTGTTTATGGAATTTTATTGTTAGGCATAATGGTGCAAATGTAAAAACACTGGAACATCAAAAGGAGGGAAATGTTGGAGAGCGGGCCTATCTCCATTTCAGTTTAGTTCAACTTTGATTTTTTTTTTTTTTTTTTAGGAAACTGAAATAAATGGAGTGTTTTAAAATTAGTTCTTAACAAAATTAGTTCTTACTGGAAGAGGGACATGATGACAGTTTTGATAGAAAGCAACTGATAAAATTCCAAGTGGGGAATACCCATTAAAACCGAGCCTCGAGTAGAACAACCAACAGATGCGAAAACTCTTCACCCTGAGGTCGCGAGGAAATGAATTAATGATTTCACAGGCAGCTCCTTCTCTGTCAGTCATGTAAGAAAACTTGAGGCAGTACTGGAATGCCCATAGCAAGCCATTCACTTGGCATCTGACTAATGGCAGTGTTAACCCTCAGATGTAATGTTGGCCTGAAGACTTCAGCGATGTTCTCTGCTACTACATCCACAAGATGATACATAGCAGAGAAGCTTTGGTTATGGGCTTTTTTTTTTTTTTTTTTGTCTGTTGCACATCATCTTTGTTTTCTACTATATTTGACCCTTTTTCTTGCCTATTTTTGGAGCTGAAACCGCTCGTGGATGGAATTGGCTTTCTACTTTAAGAGTAGCATAATCTGATCCAAATACAGCCCATTGCTGGCTAGAGGCTTTCTATTAAATTCTATTTCCCCATAAAATGTGTAATTGGTTATACGACTTTGGGCAAGTGACAAAGGCTCTGGGTCTAACTTTCCTTAGTTTATGAGTTAGGTGCCTTCTAGATTTAAAATTATATGATTTCTTACCTGTTTCATCTAAGTAGTGAATTACTACATTACTTTCATATAAAATGTTACAATTGTACAAAAAAAAATCAAGGAAGAAATGAATGTAGTGACATTGTTGCGATCAAAGGAATTATAAGGGCATTTGCTGGGGGCCTCAGCAAGGCAGGCAGAGGAAGGAGAAATAGAATGAGATGAAGGGCACTGCCAGAGCCTCTGAGTTTAGAGTATTACCTGGGGGAAGTCACCTGCATCCTTCCCAGCTGGGAGTGGGTCCAAGAGGCAGATTCTTATTGTGGGTTGGTATTTTCTAAAAATGTGTTCCACGGAAAATGAATTGCAGGGATCTTTCATAGAAATTACAAGAAAGGGAGTTCTGTGGTAGTATAAATTTAGGAACATGCTGGGTTCCATAAAATCAGAATTCTTCACTGGAAGGGTTTTCAGAGTTCTTGATAGACTAATATGTGGTATCTCCATACTAATTCCCAACTTCTAATAGTTCCCAAACTCATCTGGATGTGAAACACTTTTTTTTTTTTTTTAAATGGAGATTCTCAAGGGTTCAGTTTTCCAATGAACACAGTTTTATGAACATTCTTGGTAGTGATCCTTGGCAAATTCATGTTCAGCCCAGAGTGGGACCCAAGGGATCACTCTGATGTGTGAGACCTGTCCTTTACGACTCCTGAATTTAGAGGTTACTCTTGGGAGTAAAACCAGCTTCCAGAATATGAAATATTCAACTTTTGTTTGCATGTTTTTTCTTAATTGCTTGAACTTTACCTCCTGAGCAAGTGTTAGTTCAGTTTTGAGTGCAAGAATATTTTATTTTTTTTTAAAGATTTTATTTATTTGACAGAGAGAGATCACAAGTAGGCAGAGAGGCAGGCAGAGAGAGAGAGAGGAGGAAGCAGGCTCCCTGCTGAGCAGAGAGCCCGATGCGGGACTTGATCCCAGGACCCCGAGATCACGACCTGAGCCGAAGGCAGTGGCTTAACCCACTGAGCCACCCAGGTGCCCGAGTGCAAGAATATTTTAAAGACGTGTCACTTATTGTGTATATCCTCCTGAGGTCTTACTAATACATCCTCCTTTTTATTCTTAAAGAATTTCAGAAAATATCTGCCTCTTCACCATAAACTTGATGAACCTGACAACTCATTTGCTGAATGGCATCAGAAATCTCCAGTTTATCTGCTTAATTTTCATAAATTCCATCACATCAAAACCCTTCATTTCTCAAGTAATGTGTAAAATTTCAAATATTTGAAAATCTGAAAACTTTGTTTCATAGAATAGGATCAAAATTTAAGAATTGACCAAAAGATGTATAACGCTTCTTTCAAATTTTGAAAACTTCTTGAATGAGACAAAACTCAAACCAAATGAAATTTGGAGATACACAAACCAAATGAAAACCTGATCTCTAGGGATGTCTTTATCTTTAAAAAAATGTGGTAATATTTGGGAAAAACATTTAAATAAAGGAAAGCAGAATCCCTACTGGAGGAGGAAACTACTACAATCTGTTGCCACTGGACAGTGAAGAGTTACCTACAGAGGAATTTAATGTTTTTTTTTTTCACCTGCAAATAACCAAGAAAAACTCTGTAGATGGAAAAAAGTGACAGTGGTTTTATCAAGGTACTGCACATATGCATTTATCATATACATTTGACAAACATCTCTTGGTGTTTAAGTGTATTCCATTTGATGGGTCTTTTTGATTGGAAATATGCTGAGAAAAACCATCCTGTTTGAAGGGCTTCATATAGGTCCTGAGAGTGCTGGCTGAGGTTTATTTAATTTTAGCTTATCAGAATATTATTAGGTGAGAGCGATGTGGAACCCAAGCATTATGCCTCTCTGTTTAGAAATAATTTTATTAACCTCAAACATAAGGGTGGAGGACAAAAGTGTAAGAGTAATCCATATTTATTGGTATCACAATGTATCACATAGTCCTAATACCATATCAATCCCATCAGATGCAGAACCATCTATACAACATGCTTTATCCCAGTGAAAGAGTTGAGAAGAAGGAAATGAGCAATCGTTAAACATTTGAGACCACAATGTAAAACCTTTAAGTGATTATTGTTAGACAGTAAACTTTCTGTTAATCTGAAAGTTGCTGAGCGTAGATCTTAAATGTTCTCTTCACAAGGAAAAGTTATGTCGCTATGGGTGGTGATGGATGTTAATTAGACTTTGATCATTTTGCAGTATACACATAAGTCATCTTATACACCTGGAACTAATAGAACATATTTTGAAAAAAAATTAGAAAGGTGAACCCTTTATTTCTCTATTCCCTCTTTCCATCTAGTATGGCAAACATATTTATTGGATTTGAAAGATCTTTATAAATTCAGCAACCCCTATACATTTTTGGTCTCAGGTGCCTGTGCATTTTCAAATATTTTCAGGATCCTTAAAATAGATTTTTATTTATATGGGTTATATGCATCAACACTTACAATGTTAAAATTGCAAGAGCCATTTTGAAAGTGCTAGCATGCATAAATACACATTTCATTAGTCATCAGCAAGGACATGATAGATCATGTAGTTTCTGGAATATTCTGTTGAACACCTGTATGAGAATAAGAATAACAAAGGCAAAAAAAAAAAGGTTCTTGTATTAAGTTTTACCTTATGTATCCCCAGGAAGGGATTCAGGGACCCTAAATGGGAGCCTGGGCCAAACTTTGAAACTACTGCATTAATTCATCCATCAATATAATAATATGTCTACTGTGGGCTGGGTGCTGAAAAATGTAGTATAGGCATGTAGTTAAAGGACTTGCTCTTTCTGATACTTTTGTAGCTTAAAGACAATGCAGTGTGTAAACTTCAAAATAAACGTCTCTAAGGCAGATTTTTAGTCCTAGTACAGCCTCAAAGTTCTATAGATATATATTGTAAATGCTTAATAATAACATAATTTATGGGTAGTCCAAGGCTTCTCTGTATTAAATTTCTGTCCTTTATCTCTGAACCTGTGATACACACTATCTGAAAACATGCAAATTTACACCATTTTTTAAAAAAGATTTTATTTATTTATTTGACAGAGAGAGAGCACAAGTAGGCAGAGAGGTAGGCAGAGAGAGAGAGAGAGGAGGAAGAAGACTCCCTGCTAAGCAGAGAGACTGATGGGGGGCTTGATCCCAGGACCCTGGGATCATGACCTGAGCTGAAGGCAGAGGCTTTAACTCGCTGAGCCACACAAGTGCCCCAAAGTTGCACCATTTTAAACATGCATAGATGACCCTCTCTCATTTTGCAAAATCAAATAGCGTGAGGAAACCATAATAGGAGAAACCAAGTCAAATGTCAGGACCAAGGAGAAAGAAAAGTAAGTAAATTGTTAGTCAATTCTGTGGCATCATTCTCTGAAGAATTTTGAATGCTAGCAATTCATAGTAAATGAAACAGATAAACTTCTTGAACTCAGCCAGACTGGGGTCCACACGCAGCTAGGCCAGAGTCCAAGCTGTAGAACTATGGAAAAGTTTTCTGAGCTTATTTCTTCCCCTTTAAATTTAAAAAACAAAAACAAACAAACAAACAAACAAAAGGTGGTGGTGGGAGGAAAGAGGTTTCTATGAAAGTCAGATTGCATGGATATGAATAAGGTTTAAGACCTTTCAAAGATGATGCAAATTTAAGATCCTTAAATTCTTGTAGTAATGTCAAATTATTTGCATTTACAGGGAAAATACAGTAGAAAATAACCCCGAGATAGGGGAAAGGGGCATTGAGATGGGTTCCCAATTCCTTGATGAATTTAAGAAAAAGGGGGTGAGACTATAGACTTATTATCAGGACAGCCTCTGATGACAATGACAAGAGGCAGAGGGTGACATAGACATGAAACACGTGTCTCAGAGAAGAAGCCCCCCTCCCCAGCAAGGAAGGCAGAGGTGAAATTATTTTGAAAAAACAATGGAGAGGGGTTCCTGGGTGGCTCAGTTGGTTGGACGACTGCCTTCGGCTCAGGTCATGATCCTGGAGTCCCAGGATCGAGTCCCACATCAGGCTCCCAGCTCCATGGGAAGTCTGCTTCTCCCTCGACCTTCTCCTCGCTCATGTTCTCTCTCACTGTCTCTCTCTCAAATAAATAAATAAAATCTTAAAAAAAAAAAAAGGAAAAACAATGGAGAGGCTAAAGAGTTTCTAAGACCATTTTATGCACTATGGCTTAATCTCTAAGAGAATGCGAAGCCAGTTCTTTAATGTCATGGTTTCTTCGGTGATTCCTGTTATTCTAGAAAATTGGGGGGTAATTACATATTTATAACGGCCCCAGAAACCAGAAAAAAGTGAAAATGGCTAGAATCCTGCTTTTAAGTCGCAGTATATTTGAATTAGAAATATTCCCATTTTTTTAGTCGTGCATTTTTTTCCTTCTAGGATGTATTACACATCGAAATACCAAAATATTTGTTTTCTAACAGCTTCATTGAGAGATAATGCACATCAAGATATATCAGTTTGATGTATGGTAAGGCTACCATACATGACTTCAGTTTTAAAAAGAGTCATTTTCATATATGCCTCTACAAAAACTGACTTTAAGAATTCTTTTATATTTTTCCCTTCATTTTAAAGTAAGATATATCTCTGAAAAAGATCTCTAATTTTTAATCCCAAACAATCAACTTAATCCCAACAATCAACTTTTGCAGGCGCCTGGGTGGCTCAGTGGGTTAAGCTGCTGCCTTCTACTCAGGTCATGATCTCAGCATCCTGGAATCGAGTCCCGAATCCAGCTCTCTGCTCAGCAGGGGGCCTGCTTCCCTTTCTCTCTCTCTGCTTGCCTCTCTGCCTACTTGTGATCTCTCTCTATCAAATAAATAAATAAAATCTTTAAAAAACAAACAAACAAACAAACAAAACCCCTAACTTTTGCGTCGATGAAGATAGTGTTAAATGAAGAGAAAATATGCTGAGAAAGAATTTAAGACCAATGTAAACTACAAGCCAAACTGTCTAGATCATCTTTTATATTTATAGTTACTGCAGAAAAACGAGGTATTGAATGTAACTATTTTCATTATGGCTAAAGATTTCAGGTATGCATATGAATTCTATTGCCTTTCCCCAAGAGCTGAACACCTGGACACTTATCAAAACTCAATTGCTTTTGAATTGATTTTGTCTCCTTAAATTCAGTTCTGTTGATACCGAATAAAAATCTTTCACTAATTCAACAGCAGACACTAGGTTCTGAATTCACTGTAGCATTGAAATTCAGAGCTCTTGTTAAGCTAGGGAGAGTATAATACTTAAATAGAATCCTGTTGCACCAAAATGTCTAAAAGGATAAATTTTGACATATTAGGTGAATAAGCTCTGTCCATATATGCCTATGAGCATTTATATCTGATTTTGACTTATTCACTCTTGTTTGTTCTGATGGTGGTTATCATATTAACTCATTATTTTGTTGGTGATATAGAAGGCAGCAGGCGTACTTATTTAAGGCAGAAATATTTGTTGGATTTAGGACATTAGTCTGTACTAGGTCACCAAATATAAGATTTTCACCACTGAAAATTAATCATGACTTTGCTAGAATGCTAACATTTGACCCATGAATTTGAAAATTTAGGTGAATTAGAAAAATTTTGTTGAAAATTTTAACTGCAGAAAACCAAAGCAAGAAGAAATAGAAAATCTTAGTAGTCCTATATATTAAAAAAAAAAAAAATAAATAAAATATATGACTTAAAACTTTCCCATAGTGAAAATCTCCAGGTCCAAAGATATAAGCGGTTACTCTTTTTAAATATTTAAATAAAAATAAACTTATGTAAATCATCCAAAGAATATAAAGAGGATATACTTCCAACTTTGTGAGGTTAGCATACCTGATACCAATAAAAATTATATGGTGGTTTTTCTTACGAACATAGATATAAAAACCTTAAAATATTAAGAAAACAGCTGAATCTAATGATATATTAAAATAATCACTAATTTGGATTAATTCCAGGAACACGGGTTGAGCTTAATTTTTTTTTTTTAAGATTTTATTCATTCATTTGACAGAGAGAGAGAGAGAGATCACAAGTAGGCAGAGAGGCGGGCACAGAGAGAGAGGAAGGGAAGCAGGCCCTCTGCTGAGCAGAGAGCCCAATGTGGGACTCTATCTCAGGACCCTGAGATCATGACCTGAGCCTAAGGCAGAAGCTTAACCCACTGAGCCACCCAGGCACCCCACAAGTTGGGCTTAATTTTGAAAAATCAATTACTCTAATTCACCATTACTGAATAAAGAAAAATCATATGGGTCATTACATAAAGAACAGGTGTTTAGTAAAATCTAGTATTTATGGCTGAAACTTAGAAAAATCAGCATTAAAGGAATGGAAGAGAACTTCTCCAATTTGATAAAAACCTATAGATGCCCTCAAACTTAAATGATGAAATATTGAAATTCTGCCTCTTGAATTGAACAAAACAAAGGTTTCCAGTCACTTCAATTCAGCATTGTAAGGAACTTCTTTGCTAGTGCATTTGGGCAATAAAATAAAAGATAACTGAAAAGAAAAAAACCTAAAACCTATAATTGTTGATGTAGAAAATTCAAAGTATTGTACAGACTATTAGAATTAATGAGTGAATTTAACAAAACCTTTAAACACAAGGCCAATATCTCCATACAAAGCAACAAAAAATTAAAAATAGAAAAATATTTTTGATGCTATTATGAATGTTAAGTACTAGGAATAAATCAGCCAAACCACAGAATTTTACAAAATCTATAATACTTCAAAAAATTTTTTCCTTAATGATGTGTCAGTGCAGGAGCACACAGCAGGAGGGAACTGCAGGCAGAGGGAGAAGCAGGCTCCTTGTGGAGCAGGGAGCCAGATGTGGGGCTGGATGTGGGGCTGGATCCCAGGACCCTGGGATCATTACCTGAGCCAAAGGCAGAAGCTTAACAGACAGAACCACCGAGGTGCCCCCCAAATCTATAAAGTTCTAGAGAAATTAAGACCTTAATAAGTTTTTTGAAAGACTCCAGATATTAAGGGTAACAATTTCTCACAATGTATCATTATAAGTTAAATGTAAAAAAGTAAGGACAGTCTGGAATACAGCTGGAAGACCTATACTTATTAAATCTCAAGCCTTAGTATAGGGTTGCCACACAAGAGTATAAAATTAGTTCAAGAATATACAAGAAGACCAATAGAACATAAAGTCATATAAAGTCCAGAAATAGATGCACACATATATGTGTGATTTTTCAGGCTGTGTGACACTACAATATAATGGAGTAGAGGTTTGTTGTTGTTGTTGTTGTTTTTAATGTTTCTGGACGGATATGGCATATGTTTGGTAGGAAATATTGAATTCTAGCTTATACTGGTTCCAGATGAGGTATAGAAGTTAAAGTTAAATTAAAATTAAAGTTTCAACATCATTAGTCATCAAGGAAATGCCAAAAAACACCATCAGGGTAGGGTGCCTGGGTGGCTCAGTTGGTTGGGAGACTGCCTTTGGCTCAGGTCATGATCCTGGAGTCTCAGGATGGAGTGCCTTTTTGGGCTCCCAGCTCCAGGGGGAGTCTGCATCTCCCTCTGACCTTCTCCCCTCTCATGTTGTCTCTCACTCTCTCTCTCCCTCAAATACATAAATAAATTCTTTAAAAAAAAAAATCAGGGCATTATGGAGTGCTAGGGAGAAATCAGCCTTCTCATGCACTACTAGAGGAAGGAGAGGAGTACCAATTTGTACCACCTCTTTGGAAAAATGGTAACAATGATTACACATACTCTGTTTGTCATGTTGTTTTGTAGTAAACTTTTTAAATAGTCACCAAATAAGTAGCCATTTATTCTTAAGCCAACTTCTAGATGTTTTATGGTTTCATTGCACTCCGAGCTTTTTTCCCCCCTTCTGGTTGCATTTTTTTTTTTAAAGATTTTATTTATTTATTTGACAGACAGAGATCACAAGTAGGCAGAGAGGCAGGCAGAGAGAGAGGGGAGGGGTAAGCAGGCTCCCTGCTGAGCAGAGAGCCCGATGTGGGGCTCGATCCCAGGACCCTGGGATCACAACCCAAGCCGAAGGCAGAGGCTTTAACTCACTGAGCCACCCAGGCACCCCCTGATTGCATTTTCTAATTGGTTATTACTGCACTATAGGTGAGCTTTATTTTCTGTTGGTCATGTGTGATTTTCAATTATGTGTTTAGGTGAAAACTCTTAGAACCTCAATTAGTATCTGTTCTATGTTTTCATTTCCCACCCTTATTTCTATCATTGCTTTGGCAAGGATCTCAACTAACATGTATGAATAATAGTGAGCACAACTGAAATATCTTGTGCCTAACAATTTCATGATAAGATTTCTAATATTATATTGAAAATTATGCATTTTGTTTTTGGTAAGTACTCTTTCAGGTTAAGGAAGTTTTCTTCCTAATTTTCTAAGAAATTTTTATTAAGACTGAGTAATAAACTTGATAGAATTCTTTTTTGCATGTCTTTGGGTGATTAGCATATTTTATTATACATAATTTTTATATGTAATTTGTCTTATATATTTCCATGCCTTAATGTTGAAAATATTTTCATTTATGTTATTCTTTAATATATATTCCTGTATTTTATTTGGAAGTTATTCACTTGTGTGTGTCTTTTGTATCTGTGTTTTTCTACCCTTCTGGTACTTCTGACTTGTTTGTTTTAGGATGAAGATAATGCTAGGTTTTAAAATGAGTTGAGAAGTTTCTCCTCTTTTTCTGTTCTCCATATCAGAACTATCTTTTTCATTGATCTTGAAGAGCTTGCCCACAAAATGATCCGGACTCATTCTTTCTTAGGGGGGTACATCCTGTCTGGGGCACCTGGCAAGCTTAGTTGGTGAAGCATGGAACTTGATCATGGGGTTTTAAGTTGGAACCTCATGTTGGCTTTACTTTAAAATCCTTCACAAAAACTTAAGAATATCTAAAAGAATAATTTTTTAATGTACATCTTATGTGCCTTAGACTATTATTTGATTTTATTTATTTTAAGATTTTATTTATTTATTTGACAGAGAGATAGAGAGAGCACAAGTAGGCAGAGCGGCAGGCAGAGGGAGAGGGAGAAGCAGGCTCTTGACTGAGCAGGGAGCCCCATGCAGGTTTCCATTCCAGGGATCGTGACCTGAGCTGAAGGCAGCCACTTAACCAACTGAGCCACCCAGGCACCCTATTATTTTTAAAAGACTTTTAGACTTATGAACTTTTTTGGGGTCATTTATGGTAGTGTACATTGGGAGGCCATAACGTTCTTTCTAGGACTTCAAATTGACATGTGTATTTCAAATTAATAGTTTCTTTTTTTATATATGCAGTTAGATTCCTATCTATATTACTTACCATGATATTGATATATTTTCTTCTTTTGATCAGATTTACCAAAGTTTATCTTCTTTTAAACAGTTTTGTTGTCTTTTCACTGATCTAGAATTTTGTCTTAATGATCTAGACTGAAGTATTTTTTATTTTATTATTATTTTTTAAAAAAGATTTTATTTATTTATTTGACAGAGAGAGAGATCACAAGTAGGAAGAGAGACAGGCAGAGAGGGGGAAACAGGCTCCCTGCTGAGCAGAGAGCCCGATGTGAGGCTCGATCCCAAGACCCTGAGATCATGACCCAAGCCCAAGACAAAGGCTTAAACCACTGAGCCACCCAGGTACCCCTGAAGTGTGTGTGTGTGTGTTTTAATTACACAACACTCACAGATATTCTTTGTACTTTCTAAAATGATGCGTGATCCTTATCTGTACACATCCACTTGATACAGTAACTGCTTACCAGTGAAAGATCTATTTTCTAAATTTACCTTAGACTCTTTAAAAGTCTATAAAAGCTCAGATGTAACTACGACTTGAGGCCGTCTTCACCTCATGCCAGCATGAGGTCCCTGGCCGGACCTAGTCCAGTAATACCAGGTCACAATTATTACTGGTAGATGTCTGCTATTTGCTGCTTCTCTCCATTCTTTAATAATTAAACAGAATTACCCAAATCCAATATTCTATTGTCCACTGAGGGTGTCCCATCTTTGTTAGAATTACTTTGCTTCCATGCATTGTTTGGCCTTTTGAATATCAGAGACCTTGGGGCACCAAGGTGGCTCAGTCGGTTACATGTCCTCCTTCAGCTCAGGCTGTGATCCCAGGGATCAAGCCCCTGTTGGGCTCCCTGCTCAGCAGCCATCTGCTTCTCCCTCTGCCCTCTCCTCCCTGCCTATCCTCTCCCTCTCTCTAAAGATCTTTAAAAGAATATCAAGAGACCTTAAATAAAGAGATCTTAAATAAAAGAGAGATCTTAAATAAAGATTTAAAGATAAAGAGATCTTAAATAAAGGATTCAGGACTACAGGTAGTTTCTGTGTATCTGTAACAATAAAGCAAACATTTCAAGGGCTATTTGCTTATTGTCTTGACCCAGCTCATCAAATTGGAATGGCTTTGTATGAATAAACTCTATAATATAAAATATTTTGCTTCAATAATCCTCTCAACATGTTTGCTCATTCAGCCCTTTTAGGAAAATGAAAGTTGAAATACTTTTAGAAAAACAATGTTTCAAAAGATTCACTCAGATATACAGTTAAAGTACGCTGTACATCAGCCACCACTCCTCCCTCCCCACCCCTCCGCTGCACACTCTCCCCACCACTGGTGGCTTAAAGTGCCACAAGCCACTGACTGGCTAACAAATGGAAAAAAAAAAAATCCATTCTAATTAGCAGATATTTTCCTTTTTGGAAATAAAAGCAATGTCCCTATAACTGGCAGTAGCCCTATTCAAACTGAGATGTGCGTAGACTTTTACTTCACCTAGAAATGAAGTTGCCATGTCCTTGATGGTTTCAAGTCTCAGAGCAAACATTGATCAGAAGCCTGCAGTCATTCTGGTGCTCACTTCCTGATTTACAGCTTTCAGAAACAGAGGGATTATCCCATAATGAGGATGCTTGAAGTTATGCTGTATTGATAATTTTGCTCCTTAGAGAGCATGCATAAAAATACTGTGCAAAAAGTTGTATACGTGGGTCTTCTACCATTCCTGTCTGTTTCTCCGCTTTATACTCTGTCTCACCTTCAGTCAATTTTGCAGAAATAGATGAGGCAGCCTGGGCTGCTCATCTTCACTGGCTCTAAACAGACACCGTAGCTCTACGCTGCAAAAATAAGCTACCTTTTCCTCTTTTGTTCTCTTTGGATCTCTGTGATTGCTGAAGTTGAGCTGATTTTAGTGAAAGAGGGGGGAAAAGCCACCCTCTGCTCTGCTTTGCAAACTGCCATTCATTTCAGGAAATAACTCTCTGCCTGTTGGCTGGAGATCCAGCTGCTTGTCATGTTAGACCATGTGGCTTCGACTGCTGGGTCCAGCTGCACAGCCAAGATCAGTGCCCTAAGGACTGAGCACAAAAATGCTGTGATCCCTGGCGGTGACAGGGTCTCTGCTAACAAGCCTCTAGACATTCAAGATGAAATGTCATCACCCCAGCACAGCTATCACGGAAGGATGAAACAAAGCATCTAAAGACCTTTAATAGCATCCGAGTCTGGGAAATAAGTGAGGCATCCCAGGTGTAGTTCCTCATTCTCTGGAGTTGATGTCCATTCTGTGAACAACTGTGACCCCTTCTTTATCACCTCTATTCTCAATACTCAGAGATGAAAAGATAACTTGTAATAACACGTTTTTTCCCATGATGGGGCATAAAACATTTTTAGAGCTCACTGCTAGTTGTCCTCCATTAATAATTATTAAGTGCCTATTCTGTGTAAGTCCCTCTGCTAGAAGTTGAAATAGACAAATTAATAGAGTCCCTGCCTTAATGGTGTAGTTGGTAAGGATCAGTCCATTTTTAGTTTAGCTGAGCCTATGCAGGCCTTCAACCAATGACAGGTGTTTTTCTAAGAGGGGAATTTCAATGCAGATGCAGGGAAAAGAAAGCCATGTGCAGGTGAATGCAAGGATTGGGATGAGGCATCTATAAACCAGAGGGCGCCAAGGATTTCCAGCAACACAAGAAACTGGGAAAGAGGCATAAGACAGACTCGTTCTTAGCCTCTGGCAGGAACAAACCCTCCTGACCCCTTGATTTCAGGCCTCCAGAACTTTAAGACCAGAAGTTCCTGTTTTTAGCCACTCAGTATCTGGTAATTTGTTACTGAAGCCAGAAGGGAAGTTCCCTAATTCATCTCATCTACAATTCCTGGGATAGGTTATAAAGAGAAGCTTTCAGACCGAGTATAGTCCAAAGGCGTTGGAGTAAGAGACGGAATGCTGGACGCAGTCAGTACGTAGCACTCAACTGTGATGTATTCCTTCAAAGCTCTATTAAGGTCATTCTGTTTTATAACAAGTAAGAGCCAAGATCTCTTTCTGTAACCACCTCTATAGGTCGTGCCACCTGGAGCCGGTTTATAAGCAGAGCACTGGAAAGTCCCCTGTCAGTTGGAATATTCTCTGGGTCAGTTCCTTGGTTAGAACAGGTAACAAGACAGCCTTAGCTTCTTCCTGGCTGGGGCAAAAAATGTCACATGTGTCATCAGTGGTCTTCAGGCTTGGTCAGGGATGAAAGCCCAGGCACTAGAAAATGATATTATCCTGGATTATGGATATGGCTCAATTTTTTTTTACTGGATCCAGCAATATTTGGCACTATATAGTGTGTGACCATAAGCAATGAGTGTGTTTTAAAAACATGCCAGAGCGAATACATCCTGAGTGCTGTCCATCAAAAACAGTTACATTGGCTCCACACACCTCGCCATTGTCCCCACTACCCTGAGCATTACTAGAACTCCTCTTTTGCAATTTTCTTCAGATCTGGTTAATGAGCCACACCAGAGAATCAGCCTCGTAAATTTATAGTCCCCCATAATTTTGACCATTAAGAATGTCATTGTGCTTGATGGATCTTACCCATCCCATCCATCAGAATTGACTTTGAATAACTTTTGACCATTTCCCCAAATAAAATCCACCATCCATGGAGAAATATTTGCCTCCGGTGAGCACATTCGAAAGAATGATAGCTTCTAAAAATCCTTCCAAAAGAATGCTGTGCATAGTGCCTTGCAGATGGTTGGCACCCAATAAATATTTGCAGATTTGCTTTAAATGAACTGTGTGAGTTCTGAAGACAACACCAAGGGAGTAATTCCAGAAACAGTAAAACAAGTAGCTTTGTAACATGAATTATAGGAAGGAGATACTCAATTATATATTTAAATTGTAATCCATGTTAAAAATAAGTAGTCTTACTTTATTGCCATATTGATAGAAAGCCTATCTTCCTAACCATTAGGAGATACAATTTTATGGGTTTTCCAAATGACAAGCACAGAACACATGTACAGCTGTACTTATGATTAAGTTTTGCTTTCATTTAGTTTTTATTTTCTTGGATAATAAATGGCATAGTCAGACATGATTTCAGAAAAATTTTACTTTTTGTTCCATTTTGTTGTCTGACACCATCAATTCGTTTTCTTGTCAAACTGTAACTGTGAATCCAGAGGTTACATTGGTAAAAGCAGCAGGAAAGAGGTTAGGCTGATACAAAGACTAAAACCGCTAGCACTGGGGTAACTAATGCACAGGTTCCATGAATTGTTTCTTCACGCCAAGAACTCTGTTGGATAAGGTTCAGAGAGGAAAGAATGGATTATTACTGAGGGATTAGACAACAAGTGTGACTGGATTGTCAACAGAAAAAGCGACAGAAGATAAGTGTTTCGCTGATTTAGTGTGTGATAATGTAGGTTTTCTTTTAGTAGACTTCTTGCTTAAGCTGACTTCTTGGCCGTTTCTTCTAACAGACATAAAAGGACAGATTGAAGCAAAACCACAATTTTTTTTTAAAAGCAAACATGAGATATTAGGCTTTCAAAGGGGCTCAAGTTATAGGTGTATAAGATGATGCAGTTACTTTGGGAAACAGTCTGGAGAGTTTTCAAAAGGTTAATCATAATTACTGTAGGACCCAGCAATTCCACACCTAGATATATATCAAAAAAAAAAAAAAAAAAAAAAGAAAAAGAAAAGAAAGAAAACATCTATCCATATAAAAAAATGTGTACATGAATGTTCATAGCATTATTCATAAGGCCAAAAAAAAGGGAATCAGCCTAAATGTCCCTTACCTATGAATGGAAAATGAAAAGTGACATAAGGATACAATAGAGTATTATTTGGTAATAAAAAATGAAGTCTTGATCCATGCTACAACATGGATGAATCTGGAAAATGCTATGCTAAAAGAAAATAGTCCAGAAGGACCATAGGTGATTCCATTTATAGGAAATGTCAAAGTAGGCAAATCTATAGGGACAGAAAAGAAATTAATGATTTCCAGAGCCTGGGGAAAGAGCAGGAGATGGGGGAGTGACTGTTAATTGTTAGAGTTTCTTTTTGGGGTGATTAAAATATTTTAAAGTAGAACTGGTGATGGTTGTATTACTCTACGTATACACTAAAAATCATCAAATTGCACACTTTAAATTGGGTGAATTGCGTGGTATGTAAATTTTATCTCGAAGTTGTTAAAAGTTGACGCAAATCTTTTTGAAAGACTCAAGCCCTGTGTTCAAAGAACTTTCTCCCTAGGTACTATTACTTCTCCCAGGAAAGAGATAAGGAATGAGATTGAACTTTTGCTATCTGAACAAACTCCAGCTTCTACTACATACCCAGCAATAAAATGGGTTTAGTCAAATTTGAGGTAGAAATGTTATAGCTGCTTTGTCATTTTGTTTGTTTTTCTTTTTGTTTGTTTTGTTTTTTGTTTTTCCAGAGCATATCATACGTACCATGAGTCAATAGATAGGCATTGACATGTGATGTCTTGCAAGCAAAATTAGCTTTTAGGAGACCATAGTAGCTTCTGGTGTTTTAATGTCTCCGATGTCTCAAAAGTTAAGGCCATTACACTCAGGATTTCAGGAACATTCAATCTTTTTTTTTTCCCCCTAAAGATTTTATTTATTTATTTATTTGACAGAGAGAGACACAGTGAGAGAGGGAACACAAGTAGGAGAGGCGGGAAAAGGAGAAGCAGGCTTCCTGCGGAGCAGGGACCTTGATGTGGGCCTTGATCCCAGGACCCTGAGATCATGACCTGAGCCAAAGGCAGAGGCTTAACCCACTGAGCCACCCAGGTGCCCCTCAGGAACATTCAATCTTATATATATCCTCAAATTCTGGTCTTGCCCTACCTTATTTAGGAAGTCAAATCTGATATCATTTCTTCGTTAAATTCTCTGTTATTTGGCATTTATTTGTGCCAAGGACTTACCTAATTTTATGTGGATTCTTTCATTTGATCCTTATAGCAGCACATTGTATAATCCCAAGGGAACACCACAGAAAATGGATACAATGGCTCAATAATTCTTATATTTCATTATCCCAGTGGCTCAGTGAGTTCCACAGCCTTATTCAGAATGACATAACCAGTAAACAGTGTAGCACACTGTGAGCGTTGGCCCACTTGGCTCAGAAACTGTCCCAGGTGAGACTCCTAGCTGAGAGTTAGTGGAAGAAGTTGGTTAGTATAGTGGAGATCATGACCATATAACATAGACACGAGGCAGTATGGCTCTGTTTGCAAATACTATTTGTATCACTTAATTTTGTGGACTGTGATCCGTTATGCTTTTTTGCCTCACTTTTCTTGCCTGTAAGAGCAGTATGTTAATTTTATATATTTTGGGGTTTTAAATAAGATCCTTCTAAAGAGGTTAATACAATGTCTGGTATGCTCTACAGCTATCAACAAGTGTCATCTCTTCAGGTGCCTATGAGTTTAGGGCAATTATATCACTGATTTTGTCCACGCCTCGGAAGCAACAGTCGAGTGGCAGGACTGTCCAATGATTTTAGCTGTTTTAATGATAGAATTGGATCTCACAATCATTGGTGGATTCGTAAAGAATGAGTCATTAATATTTTACTTACCTAAATTAGCTACAAAAACATCAGTGCACTGATCAAGTATGTCTATTTGTAAGTTCCCTTACTCTTGAATGTCCAATAGTGTGTTGAAGAACAAATAATCTGTGCTCTAAAGAGCTGCAGGGGGTGCCTGGGTGACTCAGTGGGTTAAAGCCTCTTCCTTCAGCTCAGGTCATGATCCCAGGGTCCTGGGATAGAGCTCCACATCAGGCTCTCTGCTCAGCAGGAAGTCTGCTTTCCCCTCTCTCTCTGCCTGTCTTTCTGCCTACTTGTGATCTCTGTCTGTCAAATAAATAAATAAATAATTTAAAAAAAAAAAAAAAAGAGCTGCAGGCCTGGAGCTTATTTTGTCTCCATTTAGTTGTGAGCAGGCATGGAATGTTTAGTTATTTCAATTCCCCAGCACAGAACACTTGTATTTGAGAAAAACGTATTTGAGAAACAACCTATCAATATCAATATGTACTTATCAATATGTACTTAAATATATATATAAATAATAAACAAAAATAATATCTAAATAATAATAAATAATATATAATATATATTTTATATATAATACATAAATAATATATGAATTATATATAAGGCCAAAAAACAACAACAAAAACAAGCTGTGGAGCAGGGTGATTTCTAATAAACAGTAACGGTGGAACAGAGAAAAAGGAGGACACGGTGAATTCTTGTTTGTCACTTAAGAAAAAAATGGAAATGAAGAGCCAGTTGTTTTCAATCTCTGTATTTATAATTATGAACTAGAGAATAAAAAAATATAGAGAACACAAGGAGAAACCCCAGGTGGTGGTGGTTAGCTAAGAAGGGGAAAGATAGCTGAGCAGCCAGATTCTGTTCCCTGGGAGAAGATCGTGACCTTGAGACCAAGTGAGCAGGGACACTTACAAGGAGAGAGAGTCCAACTCAATTATATGCACTAACCATTTCAAACCACAGAATTGTTTTCTCATAATTAACAAAAAGCTAAGGTTCAAAAACATGTTGCTTTTAATACAACATCTATATTATATAATATAGGACATAAGGTATGGTTAAATATATGCATGATGTATTTAGTACAACTTTGAGTTAGTACAAATATATCAAGGAAATCAACTACTTTGAATTGAAAAAAAAAAAAATCAAAGCTTACCTGAAAATGGAAAAAATATGCAAAGCCAGAAAGACTGTATCATCTCACCACGTGCTGTGCAGTACAGCAAATCACTTTTCTATTGTTACAGGGTTGATTTCGAGGTTGATTATTTACAAACATGATTTAGAACAATTTCACTGCTTGGATTTGTCTGAAGGAGAAATCTGTAAACTTTAAACTCCTTGAGGTCAAGATGAGGTCTTATTTATCTTGTATTCTATTATCAGGCACATAATAGGCCCAAATAGCAGTTTTAAGGATGAATTTAGGGTGACAAACTCAGCTATACCTTTTTTTTTTTTTTTAATTAATTTAGGGTTAATAGACTAGCTCTGCTTGAGAGAGCCATGGGAATGTCAGTGGGTTGATGCTGTTTACTGTTCCATGAGGAGCACTTTCCCCCTTTACCTTTCAGAAGAGGGATTAGTCCAAGGATAATAGTCCATCTAGTTGGGGTGCTTGGGTGGCTCAGTGGATTAAGCCTCTACCTTCTGCTCAGGTCATGGTCTTGGGGTCCTGGAATCGAGCCCCGCATTGGGCTCTCTGCTCAGCAGGGAACCTGCTTCCTACCTGCCTCTCTGCCTGCTGCTCTGCCTACTTGTGATCTCTCTCTCTGTCAAAAAAAAAAAAAATAGTAATAATAATAATATTCCATCTAGTCTGAGACATCTTGTGTTATAGAGTGAATTACCAAAAAAAAAAAAAAAAAAGAAAAAGAAAAAGAAAAAGAAGTTTGAAATTCACTCGAGTTTCCTCCCTTGACTGTCCAATGACTTGCATGTCCATGGAAGAAAAAAACTAAGTGAATCGCTGAATCATGGAGCCCTTAGCCACATCTGCTTCGAGAGGTGGCTTTCCAGATAAGAGAATATGGCACAGCACACCTAACACACGGATCCAAGTCCTAGCTCTGCTGCTCCAACTGCTATGGGTCTTGGACGATTTATTTCACTTCAAGGAAGGCTTTAGTTTTCTGCATTGGTCAAATGGGGTGAGGGAGAGAGCAGAGATGACGTTGTGGGTTTTGACAACCAGACCACAGAGACCCTTGGTAGATTCTAAGCAATGTATCAGGATATTACATCAGATTGCTCAACAGCTTTTTATTTCTAGTCCCCACACTGTGGTGGTTAATTTGTCGATGCATATACCACATGGCTTTAGCTGTATGAATTTGCCCTATTTGGAATTTGGCAAATCCTGTTATTCTGAGTCTTGGGCTGGACGAGCCTCCCCCTAAGCTCGCCTCCCCAGGCTCCAGTCATCTTTGTCCTTACCTTTGTGGTGTTGCCTCAATTTTCCCAGACTTCCTGACAATCCTCTGCTCTTTGGTTTGGTGGTTTCTACCGAATTCACAACTTAACTTTGGTACTGCAACAGGACAATTTCTAGCTCTAAAATGTTATGATTCTCAGTGACACAGCTCCTTGTGAAAGGAAATTATTTTTTAAGTCTTTTTATTTAGAACTAAATGCACTTATCCTTAAAACTATACTAAACACAATCAAATTGTTAGTGATTCAGAGGCATCCGGGATCTTACAGTGACTTATAGTCATTATTCTGCATATCAGTTTTCATTGTATGCAAGTGTGAAGGCATTTTGATTATTGGAGTGTACTGCAAATTGGCCTATATCCTTATAGTAAATTGGTGTCACCGTTAGCTGGCATTTTGTCTAGCCTTTATATACTTAGGACTATGGTGGGAAAAGACAAACAAATGAAATGCCCAAATTCTGAGACCCCCCAAAGACAACCACCAGAGTCCAGAGTCAAAGCCAAAGAGCAAGGGTCATTTATTACAAATTCCAACCCAGACTCCGAGGGCCCGAGCTCTTGATCACAACACCTTTTATACACTATTTTTGGTGAGGCAGGGACTTAGCATGCATCATAGTATCTTGTAACAAATCGCCACGTACCGCGGGAAAATCATAAAACAACTCTATAATATGACTGGCGCGCTACAGAGCGGGAAAAGGCTGGGAACAGATTATTGGTTAGGGCAAAGGGCTGTCGTTCTTCAAACTGCTTGGTTGGTGCCGCTAGGGTATGTGTTGCCTCAGGATTGGCCGGGGTCTCCCTGTCAAGCCACGGGGCGCCAGATGTTTATTATCTCTTGCACCCAGAGCCGGGTGAGGGTGTCCGGGAGCAGTCATTCTGTCATGTCCAATTCCGGGTGGGGGTTTCCCTGGCGGCAGATGGCTGTTATCTCTTGGCCCAGAGCCAAGTGGGGGGGCCTGGGAGCGGTCATTCTTTCAGGTTCAATTCTGGGTGGGGCATGTGCAGTTACAGAGTGTCTATAAAAAGTCTGCTGGTATTTTTCCATCTCCTCATGGGTTAGCAAGCGAAGGTACAGAAGCAGAAATAGCAGTTAGGTGTATAATGGTCATAATTTTATTCCCTAAGCTTCTCACAAACAAACAAAAACAAAAAAACAAGGACTATTCTGTATTGCCTGCTCTTGCCTTGAATTTTTCTACTGACTCTATCAAGTTCTATAGAGGGTTCACCTCTTACCTTTAAATTGCTTAATTATGCAGATACAATTTTTGCTAATTTCATCTCTACACTGATTTTCTTCTTCATCACTTAGTTAATATTAGTTTCTCTACTATTTTAATCTACTGACATCCATGGAGTAAGCCAAATGAAATGAGAACGTGAGACATAGGAGTGCACATGCATTTCTTCATCATACAGGGGGTAAATTAAATGTTGTCTCTCTAGGCTTTTGTATACCCTACATTGAATAGAAAAGAGATATTTTCAGTTTACTTGAAACAAACTATAAATAGATACACTATAAGACAATGATGGTTCTAGATGTAAGAAGAAGAGAGTCACTTTATTGTGTTAAAGGACAGTAAAGGACAGTAGAAACGTTATCTTCCCCCAGTCTCTCCCCTACAAATCTACCAGATGACAGGTGTTCCCACCCCCAGACCTACTTGCTTTGTTAAAACACTATATTCAGAACATCTCTATGTTTATGCAGACTCACTCCTTAGGAGAAGAGGGCACATTTACATACAACCCAAGTGAACACATTTTTGCAATTTCCTTTGTCAGGTTATTTAACTCCCTCCTGAGTGAGAGGACAGGTTAAGTCTTAAGGAAAAGTAAAGACAGAAGACTGATATACCTTGAGGTGAAATAAGAGAGAAAGGACACAAGGGAATATTTAAATTATGAAATACAGAGCAACAGAAGTTGGTCATTGTAGTTTTACTCAGGCTGAAGGACAGCCGTTTGAGTTTTATGCAAGAAAGAGGAACAGAAGATAGGACTGGAACATATGATGATGGACTGGGATATGTGAGGAAATGAAGGGTGGGTGGTCCCAACAGGTCAAGGCCAGGTGGAGTCCAAGGAGAGGCTTAGAATGCAGAATGATCCCAAGCAACCAATGGAAGGAGCCAATAGAGTGAATTTGCTTATAAAGTTTTGCATCATTCCTGCAGAGCAGGATTTCAGTGGCTACCTTCTCGGGGGCTGCCCAGCTAAGCTTAGGGACTTGGGGCAGGGCAGGGGTGGGGTGGGGGTTTCACCTGGCAGACAATGACAGAGACTGCCAAGGCCATACATACCACTGTAGTTACCCCTGTAGTGTCAGGTGCACCTCAGACTGTGCCTTGGAAACCTCATTCTGTACCCGAACTATCTAAATATTTCTAATACGTGTCTATCATTTGGGCATCCAAGCTTCGCTTTTGGGATTTACTTTCCTCTTTGCAAACAACAGGCCACTTTAAGATCCTTACAGGACCTGCAAGCCTCCCCATTTTTTGTGGATTTTAGCAAACACAGCCTAAAGTGGCATGTTCATACATTCCGGCCGTCTTCTCTGCTGATGGAAACTTCTGTGGCAGCGTGCAAATAGCTCAGCAGGTGATTTGAGGGTGGATGTGGGATTTCTGCTGCACTGGCATAGGGAGATTTCTCAGGAGCGTCTTCCCTGTCAGTACCCAGGAACATCAAGTAGTGCCTCATGGCAGCCAGACTGACACTTACTGCGTCCTCGCCTGTTTGTGCTTCCATTCAGATAGGGTTTTGGTGTCAGCATAAGGATCGTGCGAGGATAAAGGGGAAGCTATCTGAACTGTCACCTTCTCGTGGGTTCCTGAAAGGGCAGCAGCAATTTTGGTTTGGGAAGTAGAGGATATGGAGCATTTGGGGAGAGAAGACCCTAGCTAAGAGAGAAATTGTGGTGAGCTTATCCTTTGTCCCGGCCAGCTCAGCCGGGTAAACCTTATAGTGAGTGCACTTTGGGAGAGAGATGGTGCAGCCCAGCATAAAATCGCATCTTTGGGCAGAAAAAGGAGAAGGAAAGCCATATGAGAAGGATACCTGGTTAAGAAAAAAACACGAAAAAGATTCAGAACGAATCATTTAATATAGAGTACAATCTCGGTGGTAATTTAAGTGTGATGGTATTGCCTATAGAGTACATTTCAAGTTAGTGATGGATTGCTCTGATTTTTACAAATAGTTTTAGTTCTAAGGAAAGTGGTAGCCAGAATGAATTTGGAAGACCAGAGTAGGAAAGCCTGCTGGATATTTACCAAAATCATTTCTTTTTTTTTTTTTCTTGAGCTCTTACCTTAGTTGCATTTCTCCACCTCCCACATGTAGCCATGTGACTTCTAGTAAATGAAATAGAGTCCATTTGAGTAATGTACTCTATGAGTAACATAGTGTCCCTCCCAGCCAAGCCTCCAGCTAGCTGTAACAGTAGTAACATGAGTAACCCAGTGCCACCTCCCAGCCAAGCCTCCAGCTAACTGCCTCTAGGGAGGCTGATGCTTTTTCCTCCTTCTAATTGGCTGGAAAGGGGTCATTTTCTCATTCTTCCTCCAGCCTTGGAAGCCACAGTTTGGAAGACAACCCCTGTCCCTGGGATTCATCGCTTGGAAGAAAGTGCCCACTGATTAGGAACACCTGGTTTGGACTTCGCGTAAACATTCTAGAAATAAGTTTTTCTTGGGTTTGAAACTTTATGCATTTTGGAGTTTGTTATGGCAGTTTAAAGAAGATAGCTTTAACTAATGCAAACAATTCTCAAAAATTTTCATGTGGAAAGTCACTCCTTTTTCTTGCACTTTTGGCTCTGTCTGATCTAGCCATAGGCACTATCTAAGATAAAATACAGCTTCACCACAGTCATACAAAATAAGATTTGACCAAATAAGCCACTAAAATGAAATATTTTTTTCTTTCTGATATGAGCAAACTCACGATCTTAATGAAAGTGCACCTAAGTCTATAATTCTCTAGGTTACAGTGACGTGAATGTTTGGTAACCATCTAGATAATGCCAGTAAGTTTTTTCCTTATCCTGCATTCCTCAGGGGGGAATGTACTTTATTCCTTAATATGGAGCTCCAGAAGAATAAGGGAAAAATACATTTTGCTTTTGAAATCATTTGTCTACTAACCACACTTGTTCTTAACATATGTAGAGGGACGCTCCTTCGGGTGTTCAGCTGCTCTGGATCCTGCCAGCTTACAGTCTTGGCCACTCAGGTGAAATGTTTAGGGAGGACAGTCCTTCCCTAGGAAATCAGTGATAGGAGGCAAGTGACTGAACACTGGTCAGAGACAATGGAGAGTAATCTCTACAGTGACCAAATGCTTTGGGACCTTTTGGAAAACAAGCAAGGGTCCAGAGAAACAATGTTTGAAATGATGGCTGGAACTAGTGAAATCATGAGAAGAGCCAGTGGCTGTCTTAGAAGCTCAAAGGGAGGGAAGACATGAAGAACCGAGGAGAAGGACTTTTCTTGAAGGTTCTTGTCCAGCTTTAGACATGCAGAGACTTCTAGGCATGTTATGAAACCTCCAAGATTTAGGGCCCAGGGAGTGAACGTCCAGGGGTGAGGTGTGGCAATGGCTTCATGCCCCTTGACTCTTCAGAAAGAGACTTTCTCTCACTTTCACAGCCAAGGAGATCTCAAAGAGTTAGGACCATTCTCTCCTTTCAGTGCTTTGTCTGTAGTCTGTTTTCAAATACCTCCCTTCCCCAAAGTACTCTTAAGGCATGGCAGAGTTCCATATAGTTATATGTGTGAGAGTGTGTGTGTGTGTGTGTGTGTGTGTGTGTATGAAAGCTGATACTGATTCAAAGGAAAAACACATAAAAAAATAAGAAAGGAAAGAAACATCTGTGTTTCTGATGCCATTAAAACTCAGAGTTCTATAAACTTGAATGCTTGGTGCACCTCTGTTTTTCCTTCCTGGGGTAACTGGCCCAAAGGTTGCTTCCCTTGGGAGACATGTCCACCTTTTGAGCCTGTCAGGCCTTCAGAAGGTGCTACCCACTGATCTGCTCACAGGCAGGGGCAAGAGGAAGGGCCCCACTTAAACATTGCTTCTGTAAAGCCCTTTTCTCATTTATAGAGTCTTCTTTATTCTAAGTGCAAATTGCAAGGCTTCTAATTTTCAGGAGCTACTATGTGCTGAGTCATCTAACTATTACCAATTTCCAAAATTTTCTTTTTGACCAGATAATGTTACAGGAAAAAAATATCTCAGTTAGGAAACGCTGGCTAAGGTTTCCTTTGTAGACCTGGATATGATCCTTTTTTCATAAATATTTCTTTGATGTATAAAAGAGTTTCTATTTGGTGGGTATTATATGTATTAAATAGAGCTTATCAGTGGAATAATTCTATTGCTTTATGTCAATGACTTTGTTTTCTGTTTCTTTACTGGACTTTTAAGTTCATATTTAAAAAGATTCAGCAATGCATATGTGCTTTCACTAAAACTCTTTAGGTTCTCTTATTAGCTTGTGGGTCACATGCTTGCATATTTATTTCCTCTAGCAATTTTATTTCACTGGAACCTTGGGTCCAGAAGGTGCAAGTCCTCAGATTGTTGCTACATGCTAGACTGTGGGAGCGTGGGCCTCCAGGTTGTCATCAGTTTGTAGATGCTGGAGGAAGCTGCATGGCTGCCCACTCCCCCTTCAAAATTCCCCCTTTAAGATTTCATTTGAGAGAGAGCAAGTAGAGGAGGAGCAGAGGGAGGGGAGAGAGAGAATCTCAAGCAGACTCCATGCTGAGCACAGAGCCCCACACGGGGCTTGATCTCATGACGCTGAGATCGTGACTTGAGCTGAAATCAAGAGTTGGACACTTAACTGACTGCGCCGCCCAGGCGCCTTGGTGGGAGGGAAGTCTTGTACACCTCTTGGAGGCCAGGGAGACCACCCATCTCATCGATCATCAGAGACTACCCATCTGTCTCATCAGAGACACTCATCTTGTCCAGCCAAGCTCTCCCCAGCACAGTCATTTTGATCCATCACTATCTAGAGCTTACCTCTGGCCCCAGCTGTGAGTGTTCTGGCCCAGTTCTTTCCACTTAGACTTTGGAGGAGCAGGAGGGCCCACCCACAAGCATCCAGGTCCTTCTCAGACACCTATTCAGAAGTCATCCTGATGGTAGAAGGCAGAGGGCCACATTTAATCTCCCCTTCCGCAGCTCCATTTTCTGCCTTGTTGCCACATCTTTTTTTTGGACAATTGGCTGGACAGACTCTAAACCATTTGATAACCTTAACCTCCACAGCACTGAACTTGTGCCCTGTTGTTACCGGGAAGATCATCCTGGGTGCAGAATGGATCATTTCACCCTTCCTCTCTCCAGGCTCCTATCCTGCCATAATTCAGAGTATCACTTACAGTTCTTTAAGTCGTAAAGCAAATTTCTCACCTTAACGAGACTCACTAGGGAAAGACTGTAGTGATGACTATGGCTTTTCAGGGACTTCTGAATATGTAGAGTCCATTGGTAAGCTTAAATTTCTCTTTGTTCTGACAAAGGAAAGAGGGATTCTCTAAGGGGGTGAAATTGTTCCAAGTTCTCTCTCTCTCTGTGTGTGTGTGTGTGTGTGTGTATGCTTAAAACACTACAGAACCTCTTGCTTATGTCATGCAGGGATGAAAAATTATTTTCCTGATCATAATATTACTCCAGAATGTCATTTGATAATACAGGAAGTTCATAAGCCATTAGGATAATGATTTCTAACATTACTTGTCAGTAAAATATGGAAATCATTTCTTGTTACCCATTTGTATTAATTTTATCTTACATTTATTTAGTCAGCAGCAGAGACATTCAGAGGTGATTGTGTCCTACCGATTAATTCCCAGATCTAACAGATCACGAGATAAATAGTAATATTTTCTTACCAGTGCATTTTTGCAGAAATGAAGATTTGCGTCTTAGCTGATTCACTGAGGTGGTCTCATAAATGTGAGGGAAATGACCCCACCTTTTTTTGCCACTGGCCTGTCCATTCTTACCCCGAGATACTCAGGCACCACCAGAGCATCCAATGAATTGACAGAAGCTTCTGTCAGAGTCTCCTATAACTCACTCACTCTCCCCCGCCTCCCATGCTGCTCTCCTCCAGACCCTGCCTCTGTTCCCCTTCACTACTCACTCTGGGCTTAGAATTTACCTTTGGCTCCAGATGCCCCCCAGTGGTGTCTGACTCACTGCCCGGTGTCTTAGGGTGCAGATTTCCCATTGTCCTTCCTCCAGAGTTAGGAGTTAGTCCGTTAGGTCAAGTGCCTCTGTTTCACTTACTCACAGTTCTTCTAGCCAGATATTGTAAACTAATTTGAGTTGATACATGGTGGTTTATGCAAGGTGTTAACCCTCTCAATAGTATTTGCATTTTGATGGCTTCAATAGAGCAAATCCTGGGATTATGGGAAGCATTAGTGACTGGTGTGAATGTGTTTGTGTGTGAAGAAGCAGACAGGGAAGGAGACAGGCATTTAGAAAATCTTTTGCAAATCTCTCAATCTCTACATTGTTCTCCTTCTTGAAGAGTTTGGACTTTCCCATTGGTAGTGTTTTCAGGCACTAAAAATTCATCATCTTAATGTGGTGGGGTTCCCCCTGCCTTTGGAGATGATAACAGTAATAATAATTATATTGTAATGATTTTAACTTTACACAGTTCTTAAACATCATTATCTCATTTTATTTACCACGTCTATATAGTAACAGGGAAAGATGAGACTCTACCCCAGGGCTGAGAGTTGAAAGGTTTTTGAGGTGGGAGTCCATGAATAAGAATGCAGTCCCGCTCACCCACAAATATAAAGAAACATATATTTTTTTATCTTGATAGAGAAAAAAAGCAACGTTAAAAACTGGCCCATTTGCAGGGACTTGCACCTACTTTGTAAAAGCTCTAACTTCCTACTCAAGGCTGACCTCTACTTAGCCACACTCAGCCATGCAAAGGAGGCATTTTCCCCTTTCCCAGGAGAAAAAGGTGCAGTTTTAAAAATAGAAAGATGATAGAAAGACAATGGGAGAGAAATCATGCATCATCCCTTTTCCTATTTCTAACAGTATAAGTCGGTGGGGGGGGGTGGTGCAGGCAAAAAAAAAAAGAAAAAGATCAAACTTTTGCAAGGAGGAATTTATAATTCCCCAGCACGAGTCCCCTGTCAGACAGACACTCTATTCCACTGTAAGCAAGAGTGGCACCCTTGGGCGATAAGAGGTGGATAGGATTATGCAGAAGATGGAAAGCCAAGACAGGAGCATTCAAACAAATTAAGTAATCCTAAACCCATGTCCTTAGGATCAAGATCAGGCTCTGTTTCTGAGGCAGAGAAAGGGGCTGGAGTCCTCTGCTTGGGTGGATCCCAAGTGGCAATCACAGCGCTCAGTCACGGATCTCAGCGTCCAGTGCCATTCCGAAAAGACAGGCAGACAACCTATCTGTATGTAGATAAGAGAATATCTAGCATGTTCTTTCCTAAGTCTTATGAGGGTAAAAGCTAAGTATTTGCTTACCTTAATGCTCGGCTGGAGTAAATATACCTAATACATAATTATAACACTAAACTGTCAATTAAACATGACAAAGATTTCTCGGTTGGAATTGTGTTGGAACACAAGGTAATCCCAACTGTCACCGAGCAACCGTGTGAAACTTGCCTTCCAAACAAGGTTTTCCCTCCAATGTCTCTCATGTGTTACAGTGAAATTCCAAGGGGCTTTATCAGTTAATTGGAAGGCAAATACTGACAGTTGCTTCATGCACACTACGTAAAATTTGACTGTAATAACACCGAAGCACCAAAAAAAAAAAAAATTTTTTTTGTTGTTGTTGTTGAAATTGAGTTCATAGTGAAACGTGACTGTGACTCATTCCTGATGGACAATAAGGAGGAATGTCACATGGAGGAAAACAGAATAACTGAAACTGTCCCCCAGAGGCTTCCAGGTAAAAGTGCATCGACCCCTAAGATGGCTCAGCCTTGGTGGGGAAATGATATTTTGAAGTAAATAGCTGTTGACCTCTCTGAATTCTCTTCTGTGAAAGTCAGCCTGTGAGCTCTCCTCTTAGTGTCTAGGGATTTGTTTTGTATTAAAACGTTAATGGGATTGGCTACCATGAAGGATAAATACAAAGATTATTGAACATTGCCTGTCTAGTCCCGATATTCGTGGAAGAATCTTTTTTGATCAGGCAAGGTTGCTGAGAGAATTAGTGACACCTATTTTGGAGTCTCTTATAGTTGTATAAACACAAAGAAGTGGCAATAGGCAAAGACGGCAGAAGGAAATGGATTCTGGTGTGGAAGTCAACCAACCAAAGGCTTCAGCTGGAGCCCCAGTCCACACTCACAGTAATGAGAGCAGCAGCAATTTCTCTCCACAGACCCGGTTCACACACTGTAAACCCAATAAGCAGGAGGAGCCAAAGCTTCAAGACCCACAGCTAAAGTGCAAACAGCAACAGTTTTGCGCATTGGGAAAGGCGTTTTCATTTGAGTCAAAATGTCTGATCCACAGCCCCTCATAACTCCCAACCGTCTGAGGAATGCGGGGCAGCTGGGCTGGGCTATCATCTGTAACAGCTCTTGGTATTTGAGAATCCCCAGGGTCCCTGAAGGCATCAGACCCTGCATTCATTATTATTCCGGTAGGACGGTAGGAGTCATCATGTATATATCTTACAATCTACTGATTAAGAAAAAAAAAAAATAACAAAACAAAAAAACAAGTCCTGAGAAAATAAGTAAGCTTTCCTAGGTGAGGCACACAGACCATGGTAAAGAATTAACACCCAGATATGAAAACAGTATCTGTTGGCTGTGGCAAAATGGAGAAACGTGATAAAGTTTACTAGAAGGTACTTAAAGCTAACTACTCACGACATTAAAAATAAAACCACCCAGGCAAAATGAAGAAGGGCCACCAGTCACTGGCCATTCTGCATTTTTTTTTCTGTATTTTTAAAAATAAATAAATTAAAAATAATTTTATGTTAGGAACATTAATGTGCCAATTAGCCATGCGTGTGAAATATTAGGCAGCATAAGTGAGTAGGTGCTGATGTGACTGGATTGTGAGGACTGGTTTCTGGTTGCAACATTTCTCTTTCTTTAACATGCCTGGGTAGGAGGTCCCTTTGTGTCCATCACCCTCTGCCTCTAACCTCAGACAAAACAGATGCATTCCTCCCTGAATTCTCAGACACTTACACTCTTTTAGTAGAAGTATTTTTTTTAATGCTGCCTATACCAAAATCATAAATTTTGGTTTATATTTTATTTTTCCTGCTGAACAGCAGATTTCTTAAAGATAAGCCTTCATTCATCTTCATCCTCCAGTCCTTAACATACCACTTAAACACCTTGCTTGTCATTAGTACTCAATACATGTGTGCTGAGAGAGTGAATGAATGACTGTATCTAAAGCATATTCCATGAAAATTGATACTATGAAATGACAATGAAGTCACAATATAATTACAAAGAAAATGTGAAACCAATTGATAGGTCTTCTAGTTTTCTCACATGGCATTCAGAATAGATTATTAAAAAAAAAATATATATATATATACACACACATATTAGTGTGCATTAATTTTTTTTTAAATTTAAAAACAAGTAAGGTCTATTTAAATAAGTTGCCCATTCCAGGTTCTGTCATTGGAAGGCTCTTATGCTCCTCACGAGAATTCAAGAACAGAAGTGTAGTGAGTCACACAGCCTATTTTTATTAAAGCAGAAGTATGCTCTCAAGTTGGGAGAGTGGGCAGGCCAGGGAAGGCAAACGTGCCAGGGGTAGGGGGCAGGAGGGTAGGCAGGGTCACAGTAGTCATGTATGGTGGCTTTCATGTATATATGGGTTTGGGGACGTAGCTAGGGCAGTTTTGACTGAGGCTTCCTCCAATCACCTAAGGGTTTTCTCCTACAGAACAGAAAGGGAAGTTTTTGGCCCTGTTTGGTCCTTAGTGGAACTGTCATGGCAGCCGTCCTCCACAGAGGGGGTGAAAGCCACAGTGCAAATGTGCTTTCTGGGACTGAGCCAGGTCATTTTCTACTCCATAATAGTCATTGTTGCAGCCCTGGTGTAGCCACAGGGCGGATGCACCGGTACCATGTCTGAGGTGTTATGTCCCTTACTTCCTGCTCCATGATCACATGTAGACTCCTCCTAGTGAGTCCTATAGTTGCCAGGGAAAGTAGAGGATATCTAGTTAAATTTGAAGGAAACAATATATAATTTCTTAAGAATGTCCCAGATACTGCACAGGCTATACTTATATTAAAAGCATTCATACTGGGGTGCCTGTGTGGTTCAGTCATTAAGCGCCTGCCTTCGGCTCAGGTCATGATCCCAGCATCCTGGAATCAAGGCCCGCACTGGGCTCCCTGCTTGACGGGAAGAAGCAGAAGCCTGCTTCTCCTTCTCCCACACTCCCACTAGTGTTCCCTCTTTCACTGTGTGTCTGTCAAATAAATAAAAAAATCTTTTAAAAAAATTAAAAAGCATCCATACTAAAAGCTATGTATTTATCTGAAATTTGTGTACCTATAGTAGAGAATCATTCATTGTTTATCCAAAATTCAACTGTGTGTGGCTGTATTTCTGTTTGCTAAATCTGACAACCCTAGGAGTGAGTAAAATCAAAGGGGAACCGAAGATGACCCGCACCACAGGTGCAGCAATGCGAAACTCCTTGCTTACATCTGATCAGACATTTCAGTTTGTTTGATGTATGATTTCCCTGAAGAAAGCTATGTGAGACTCACACTTCTGAGTGCGATCCCTCTTCCCGGCTGTACCAGTGTGGTCAAATCTTCAAGCAGAAGTGGCTGTGTCGTGGCTTGCTCTTGTGAAATCCTCGAGGAGGACGCTGGAGCTAGCTCTAAGATACCTGTACCATTCTACCTCGCTGCCCTTTTTCTTCCATAGGTCTTTAAAGGATGTTCTTTTAAATGGATCAGTGGAGATTTTCCTGCTGAATAAAGTACTTTTTTTTTCTCCCTAGATGAAGTCCTCAGTTTATCATAGCCTGGGAGCAATAAGACAGACCTTTTATCAGAGTTTCAGGAGGGACAGGTTTGGAGGCCGTCTCTGTAGGAAGGAGAAGAGGAAAGGCAAATCTAGCAAAAACCCTGGAGGGGAGGTAGGGGAGGCTTTGTGGAGGACGGAGCTGCCAGCCAGCCAGCCCAGTCCTAGTCACACTTCGGCTTGGTGGCTGTGTGACTTTGAGCAAGCCCCTCGGCTCTCTTAGCCTCAATTTTGTCATTTGTAAAAGAATAAAAATAGCTTTATCCTTCATGATGTCTGTGGATATGAAATGAACCTAGCTCTTCCTTGGCATGTGGTGAGCATTCAGTGAATGGTGTAGATGATGATTTCTCTGGTGGTTTAGTTGCTGTGCTCCTTTTTTGTTGTTTTATTTGTGGCTGGCTGAACAAATTCCTCCCAGCGATGGTCAACTTCCATTTCTCCAGGTTCAGGTGACATAGGCTTACATTAGCTTCTCTGAATTTCAGTGGTTCAGTGCCCTCTACTTCATCATTTTTGAATATCATAGAACCCAGTTTTTATCCGCAACCTGGCCCCCCAAATGAAAGTATACATATCATCAAAGGGCTCCAATCATGGTCCCTGGGGTTAGAGGAAGAACTAAAGGTGAAGCCAAAATAGAGACTGCAAATTCAAACAACAACAAAATAAAAAATAAAAGAGGAAGGGGGATGTTTCAGATTTTAGGAAAAAATTTGAGTCTAAACTCACATGCATCAAAAGAACCATTTGTACAACAAAGTGGAACTTTCCCTTCTCCCTCTCACCTGTCAAGAATGCTGTGAAGACCAGTTGGAAGAAAGAATGCTCCTGTTCCTTAGGAGGAAGAGCAAATCTGCCTTCATAGGGACCCAGGACACCAAGGGCCACTCCACAGAGGGTGTCTAGTTTTTCTTTCAAATTTTTGCCAATCGACCCTTGAGTAAACAGCGCAGGTGGAGAAGTTTCATCCTTTTTTCTCCTTTTATTTTTTTTTTTCATTCTTATTCCCTTCTTCTGTTCCTCCTTCCTTTTTCTTTCTGGTTCATAATAGATGCACCTTCTCATCACTGCCTTTTCAGATCATCAAAACGACTCCCTTGGCCTCTGGTAGAGGATTCATTTGAGCAAAGCACTAAGGACTCTTTGTTTGCTAGATGCCTTTGCTCATTAGGGTTCAATGCAGCCTTGGCCAGCAGACAATAGGCTTGATCTGTGGCCTTTCTGCTTGGCTTAACTGCTCCTAAAATGCTAACACTGAAAGGCCTGGATAAGATTCCTATTACCAAAACCCGAATCAGCAACAAAAGAATCAGCCAAAGGGTTGCACAAACCAGGGAGATTTTCTGCCATGAAGCTATTGATTGTCCTCCTCCTTGTAATCTTTCTACAGACAAACAAGTGGCCCTGCCTAACCACCGCACCGCCTACTTATATTATTGTGAACCCAAAGATGGTCTGGATGTTGTCTCCCTGAGAGCGATGATCTTAAAGCCCTCTTTCTCCTTACTGACTCTAATGATTCTCTAACGGCATCGCTGTCATTACGCTCCTTTTGTTCTGCCACTGAGAAATGAATTTAAACAACAGTTATTCAAGAGCCATGGCATTTATCGATTGGATAAACACAAGCCTGAGATCTGGTTGTGTTCCTTCTAAGTCGGCCAGTCCTCTTTTCCCACTTATCAGCCAGCCTGGTTTACCTCCCAACTGCTGGAGGGGGAATTTGCAGTTCTGCTCCTGCTTTGTGAAGGCAGGCAGGGAAGGGGTTGCAGAAACTTGCCTGACAGTAATCCTGAGTCTCCCTGTGGTACAGTTCTGAAAACATCCCCTGACTCACATAGGGTCCATTTAGGGATACACGAGAATATATGAAAATTAAATACACTCTGCTTTTCAGGGGATTGTGGACAGGTCCCCTCGAATAGTGAGCCAGCAGAATCCAAATCCAGTGAAACTCGTGGCTGAACATCACGAGAACTACAGCATTTCATAGGTCAGAGGTAACAAATGTTGGCATTTCATGAGATTTACTAGGTGTGTGTCTGCACCATTTTAAGAGAATCCATCAACTTGGACGAAAGAGATGTGCATTTTTGATGAAGTTCTAGAACCTAGGTGAGGTTCGGTGGGCTGAGGTCCGGAGCCGATGACCAAGAAAGAGTTTTTGAGACATCTTTAATGCAAAATGGTGGCTTATTAAAGCACGGGGACAGGACTCGTGGGCAGGAAGAGCTGCGGCCCCGGGCTGTGAAAGATGGCAGGTTCTGTACCTTGCCATATGGCGGGTTATGTACCTTCCCCCAGGTTGGGGGAAGGTGAGGGGAAGGGAGGTTTCAATGGAGCTTTCATATGCTAAAGAGAGCCTACAAGGTGCCAGGATACCTGAGGCCTCGAGGCTTGATCAATGTTGTCTTTTGGCCGGCCATTAACCTCAAGATAGTTGGGAGATTTTTGGTGGGATGTCACAATCCTACTATCAAGCGTCTTTGTTAGTGAGATTTAGGTTTAGAAGAGATTTAACTATATTTACATTTCCTTCTACCTCAGCCTCCTTCAGTTTTGTTTATGGTGGGGAGGGTGACATTAGGGTTTGAGGAACTGAGTTATTTGCTTCTGGAAATTGTGCTATTGATAAGGTAACTTCTTTGTTTGTAGATCTTCAGGACATTTGTAAACCAAGGGAGACTCCTGTCTTGGAGGATTGTGATTTGGGCAAGTTAACTGTTTGTTTCTCGCTTATAGCAGTCAGGGGTGCCTGAGGAATGTCACACACATTACTGAGCTGAACGGGTGGAGAGGGGTGCAAGGTGCCAGCTTTTGCTTTGTCTTCAGCCAGCCTTCTGCTCCCTCATCATTTTGATCCCATAGAGATAAAAGCCCCAGCTGAAATTTGCTCTAGAGTGGTCGTTCTCAACACTCACTGTAGATGAGAGAGGTCTGAGATTTTATAAAATCCCAAATGACCGATTTGGAGGCCTCCTCTCTTGAAACTCTGATTTAATTAGTTTTCGCTAGGTCCTCAGCCTTGATACTTTTTTTTTTTTTTTTAAAGTTCCTCAGAGGACCTACTGTTTCGTCTACTGTGATCTTAATGCAGAACTGCTGGAACTCTGCAGTGTAGGAGGATCACCAGTAGAACTTTCTACATAGACCCACGTCTGGGTTCCTCTCAGGCCAATTGAAGCCAAATCCTTGAGGCATGAACCTTGTCATCTCTTTTAAAAAGCCTCAGGCTGTGGTGCCTGCAGTGAGAGCTGAGGGCCACCACTGTAGGTAAAGGGGATCAGAATATGCCACCCCAAAATATGACACTTTGGCATGAGGGTTAGTTTGCGCTGAGGGCAAATGAGAATCAACTGGTGCAGGAAGAGTTCTCCACACATATCTGCTTGAAAGAAGAACATAAAATTCCCTGAGGAAGATACTCCCCCACCGTCCCCCTACCAGAAGGAGAAGAGGGACTCTTAGCATGGAAGCTGATACCCAGCTGAGTTTGCATTAATGGACCTTACTCAACCAGTCCTGTTCTTACATTAGTTCCCCATTAATTCCTAGTCATTTTCCCACAGTTTATCACCCACTGAAGTCCAACCCCCCTTCCTTTGTTGAGAGGATACATATCCCCTGGAGTCTAACTGCTTTTTCAAGTTTATTTCCTTTCTGTGAACTCCTGTACATAAAAGTATGAATAAGAATTATGTGCCTAATCTGTTTGTTTCATTTGCAGGCCCCCAGAAGGTTAACTTAAGAGGACAGAGGAAGGTTGTTCTTTCCCAACATTAGGATTCTAGGCAAAGATAGGTTTTGATTTAATGTTAGAATCAAAGCTCTCATAACTGAAAATTGACTGCTGTGGACTGAAGTCTGTCCCCTCCCACATTTATATGCTGAAGCCCTAAATCCTTACATGGTGGTAATGAGAGATAGAGCTTCTGGAAAATAACCGAGTTTAGATAAGGTCATAAGCGTGAAACCCTCATCACAGGATTAGGGTTCTTATAAGAAGAGACCAGAGAGATTGCTCTCACACATGCTGTCTCTTTCTCTACCACCTTCCCCCAACCATGTGAGGATACAGAAAGAAGAGAGCCATCTGCAAGGCAGGAAGAGAGTTCTCACCAGAGCCCCACCATGCTGGCACCATGATCTCAGACTTCCCAGCCCCTAGAACTGTGAGAAATGAATGTCTGTTGTTTAAGCCACCCAGCCTATGGTATTTTGTCAAAGCAGCCCAAGCTGACTAAGACACTGACCCAAAATATAACTATTTGATTTATGAGATTATGATAAGTTTCCTCTCAGTGTACTTGACACTGATAAAACTTGACAAAAACTAGCTAACAGATAAGCATTGCATAAGGATATAGATCAAAATCTTTTCCAAATTTAGGACTTCAGGGCCACTGCTAGGTCATCTGAGGCCTTGGGTAATTTTTTTTTTTCCTGGTCTCTGCCTATTGAGACTGTTCCATTTAAAAAATGCATCATTAAATGTAGATAGGCATTCATGAGGTATAGAGATTTATTGAAGAAGATATAAAATAATGAATAGAAATACTTATATATTTATACAAGGAATGCTCATCCCTTCTCTAGCACCACTTAGGATGGTCCGTGGAGAAATACAGCAACCCCATGGATTAGAGGCCTGTTGGCACTGAGGAACCCTAACCTCCAAAGCCCTGGGAGGAAATAGTTATACCCACCCATAAGAGAGCCTGATGCTTGGTGTGGAGGCTGTAAACGGAGTGGAGATGCACTGAGTGCCAGGAGCACTTGGAGCTGCCTGGCATGACATGATAGCCCCAGGTATGGAAGACCAGAGACATTGTTGAGGTCCAAATATGGATGGCCAGAGTCACACATGAGCCTACATCCATGGCTCAAGTCTTACCTTAAGTCTGAAACGGTTTAAATTCCTGCAAAGCAGTATGTCATCACCATTCTGAGGGCCAATCTCATGTGATCCTTTGAAGGAAATATGATGCTAGAGAACCGGAGTAATCTGCTTGCCATGGTGTTCCCTGGAATCTGGGCCTGCCACAAGGATGCCCCCATAGACCAGAATCTCACAGTTCCTCAGATCATCTGGTCAACCCATGTGTGGAGGTAGTGGGTTGGAAAGTACCCAGAGGGCATCCTAGAAATCAGGTCTGAGGACCACGTAGTCCTTCTCTGGCTTGGAACACCACTGCAGGCCTTAGATGTCCCCAGGTATTGAGGGTTCATTAAATGTGGGACCCTGAGCGGTGCCTCAGTTGCCAGGACCTAAGTACAGTACTATAGGAACATTATAGGACTCTGTGTCTCAGTGATACATTGATTGTTTACATGTGATCATAAAGTTATCAGAAAATCCTATAAGGATTCATGTGTTCTTTGTAATTCTTCAAAAAGAAAGGGTAAGAAAATTACTCTTGAGTTTCACATCCATCAACTATATATTTTCCGACCTTTGGAACTGAATTTTGTAAAGCCAACTCTAACTTCAGTTTTTGGATGGCAATTCATGTTTATGCCACACGGAAAAAAAATTTTTGCATTTTATTTTGATTACAATGACTCAATGTTGATTACATATTGGAAATATATGCCTCTTGGTGGTTTGGTGGTGGCTTACTAGAATTCCAAATATAAAGGGACAAGAGAGAGAATCCAACACGTGGCTCTTCTGATAAACTTTGTAATTGTATGATTGTGGTTGTGTATAAAAAAATCTTCTTCCTTACTAACAAAAAAACACACTGGGTGATATCTTAATCTTATTCTTTCCTTAGACTTATTGATCTCCTAGATATCATGCTTTCACATTTAAAAATTAAAAGTGCTAAATCAGATTCCCAGGAGTAATAATTTCACAGTTAATCTGAATCCTCCTACAGTTCACCTAATCATTATTTGATCAAACCTAATTCTTACAGAGTTATTGTCTCATAGGAGTGAAAACATTAATGATTTCCCTTTCAAAGTGAACTCATTTATTAATGAATCACACCTGCTGGTATGAAACATTCGCTCATTGGCAACCATGGCATTTCTTCTTTGTGTGTGTGTGTGTGTGTTCTCCTAAAGTCATTTATAAATTATATGTAACAGTGGTTCACAACTGAGGGGTGCTTAGAACAAAGATGAAGGGGAAATGACTTAAAACCCAATGAGTAGTTATTAACACAAAATACATAATAGATATTGGGAAAGCAATTTGCCAATCGGCATCTAAATCCAAGCTCAATAATATAACAGGAACAAATGAAACTCACTAATCAGGGAAAGGTGCACATGAATTGGAAAAGGACTTAATGGGAGCTATTAGGCAATTCACATGCATTATCAAAATCACTTGCTCTAGTTTCAGCCTAAGTACATTTCACTTCAAAGAACAACAGCTCAAATCAATAAATATTTATTAGTGCCTACCATGTTTGGACAAAGCAGTAAGCTGAGTTAGGGGGATATCAGAATGGGTTAGTCATATCTAATTTATTTAAATGGAATTGACTGAATGGTTTACTTAATCACTGAAATGTCTGTCTAGACTTCAGACTATTGGGTTTTAAAAACAACTTCAGAAGGTATTCAATATTTGGACCAACAAGGTTGTGATTAGACCAAAGGTTGCCATTTTTTAGTATTTCTCTGAAAAATTTGAGAAACTTAGAAAAAACAGGTAATGTGTAAAGAAAGTGGCTGTCATCCTAGAAAATATGATGTGGGTGATTTTTTAAAGTAAAAAAGAAATGCTTTTATGGGAACTGACTAAAATTCACTTAGGGTTTATGCTGTGTTCAAAAGAATAAGGAACTATAGGAAATTATATCTATCGATCGATAGATAGATATAATTTCCTATAGTTCCTTAGATAGATAGATCTACAGATAGATAGATAGATCTCAATCATTCATTCCCAAAACTTTATATTATTATTTTTGGCCTTCTCAAAATGCAATAATTGAATAAGATTTCCCATTGGAGGGCAAACATGGTGTTGTATTATTAAGTGTCACACAAAGGGCATTAGGAAATATATAATCACCTTAGGGAAAGCCAAGGAAGCATGTGATTCAGTGTAGGGCACTAAATGATTAATCAGCTCAGCTGTGTTGTCTTTTAAATTATTGTCATCCACTTCTGTAAGTGCTCAAAGGGAATACAATCCAAGTCTGGGACAGTTTATCACCCAGCAGGAGTTGAATAACATTTTGCAGAATTTTGTTGTTAAGTTCCAATCATATCATTTAAATAAAGAGAGCTGGGGAAAAAAGCCTTGAAAGAATTAAATGTCACCTTTAAGAAATTCACCTGGCCCTGAGCTAGGTAGGTTCTCTGTGGATATTGATCTATGTAATGTCAACACAATTGTGCAAAGGAGAACTCATCCCTATTTCACTATGGGGAAACTAAAACTCAAAAAATTTAGGAATTTGCCTACAGCTTGTATGTAATAGAGACAAAATATGAACTCTCATCTACCTGGTTACTCTGAAGGAAGAAAGAAATTTGGGTGGCATTAGCCTATAATTATAGTGCAGGAACCATGTCTAAGGTATTTTCTTTGATCGGTTAATTAATTGATTGATTCATTCATTCATTTAACAAAATTACATTGAGAACTTATTTTAATTTGGAAAATAGCCAGGGCCCTAAAATGAAAAAGACCCCTCCTGCTAAGGAAGTCAAAGTCTAGAGATTACATTTTAAATTAGCATTAACTCTCTCAGAATTCATTTTGTACAAAAGCAGTATGTAGGTGCTGAGAACCCTCCTAGAGAAATTATGTTCCTAGCATAGGACTTCCCCCAACTAGTTGGGTCCTCACACCCAAGAAACAATCCCTAAATGTTTTCTGTGTATTCTAGACATTTTCTAGGTATATTGGAATACATAGATAATATATTTAAAAGCAGCAATAGCCACGGGCGCCACACTGTGGAAAGAACCAAGATGCCCTTCAACGGACGAACGGATAAGGAAGATGGGATCCATATACACTATGGAGTATTATGCCTCCATCAGAAAGGATGAATACCCAACTTTTGTAGCAACATGGTCGGGACTGAAAGAGATTATGCTGAGTGAAATAAGTCAAGCAGAGAGAGTCAATTATCATATGGTCTCACTTATTTGTGGAGCATAACAAATAGCATGGAGGACAAGGGGAGTTAGAGAGGAGAAGGGAGTTGGGGGAAATTGGAAGGGGAGGTGAACCATGAGAGACTATGGACTCTGAAAAACAATTTGAGGGGTCTGAGTGGCCGGGGGGGGGGAGGTTGGGGTACCAGGTGGTGGGTATTATAGAGGGCACGGATTGCATGGAGCACTAGGTGTAGTGAAAAAATAATGAATACTGTTATGCTGAAAATAAAATAAAATAAAAGTAATAGACAAAATATTTTGCATTTTCTTAGATGCAAATGGACAAAGAAATAGAGATTTTATAGAGATATTAGGTATGTTGTTTTACCTTCCTTGCACTATCCATCCATTTGCTCAATTACTGTTGCTTTCTATAATTCTCATGTTCTATGAGCGAGCAGGGGCTCTGCCAGAGGTTCTGAGAAAAAGGCTGGTGAAGATGCATTTTAGGGTCCATAAAAGACTTGCACTCGGACAGGTACTACTTGATTACAAAATTCCATTCTTGGAACTATTTTAATTCCCTACCTCTGCACGCTAGGCAGCCTCACTCAATCCAATCAATGGAAGTTGACATAAGAGAAGAAACTATTTGTCATCTGGAATCTAGTTTCTGCTCCCAAGAAATGCTCATTTTCCAAGTGTATAAACAGAATTTGTATGCAAGTTAGAATTTCATCAGCATCTTAGAAGGAGATCCTCCTCCTCCTCCTTAGAGCAGGAGGATTTGGAAAAAGAAAAACAACAGTTTTAGACATTTAGAAACTTGGACACTGGTGGGGTCAGAGGTAACTGATTTCCATCACTTCAGTAATCTAGTTATAAACAGTACTATAATTTGGAAGTGAGAGGGGATGGCAGGCAGATGCATCTTAAATTTTCTAACAAGGAATAAATGCCTAACATAAGCAGGTGCTAATATTTTCTGATTAGTAAGAGCTGGTAGCCATCATCATTCTCTCTCTCTCCAGCTTACTGGACAAAGCTATAGACCTGCTGGTAGTGTCTTCTGATGGGCAGTGCTGTCTTCATGCATATTGTAATCTAGCGTCATTTCCCAAGGACTTGCTTTGTAAAGCACATTGCCCAGAGAGGAGAAATGCTGCATTGAACTATACTCATTACAACCAGTCTTTCTCTTTCTTTCTTTTTTTCTTTCTTTCTTTCTTTCTTTCTTTCTTTTTTTTTTTTTTTTTGGTAGCAAACTTTGCAATAATGCTACTTAGGGCTGGGGATGTAATCTTATTCTGCATCTATAAGCAGAATATTCTGCTTATTCTGCATCTAAGAGCAGAGGGAAGCAACTGACCCATTCAGAAAGCAAACATAATGTGAGGTAACTTCCTTGTTAGACTTTAAAATGACTTAAGATGTTGAAAAATATAAAATAACACTGAGATCTGGAGTGACCTTATGCTTATCCAGGTAGGTGCTGTGCTCTTGGAACACTCAGAGATCCAAGGGGCCAGAGTTCCTTGAACATTGAAAGTTTAATTATGGGTCTGTGTGGCTTTGACAGGGTAGAGGAAAATGACCCATAACTTTTTTTCAGACTCCCAGAAAGCCTATGGCTCCAGTGAGGCTCATATACCTCTCTTTATTAGTTCAACTTCCTAGAACACTTGTAACTTACCCAAGACCTTGTCTGTCACCCACAGCCGAATCTGAAGTGGTTAATTGAAGTTGATGTTGTGCTTTTTTTTACAGCACCACCTTCCCTGCCTTCAACTAATCTTAGAAAATATGTATTTTTCTTATACAAACCTTTTGTCTTAAAGCATCACTTTTGAACTATTTATCACAGAGACCTAAAAACCCTTCTAGAAAGCTAAGAAGGGGTAGGCTTAAGGGATTCCCCACCTACCCTTCCAACAGAGCATTTATACTTATATTTATGTGTATTGGCATTCTGAATAAGTTTTTTAAAAAAATTTAATCCTCCTAGAATGAAAACTATTTCTTTCAGGTTTACAAAATGATAAAGATGGATTTGGGGCCACAGTGTTGACATTGCCTTGTACACTAAATGATGGAAGTTTCTTAGAGCTGTGTAGCACAGAGTTGCACAGTAGTTCATGACAACTCTAAAGAAATCGTGGTACTTTGGGGCATAATTTTCCCAGAGGGTTTTGGAAATTAGAAAAACCTTCGTAGGTTGCCTTATCTCAAGACAAACTCTGTAACGTCTTACTCACCCATCCTGTTCTGTGATTTTATGAGATGTTTAGTCCACTCATACTGGAAAATGTACTCTTGAAATTTCTGAAACTTCTCAAAACAGAACTTCTGCTAAAAACTTCCATGCTCACAGAAATAGGATTGTAAGAGGAAAAAGATACTTAGCAACATCTGTCTTTAGATATGAAAGTTGAGAAAATGATTAGGTTTATGGAAGAAATTTATTATTTTTTCAAGTGAAGTGGAACAAAATTTCATAGTGATTTTCTTTGAATGGTCTTTTAGGTTGCCCAAATTAATAATAACTGCTTGAGATGAAGAATTCTATTCTTTCAGTCTGCCTCCCCATCCCTACACTTTACCTCTGGTTCTACTGATGTTAACCTGTGCTCATAAGTCAGGGCTGGAATGAAGCATAGGACATATTGAGATCTCCTAAGAGATCAAGAAGACCTCAACATACATACTTTATACCAATTCATACTTACCCCCATTGAGCCCCCATTTATTCTCTTCCATATTTTTGTATTATTCCTCTTTCAGAAAGTAGTGCCAAATTTAGTAGAACACAGACTACTTATTTCCTCAATGACCAGGCCCTTAGCAAAAAAAGATGAAAGAGTTCTGAATTTATTTGAAAGAAAAGCTGAACTCTGTTCAAAGGAGATGTTTTCTGAATTCATTTGTGTGTTCAAGTGGAAGAAAGAAAGACATCTCTCAGAATGTCCATGGTTATCTCCAACCTCTCAGAGAAAGTATTTGGCATACCACCATAACTACAGATTTCTGAAGTGCACTGGGCATGTACTGTGATCATTTTAATGGAGAAGAATTACCTGAATAGATTGAACTACAGTGCAGTGGGGACCTAGCAGGTATTTACACCATCTATAGTAATCTGGAGGAAATGTGGAAACTTGGCAAGATGAACAAGCATTTGGTACTGTCAGATAATTATGGAACACTTGAAAGCCCACAGGTAAGTACCTCTTCAGAGCTGGCAGGCATCAAAGGATCATTAATTATTCTCTTCACTGTTGTTTTTCTTTGACAAGCCATCTCAAATCTCCTGGGGAAACCGGGAGACGAGATGGGCTGGATACAATGTTCTCAGTCAGCCAAGGAGTAGGAACAAAAGGGAAAGAATTTGGGCAGTTTTCAATACATCAGGGAACTCTGGTTATCTCAGATTCCAAAGTGCTTGAAAGGACTGAGGTTAAAATAGAACAGCAATTGTCTTGAGGGCAATGACAGCAACCAGAATAGGGAGGGCCTCCTCTACTTGGCTCAGGGAAGAGGTGCCAGGTCTATTCATACATCTGAGAGAAGTATGTTTCTTAAGAGCTCTTTCTCCAGGGAACCAAGCAAAGTTACAAAGAGAGAGTATGCACTTGCTATAGACATGTTTGTGAGAAGAACTTTGCAGTATAGTTTCAACATTAATTCACTTCACTCAAGGATTTCACTTTTTATATAGTTAAGATGGGTATAGAATGAAGATGGGTATGAATCTGGATCAACAAGTGTTTCTTCTTTTCTTCCTCTCCTTCTTTCTTCCCTCCCCTCCTATCTTTCCTCCCCTTCCTTTTCTTTTCCATTTCCTTTTTTTCCCCCCATCATTTGCTTTCTATGGAACAAATACTGTATTGAAGATACTGAAGACAACGTGCCCATCCATCCTCAAGAATTTTACAAAATTAGCAACTTGGACATGAAAACTAGTATTGGGGGAAACAAAGAGTCCCTAGAAGAGGCTGATTGTTGTTTTCAGATACAGCATGGTTGAAATGGGGATCTACAGCAGTGAGTGCATGGTATTGCTTAGTAGCTCATCACAGCTCCTGGAGCTTTGATTGAACTGCCTGTGAATTAAGGGTAGGATATTGAGCAAAGTATATTTCATCCAGTTCCAAAGTTTGCAAGTACTCTTTTGTTGTCTGAAAAAGGAGACAAGATTGTCAACATAGCTTCAACTTTTTATCACTTCATAATTATAAGAAAGGTAGACAAAGTTGCAAAGATTTTATAATTTTTGACCTATCACTTATAAAAAACATCAATATTATAGCTTTAGTTTAAAACCCAGTATTCAATCAGGGTAATGAAACAAGACCTATGGCAGTCTTACCCATATATCTCCTGTGTCTACTCATCTTTTCTTTCATAGTTTATAACTAATCGGTTGTCTTCTGCATTACGCATTTTTGTGTATGATCCTTTCTTATATGAAAGTAAATTTGGGGAATGCTAATTTTATAACAAGAAAGAGTTGAAGGATAAAACAAAATAATGAAGACATATTGGGGCCAGAGTTAAGGTCTAACCTTAACCTTGAGTTAAGTTCCAAAACAAAGAGTAGTCATTTATTGATCTGATTAAAGTCAGGGCACCGGATACAGAAAGAATTCACGGGGCTTCAAGGGGAAAACCTTACATGTGAGCTAGTTAACAGTAGTGAGGAACTTGGGCTCAAAAATGGAGTCTAGCCAGAAAGAATCTAAACACTCAACATATTGATACTGTGGCAGACATGATACCTACCAGTTTTAGGGATGACATGTATGTTAATAATGACAACAAAATTTGTACATTAAATTATTCTAAATGAACTTCAGTGATTAAGCAGAGTATCCCTACGTGTCTGTGTTTAGTTTGTGTTCTTTAGGAATGTTTAAAAATTACTGAGAAAGTAGGAGAAATAAAGAAGAAATAATAATAGATGTAATGTACTGTCATTTGCAAATATCTTCTCCCCTTCTGTGGGTTGCCTGTTTGTTTTCTTGACTGTTTCCTTTGCTGTGCAGAAGCTTTTGATCCTGATGAAGTCCCAAAAGTTCATCTTCGCTTTTGTTTCCTTTGCCTTTGGAGACATATCTTGAAAGAAGTTGCTGTGGCTGATATCGAAGAGTTTACTGCCTATGTTCTCCTCTAGGGTTCTGATGGATTCCTCTCTCACGTTGAGGTCTTTTATTCATTTTGATTTTATATTTGTGTATGGTGTAAGAGAATGGTTGAGTTTCATTCTTCTACATATAGCTGTCCAGTTTTCCCAGCACCATTTATTGAAGAGACTTTTTCGACAGTACAGACAAAAGGTTGATATCCAGGATCTATAAAGAACTCCTCAAACTCAACACACACAAACAGACAATCATATTAAAAAATGGGCAGAAGATATAAACAGACTCTTCTCCAAGGAAGACATACAAATGGCTATCAGACACATGAAAAAATGTTCATTATCACTAGCCATCATGGAGATTCAAATTAAAACCACATTGAGATATCACCTTACACCAGTTAGAATGGCCAAAATTAGCAAGACAAGAAACAACATGTGTTGGAGAGGATGTGGAGAAAGGGGAACCCTCTTCCACTGTTGGTGGGAATGCAAGTTGGTGCAACCTCTTTGGAGAACAGTGTGGAGATTCCTCAAGAAATTAAAAATAGAGCTTCCCTATGACCCTGCGATTGCACTCCTGGGTATTTACCCCAAAGATACAGATGTCCTGAAAAGAAGGGCCATCTGTACCCCCATTGTTTATAGTAGCAATGGCCACAGTCGTCAAACTGTGGAAAGAACCAAGATGCCCTTCAACAGAAGAATGGATAAGGAAGATGTGGTCCATATACACTATGGAGTATTATGCCTCCATCAGAAAGGATGAATACCCAACTTTTGTAGCAACATGGACGGGACTGGAAGAGATTATGCTGAATGAAGTAAGTCAAGCAGAGAGAGTCAATTATGGTTTGATTCTGGTTTCACTTATTTGTGGAGCATAGAAAATAGCATGGAGGACAAGGGGAGATGGAGAGGAGAAGGGAGTTGAGGGAAATTGGAAGGGAAGGTGAACCATGAGAGACTATGAACTCTGAAAAACAATCTGAGGGTTTTGAAGAGGCAGGGGGTGGGAGGTTGGGGGAACCAGGTGGTGAGTATTAGAGAGGGCATGGATTCCATGGAGCACTGGGTGTGGTGCAAAAATAATGAATACTGTTATGCTGAAAATAAATGCAAAATAAAATTTAAAAAAATTATTTGGAAATGACATTTAAATCAATTAAAAATAAATTTAGGTTGTTGCTGAGGGTGGTGAGAAGGATGTGGTGGCTGAGTGATGGACATTGGGGAGGGTATGTGCTACAGTGAGGAAAAAAATACTAAGAAAAAGTTTAGGTTGAATGCCAAAAACAGTTTTTATAAATGCTAAACATTGCTTATTATAATAATGAAAGGAATAAGAGGCTATTATAAGGGAATATAAATACTTCCTAAATATCTAGATTTATATTGGCAGTATCAAAAGAATGTTTCATACTTGACTTTGAGAACAACAAGAAATGGATACTTCTAAAGAACTTATGGTGGCCCACAGAAATTATAAAAAACCAAGAGTAGGCCTACTTCAAAATCCTTAGATAATAATGCAGATCTCTAAAAACAAACAAAAAAACCACAGTCCACATAACAAAAGACAGGATATAAAGAAAACTTAGAATAGTAAAACTGTAAGCAAGAAATAAGATTTCAAAATTAAGTTTAGACATATCAGATGCTGTAAGAATAAATAGCTTAAAATTCCATAAGAAAATATAAGGAATTAATAGGATAAGGAAATAAATTCTAACCATACTTTCTTATAAGAGATAGAAATAAACCTAAATAACACAAAACATTAACAATATAAAAATAGACAACGATTGGGATGCCTGGGTGGCTCAGTCAGTTAAGTCTTTGCCTTTGACTCAGATCATTATCTGAGAGTCCTGGAATCTAGCCCCACTTTGGGCACCCTGCTTAATGGGGGGGCTTGCTTCTTCCTCTCCCTCTCTTGCTTCCCCTGTTCATGTGCTCTTTCTCTCTCATAATTTTTTCTTTTTCATTCTCACCCTCTATCTCAAATAAAATCTTTAAAACAAAAAAAGCAAATATTAGAAAATATGAAAGGAGAAAACTAACTAGTTGATTGGTTAATTTCAGTCTGGATAAAAATAATTAAATTCAAGAAGGTAACCAAGAATCTCTTCCCAGTAAGAGCAGCCTAATTCTTAGATGTAGATATATCTGAAGCATGAGGAGCCTGTTTTCTTTGTAAGAATGCTTGAGATATTATTTACTGTCTGACTATACTTGTAAATCAAGACATACTTTGTTTTGTGGTATGTTCACTCAAGGGAGCCTAGCACTGCTGTGAGCTACTAAAAAAATATCAGTTTGATCTCATTCTAGAAATTTTTATACTTGAAGCATATGCATTTTCAAATTCTTATTTCAAATTCGTAAGGATTTGCAGGCCTACGTACAAATACACATCCTCAAGTCACTGGGCACCCTAATGTAAAAGAAAAAAAAATTATTCACAATGAATTTCCCAATCTCGTATGTTGCATCTCATTCATTTACTGGAAGACCTACCCACCAAATCTAAGTAGTCTAAAGAAACTTTCACAGGTTTCCAAGCAATTTCTCTATAGAGACACGAATGACACTATATTTTTTTCTTCTTTCTGCCTTTTTTCTGCTTTTTAATAGAAATAAATGATTAAAAACAAAGCTATTATCAACACAGAGAAACTGAAAACCCAGAGACAAGCAGCATTAATTATCCTTTTAAAATGGGTTTATGGGCTAGATAATAGATCCAGGAATAGGTAGATTTTTAATTGGAATCATTGCTATCATTCTAGAACTGTGGGAGTCACAGTGTTGCTGAATCAGTGAATTTTTATTCTAAAGTAACCAAGTGGGTAAGATGGGCAGGTGCGGCTGACCATTAATTTCATCCTGAGGGAGAGTAAAGGACAAGGAGTCAGAGAGGGAAAAAAAAAAAAAGAATAAACAATGAAGGATTGCAGGACTCTTTAGTCTCTAGAACAAAAGAACTCCCTGCCCACTTAATTTTCCAGACCAATAGAGGGTGTGTTAGGACTTTTGAAAGTAAATCCTTACGTCTTTTAAGAAATGTCTTCTCATGAAGATGAAATCCTCTGTTTTATATATGCACTTATGTGACTTTTTGACAGTTCAAAAAAATGTGATTGAATCCCATCGCTGACCCATTGTTTTGTTATGTTCACTGGCTATGAAAGATGGTTTGGTGCATTTAACTCATCAGTCCCTGTTTCTACCCAATGACTTATGTCAACACCTGGAATGCATCCTTCCATACTTTCCTCCATGTACAGAGTTTCCATTGTTATTGTTCATTTTCTTAAAAATCGTGTGTTATACATTTTTCTGTACCTTGTTTTCATTGTTGTTGTTTGTTTGTTTTGAAGGATTTTATTTGTTTACTCGACAGAGATGACAAGTAGGCAGAGAGGCAGGCAGAGAAAGAGAGGGGGAAGCAGGCTCCTCGCTGAGCAGAGAGCCCGATGCAGGGCTCAATCCCAGGACCTTGGGACCATGACCTGAGCCGAAGGCAGAGGCTTAACCCACTGAGCCACCCAGCCACCCTGTTTTTGTTTTTTGCTTGAAAATACTTCCTTGAAGTTCCTCAAAGACAAATTACTATAGATAACCTTCATTCTTTTTAATAGCTGCATATTATTCCCTACAGGTAAGCCAGCATTATTTAAATAATCTCCTTTGAATTGTTTTATATTCTTTAGGGTTTTCTTTCTAGGAGAGTCATTGCCAAGAACGAGACTGCTGGCTCAAAAGGTATGCCAATTATTAATTTTATGAAATGCTGCTAGATGGATTTCCAGAAAGTGCCAGCACTTCATATTCCCACTTTATTATTTTCTCACATTCTCACCTACAATACATGTTAAAGTTTTGCCCTCTGATGGCTGTAAAAAGATATCTAATTCCTATAGTTTGTGTTTTCCTCTTAGTAATTAAGCTTCTTTTCATAAATTTTTGGCCGTCAATACTGCTTGCCTGTGAATTGTTTTCAATATTCCATTGGTTTACTTTCTTGTCAACATGAGAAGTAATGTTTATATAAATTTAAGTATTAGTCCTATGATTATTTGCTTTACCAACTTTTTCCAAAATACATCATTTATTGACTTTGTTTTTTATAATTTCCCTGTGTATCTATGTTGTCTTTGGTATTTTTCTGGATCTTCTAACTGAATAAGAATCTCTTTATACATTTTTGTATGAATTTTATTATTTTATATTTTGCACTGAAATATTTATTTCCAGTTTTGTTTTCTTCTAGATAGAGGACCAATTGTGCCATTTACTAAATAATTCCTTTTGTATGTAATGGAAATACCACCTATTTCCTATATTAAACTTAACAAATATATGATATATGAATAATAGGATATACTCTGGATTTTTCCAGATCAACTTTTACTACTACTTTCTAATTTCACTGGACTATGATCAGACAGAGAGACCTGGGAAGTATCAACTTTTGAGCAATTATCATGGTTTTCTCTGTGATCAGAATATAGACTGTTTTGTAAATGTTCCACGGACAAACAAAAACTATACATTTTCTGTTAGATATGAAGCTCTATGTAGCTATGAATCAAGTTTACTGATTGTATTAGTGAATTCTTCTAGGTTCTTAGTTTTTTTATTTATAATATGTCTAATTCAATATACAATGTTTATAACATTTGGGTAGTGGAAACCTTGCATTATACTATATTGCAATTCTATAAAGTCTGCCTTGCATTTCTAATAGTTCTAATAGTTTCTAATAGTTCTTGCTTTATATACAAGATGATATGATGATATGTAGTACACATGCACTTAGGTCTGTGATATTTCCTTTATATGTGACTTTGTATCATTACAGTGTTTCTCTTTATCCTATATGTACCTTTAATCTAAAACGTTACCTGGTATGGTATTAACCATGGCCACTCTGTTTTCTTTTTGTTTTATATTTGCTTGTTAGGTCTTAATCCACCTTCATACTCAACCCTCCTTTATTACTTCCCTTCAAGTAGTTTCACGTATATGGCATATAGCTGTGTTTTGATTGTGACCTACATAACCATCTCTCTTTTCAAAGTGAATTCAGTCAGTTTACATTTAGTGTAATGACTGATACTCTTGTTGTCATACCTTCCATCTTACTTTCCTATTTGCCTTACACTTTTCCACTTTTTAACTTTCTTTATGTCACTGATTACATTTCTGTTAATTTAATTTTTCCTCTCATAAAATAGGAAGTCCTTTATTACTTTCCTATTCCATTAATGGTTGCCTTTCTTTTCGTTCAGCCAATGACAGATTTTTCTACTTGTATTTGAAAACTCACTCATTTGGATCTTTCACCTTTCCCACCTGTAATTCCTTAATTTTTATGAAATAGTTTTAAGCTTTCAATTTGAAAACTATCAAGTTTATTGATAGACTTATTTAATTTATTATTTAATTTCTCTATGTCTTTACTTCTTTTTCATTTACTACTCTCTATGACATTTTCCTCAGAGTAGGTCTCTTGTGTTCTAGGAGGCCTCATCATCAGTCCTACAACACAACACATTTTAAATCCTCCAATGCATCTTTAGTCTGATGTTTAATATTAACAGCAGTTAATATTAACTGCCTTTGCATATCATTCTGTTTGCCCTGTTTTGCTTTTAATCAGTTGCTTTTTGATTTTGTGATTCACGAGGTCAGTTGAGACTGCCAAAAAATATTTAATATTTTGTTATCTGTAACACTTTTAATAGTGTTTCTGAATATTTCAGAGACAAGGTATTTATTTTCCTTGTTCAGTGACATTTCTCCCTCAAATCTTTTTAATGTTTTTTGTTTTCTTTTTCTTTCATTCAGTTTTCTAACAAGGAGCCATCTCTCCAGAATCACCATTTGTTGGCAGACCGAATGTATTTTCCTTGCCTACTTGAATGCCTAATTCCCTTCTTAGACCTACAGCTGAGAAGGTAATCAATGGCTAAGTCATTTCTGTGGTCTAGATAGCGTTTATCTTCTGTGGCCCTGCTAAGTCAAAAATAGCATCTTCCTCTTCCTCACCAGTACATCGCTGATATTTGGGATCACTAAATGTAAAACAAAAAACAAAAAATAAAAAACTGCAGTGACCATTAAGCAGTGCCAACAGAAATCACCTAGAGTTCTTTATGATCAGGATGTTGAATGCTGGCATTAACTTTCTACTTCCTACCTTGGTAGTTTTCTAAAAGTTGCACTTTCTAACGGGACACAGTAAGAGATGTTCCATTGGTAATAGCAAGGGGGAGGGCAGTGGGATGGTGACTTCCATGTATTCTGAAAGGCAGCAGACTGTGGGGAGGAGGCTGGATTCTCTCCTTATACACCCTCACGCAGAGATAACATGAGGGGCCACTCAGTACAGCTTGAAGTGAACCTCAGTTTATCTGTAGGATGACAGGCAGTGCTAGGCTTTTAGCAATAATTTTTGTTTGTGTGTATTCTTTTTTAACTTTTTCTTCACAAAAATGTTACTAACAATTTAGGGAAGGCTACATGGTGGCTTATGAGCTTTGGACCATTTATCCTCCTAATTGGACTCCAAATTCAGCCCTCTATCAAAACCTCTACTCTTTTGTTCTATTAATCATGAATTTCTTCTGATATATTTAGTATTTTCCTCTATTTTCTCTTGATAAATTGAGAAATTCTACAAATCCTTTTTTTAATGTTGGCTATATTATTTGTATGATAATTTACAGTTTGTACAATTATATTCATAAGTCATTTGGTTAAATGAAATGAAATGGACAGAGAACAATCTAAAAGATTAGACAATTATATTTGCATTATAATTTTGTGGTCTATGAATTAATGTGGCTTATCACAAATGCAAATTTCTCTATCTCACTAGTACCACCTTTTTAATTTCACATATTTTGTATTTCACACTAGGAAACCAAGGTTAGCCAACATTTCCACACAGTAATACTTTTCAAGAAGGATAGAGTTTCATGGTATTTCTTATACATTGTTGTTGAGAGTGTAATTTGGGCATTATCTCCTGAAGCTAAGTGTTCATTTTACCATGACTCAGCAAATTCTAAGTTAGGGGAAATCACCACTGAAGAGAGAATTTTGCATTTCACAAAGGAAACATATGCAGAAATATCCTTAGTACTATTTCTAGTAGTATAAACTGAAAACAACTCAGGTGTCCATTTATGAAAGAATGGATAAATAAATTGCACATTCACATGGTAGAATATTATCAACAGACAAAGTTAATGGATTATAGCAATAAGCAACAACATAGAAAATCCTAGCAATATAATAAGGAAAAAAATGAGTCCTGAAAGATTACATGTAGCATGCTATGCTTTTTATAACCTCAAAAACAACTAAAATAAACTAACAAATGTAGATGCAACTAATTATTTTTAAAGGGAAACCAGGAAATGATGAACACAGAATTTTGGATGATGACCATCTTGCAGAGTAGAGCCAAGAGGGATGTGCTGACGCAGGAACCATGCAATTAGGTATAAGTTATGTTCAATATAGTAACTTTTGTTTTGAGGTTATGAGTTAACAGGTGCTTGTTACATTATTCAACAAACATGAGCAACCAATAAAAGCAAGACATATGTGGATCAATGATGTTAATGTCACAGTACAGAGTTACAATTCATCTAATACTGTATATCTGAGGTTGAATGGGGAAATGTTGTTTAAATGAATAGTTTACTATTGAAGCCTAAAGGGTAAGTTGCTAATTGTTTTCTGTTGTGATTATTAAATAGTACTGTGTTTTTAGCTGAAACATAAATTTTCAGGGTGTATGATCAGACTTGGACAAAAACCTCTTGTTCAGAAATGTTACCTCTGTTGGATTCAGAAGTATTTTAAATAACTTGTGTTGAGATCTAATACAGAAATCATTTGCTTTATTATGTTTGCTTGAGTTCAGGAGGAGTTCATTTCAATTTGATTTTTTTTTCTCTCTAGATAAGATGTTCCTGAGGCTCATAAAATATTGTTGAAAACCGTAAATTCTGAATCTTTCAAGCCAGAGTTTGCTTGCTAGTTTCCTTTCCCCTGTTTCTACCCCCTCCCCACTTCATTTCTGTACAACTGTGGTTGGAACAATATTTTCATGCAGTGTCATCTTTCACATTTTAGTTAATTGCCCAAGTCTGTGGAAAATTATTTTGATAACAGTGGCCGCTCACCCTATATTTCAGTTTTAAGCAGCTACTAGCCTCTGAATTCCCTTATGGTACTTGGAGATTACAAACCTTTCTAGCAACTGGGTATTTTTGTTCACCTTTTTATTCAGTACTCAACACAGGGTGAATTCCTTGTGTGTTTATAGCAGAGTATAAATAAGGAGGCATTTCAATCAGAAGGCTTTTGTATTTCAATAGGCATGTTATATTCATTTATGTTGAGGAGTGGCACTCACATCACCTGGGGACTTATTCTTTTGTTGATAGTCATTTTGCTGGATTGAAAGCATTTCTATGTTATATTTTAAAATTATCCATATTCATGCTTTCTTCGAAAACTTGATTCTCAAGGAAAGAGTGCCTCTTGGTAGTTATTTTATATGCTGTGGTGATCCCATTGGAAACTACATTATTTGTATTATAAAAGGAAGACATATACACAGTGTTCAAGATCTTTGGCTAAGTCAATATTCGGTTGGTATGCATCAGTAGGGCTTTACTGATTATTAGAGTATTGAGATCCTTCTGAACTGATTGTTAAATATCTGCTTGCCTGAGACTCTCAAATACTCCTCCATTGTTCCAGACTCTCCCCAAGACCTGAAACCAAATGGTTACTATATGGCAAACAAGATTTGGTATAGCTCTATAGCAGTGTCTTTTATTACAATCATTATAATAACAATCATATAATACCTATTGTTAAATTATTTTGACTATCTCCCCAAATATCAATAATGGTTTAAATCTTCATAGGAAAATCTTCAAGAAGCAAGAGCTAATTAGTAAGGTTCATTTAGGTTGATAATTAATATCATGGCAATGAATATAATCCCTAACTTATAAAAATGCAATTTAATAAATGTATTATAAATAATACTTACCTCATTTTCTATATTATCCAGCAGATTAACACATTACTGGTGTGCATGGTCCAAGAAGTAGACATTGAGACAAAGGTTCAAGACCAAATCTTTTATTTGGGAGATACAAGGAACACTAGCAAGGAAACAGAAAAGTGAAACAGGGAAGGAGGCAGCCCATGAGGGATCTGTGTTAGCACTGTGTGAGAGAAGCTTAATCCCACAGGAAATCTCTGAGAATTGTTGAGTTGTGTGCTTCAGAATTACCCCACTCATGGGCCAAGGGAGTTGAGGTATTTACACACTCACATCACCAGTCACTGGTGAGGGCTGCTCTTCACAATGTTAATTCCTTGACACTGCTGATCTGTGGGCCCCAGAACAGAGCAGCCTTCTGGAAAAGCCTGCAGGCACAGAGAACCCAATACAAGTGTATGGAAGTCCTGCTTTCTGAAGGAATAAGGACTGTGGGATATGGGCTGGGCACTGAGAGCAACTGCTCTAATTACTTCATTATCATCGGAGTTAGGTTTCATGTTCTGCAGTTCTTCAATTGCTCTTTTAATCTATCCCTGCCAAAGATCCATTTTGCTATGTTAAAGAACTATTTATTTTAGCCTTTTAGGGAGAGATGGAATTGAGAAGCTTCTTTTAGAAAAGGTCATGTTCCTTAAAATAAAAAGGCTTAGTAAATTTGAAATCTTTGAGGATTTAACTTGCCTTCCAATTTCAAGATTGCCTCCTATACATGCAAGGCAATATTTATTTCCATCTGTGCAACCATCAGTGTGTTGAGTGGGTAATGGTCTACCTTTATTCTCCCAAGTATTTAAAGAATAATAGGGTAGGGTTTTATCTCTTATGTACCCCATATGTAGATGTTGCCAAGCAGAATGGAAATTGAAATGGTAGTGAGTTCAGGCAACTTGACTGTACAGTGCCATCATGAGAAGCCACTCTGGTTTAGCTGACAACATACTTTAAAAGAATAAAGCATGGGGCCCCTGGGTGGCACAGTCTGTTCAGCATCGGGCTCTTGGTTTCAGTTCAGGTTGTGATCTCAAGGTCATGAGATTGAGCTCCATGTTGGGTTCTGCATTCAGGATGGAGTCAGCTTATAACTCTCTCTCCCTCTCCTTCTGTTCCTACCTCTCAAACTCTCTCTCAAATAGTTTTTTAAAAAATGAAATTAAAAATAAAACCCAAAATGTGTTTAATAATAAACCCAGGGAAGGAGACAAAGCACAAGAGACTCTTAATCTCAGGAAACAGACTGAGGGTTGCTGGGGATTGGGACGGGGAGTGAGAGGGTGGCAGGATTATGGACATCGGGGAGGGTATGTGCTGTGGTGAGTGCTGTGAATTGTGTAAGACTGATGATTCACAGACCTGTAACCCTGAAGCAATAATACATTATATGTTAATTTAAAAATGTCTTAGTAATATTATCTCTATGCACATAATATAGTTTACTCAACCGTGACCTTAATTTCATGTTTCTAATGAGTATAGTATATTATTAAAATCTTCATATTAATGTATTAAGTTCTAGAAAATTTCAAATTATTTTATAGGAATGAAAGTACAAGATAAAAATGGGTATAAATATTTTAGGACTATAGGTACATACTGTCACAACACCTTCCCCAAATTGTAAAAATTCATATTTCAAACAACAGTTATACAATTTCTTGTTTGATTTGCTGAATGGGTGATTGCGTTCTTTGGCTAAAAGTAGTATGGTATTTTTCTTCATTGTCAGGTAGATTTTTAATATTTGAAGTGTAAGTTAAATGAGTGAACGACCTATATGGTTTTCTTGTGCTGTGCTTTCAGGACTATGCGTGGCAGCGTTTTTTGAGAGAAATTCCTTGAAAACATCTACATAGCTTTGTCCTAGATAAAATGCTAAAGATTAACTATTTAGTTTTATAATTTAAATATTAATATTTAATATTTTAAGAGTTAATACTATAATTTGAATAAACCCAATAATTTTTATGTTCTCCAGAGTACTTCTATTATACTCTGGTCAGAAAAAAGTGAGAGGTTCTCATTAACTTTGTTCCTTCCTTATTGAAAAGTGAAACCACCATTATGTGACAATCAGGATTGCTATTTATAAGGCAAAAGCGTGGAGGAAGAGGATTATCACAGCTCCACTAAATATGTTTAAAAATAAATGGGGTCCTTAAGTTCAGCTCTCATTGAACCACGCGTTTTTAAAACATTTATTTTTAAAACATTTATTTTAAAATAGTCATTACAAATAATCGGGTTTTGTGTTTATCTTTAACTGTGTGGTCAACACAATGCATTGTATTGGACAAAAGTGTTTCAAAATAGCCTTTGTTATAAATAAAAAAGAAACAAGCAAACATGATTTTCCTTAGATCCTTGAACCCAAATATTAATACGGATTGAAAGATGTTTTCAGTACATGTAATTTTTCTATTTCAGAGAGAATTACAAATATGGCCATCAAATATTTCTGTGTCATTCTTTTTGGTTTGGGGGTTTTTTGTTTGTTTGTTTTTTGTATCCAGTAGAAATTTCTTACACGTCTGGCAAGTAGTTGGCTCTCTCAGAGAGTTAATGGAATAATTTCCAATAATTGCCACTGTTACCTGTTTCTCATGATTAGAGATTCCAGGTAGCACTGCTGCATGTGTTTGGGCAAGAAGGAACATGGGGAGTATAATGTGCAAGTGGAATATTTAAGAAACTGACCCGTAGTGGGTGCTCAGTCAATATTTGCTCTATAAACACATTACAACTAAAACTGAATATTCCTTAGTTGGAGCATGTTTCTGGGATAGAAGAGCAAAGTTTTGATGATGGACTGCAGCTGCTCATTGTATCCTTTTAAAATGTTTGGGAGATGAATAATAGGGGTAAAATTTGACAATAAGAGGAAAAAAAGACGATATGCTACGTTCTCCAATTATTGCCTGCTTCTTGCTTCTCCTTTTAGCTGGATGTTTTCCCTTAGCTTTTGCACAATCTGGATTTAACTTATTAATAAAAATAGAAAACACCTAGAGTAATAGTATATATATATATATATATATATATATATATATATATTAGGATTCTATGTTTTCCTCTCAAACTTTCTTTTTACTTTTTATTCTTTTCATATTTATAATTTATAACTAAAATATCAGCTGGATCTATCATATAGTTGCTATAAAAATTTGATAAAATGATTTATAATAATGAAAAGATCGTGAAATCTGTGTGAGTAAATGTCCTTGGGCCTTCTCTCCTTTTGCTCTCCAGGCACTAGTTTTATTAGGATTTGGAAAAGATGTTTGGGTCACATTTTACCATCTGAGAAAAGTTCTTAAGAGTGGAAAAGGCAGTCATTTACAATAGTATATTATGACCTACACTATAATACCAAGATGTCATAAGGTCTGCAGCAACAGGAGGCTATAGTAGAGAATTACATCCTCTTCCTCTCTCTATCTCTCTCTCCCCATATAAATAGATACAGATATATAAACATTATATATATATAATCTTTCTATATATATAATCTATATATAGGTAGATATATATATATATACAGATATCTATAGATAGATAGATTTTGTGTAGATATATACCACAGTTCATCTACAAGCATCACTGAGCACTTTGCAGCCAATTACTGGACTTAAATGTCAGCGAGAGGATGTGTTAATTTTTAAGCAAAACCAAAATCAGTTTCCTATCTGAGCAGCCAATGAAATTCTGCATCTAAGGGATTTTCTCCCGCAAATGCCAAACTGGATATATTTGCATATGTTCTTTCTGATACATGAAGAAGTTGGAAATTGCACACGAGTTTAAAACAATTCAAGGAATTGTTTTTACAAACTAGGTGTTTACATCTGTGTATGATTATTTTAATTTTTGATGTTAGATGATTTTAAAAAGTAATAAAAACTGATTTTTTTTCGTTGTCTGTTACCTAAATATGTTAAACGTTTAATGTTGCTAACTTGGTACTCGAGTTTATAGACTTAATATAAAGTATGACTATTCCTAGACCAAAAATGTAGGCAGACTTGAAATTTGATACATCAGGTGAAGGAATATTATGTTGGAAAGCAAACACATCAATTCAGGTTTTTTTAAAATATTTTATTTATTTATTTGACAGACAGAGATCACAAGTAGGCAGAGAGGCAGGCACAGAGAGAGGGGGAAGCAGGCTTCTCATTGATCAGAGAGCCCCATGTAGGGCTTGATTCCAGGACCCTGAGATCATGACCTGAGCCAAAGGCAGAGGCTTAACCCACTGAGCCACTCGGGCGCCCCTCAATTCAGTTTTATTATGTTATTTGTGACATTTACATTGTTGGGAACTTCTCCTTAAACTTATAGAGACCAAATATTCATATGGATATTTCTCTTTTCTCTTTTCTGATTAATTAGCTGGTTAATTAGCAGCTAAAGTTCATAAGTAATAATGGTCTCAACCCCTCTTAATTATAGGAAACCATTTGTCACTAAGTTAACTCCTTCCATATTATATTCAGAGAATCTTAAACTTCTGTTTCATCAGGTGCCTTTTATGTAACAAAAAACTCACCACATACTTCCTATAAGCTTGTGAATAAAATTTAGATTTAAAGGGACAACATTTATATGTGCGGAATATACGACTAGCAATGAGGTTATTCTGGTGCATCTCAGATTATTCGTATGAAATTATACAATAAAAATAACAAATATGTAATAAACACTATGATAATTATGCAGAATTGCTTACTAGCCCATTACTATTAATGCCTAAGTTTTAAACACTAATCTTTTCCTGCCCAGCTACCTAGGACCACCCCATGAAGTACCACCTAGGATGCGTACATAATGTTTTTTTAAATTATGTGTAAGTGTCTAATTAAATGGGTAGTTTTGCTGATGAGCAATCAAAGAAAAGGAGAAGAGGAGGAGCAGCCATTAAAAAAAGAGAAACTAAAATAATTAAAGGGGGAGTGGAGAGGGTAAAATGAGAAGACAGGTCTTTAGTGCTGGATGCCTCTGATTTCCCTTGCTAAGTACATGAATTTTTCTACATACAGTTTTTCATAGCAGAAAAGAATTTCCTTGAATTTGGAATTTATATTTTGACAGAGTGTGTGTGACAAAATGCATCCAGAAATAGGATCTATACGGTGCCCCCTTTAATAATTTCTTATAATTATTATGCCATAGTAGCAACTGCATGATTTAACTTCAGCCAGCTTGAAAGGAACTTTTAAACTGATACAGATCCTTTCTGTTCGTTCTTAATTTCTGCTTCTAGTAGATTAGCTAGTGAATATACAGTGAACTGTTGGATGCAACAGCTCAGTACATCTTCATTTAACCTACCTGCTCTGTACTGAGCATTGTCGTTTTTGTTATCGAGAGAGAGGGCGGAGGAAAGGGAGAGAGAGAATCTTAAGCAGGCTCCGCACTTAACTCGGAACCCCATACCGGGCTCTGTTTCATCACCCTGAAATCATGATTTGAGCTGAAATCAAGAGTCAGACGCTTAACCAACTGAGCCACGTAGGCACCCTTATACCAAGCACTGTAATAAAGGGGATGAAGAAGAAAAGAGAAATGTTGAGACCTTTTCCCTAAATGGTATTAACTGTATATTAGAGATTTAAGGACTCAGAGCTAAAACAAAACCAGCCAAACAAAACAGTAAGTAATAGCACTGAAAGGGAACACATTTTCCAAAGTATGGCTTTATTGGGATTGAAATATTCAGTGACTAACACAGATCTTCCCTTCTTTACACCAAGGGATGGTTTATTCAGATCAATAAACCCACGCATTTACAGAAATGATTTGCACAGCAAATATGAAAGACAGCTCCTTAAACAGCTTCTATTGTGGTGATTGCGACTGGTCCATTAAGAACCTCCGGGGGTGTGCATCAGTCACTTCCAAAGTGTTGCTGTTAAAAAGGAGTCACGAGCTAATGCCTCCTGAGATGGAGGGTGCTTGACCTTGTCTGGGCTCCCGCACTCTCTCAGAGGAAAACATGTTGCATTTAGGTAACTGCAGGTGAGGTCTATGTTATGACCAGAAAACCGGTTTACAAAAGAGGCCATTTTTCTGAGACCAGATAATTTTAAGTGCCTATTTTTTGAATAAGGTGGGGGATCTCTTGCTTTTTCTCTTCTGTGGTTTATCTGAACTCTCTGATGGAGGACCGAGAACTTCATGGATTTTAGCAATGATAACATTTTGTGTTTCTTATGTCAGGATTTCAAAGCATTTTATTAAGAACATGAGTGTTCTCACTGGGTAAAAATGAAGAGTGGATTGGCCATAAATCCGAGGGAGGGCTCTGCTCACTGGTTCATGCTGCCTCACTCAGTTTTATGATCCCCTGTGCCAGACATATAGCAGCACAATGGTGTCAGGGACTTTCCTCTCATTGTCCTCTTCCTCGAGACAACATGGCCTCCTTACAGCGTTTATGAAGTAGGAGCCCTCCCTGGGGATGCAGGTTCTTTGTTTCATTACACAGCCAGAGGAGTTGTCTTTCCTCTCTATTGTTGCCTTTAGATACATTGTTGAAAGGGCTGAAGACCGTCACGACTGGGCATTTTCCTTCACAAACACACACATCACCAGGCAGAGAGCCCCTTGGCAGGCATTGGACATTCCGGGACCAGCATCTCCTCTCTCTATATGAAGTCTCTTAAAGATGACATGACATCAGATTTTCTTCCTTATGTTAGAATTTTGAAGGGTGGAGGTGTGAAATCTGGCTTCCCCTGAGGCTCTCATGTGAGTCTGAGTGTTGGTTTCACAAGCCATCTATGAAAAGGGTGTATGAACAGACTGTACAGATGCCGCGTCTAGCTTCATTGTGCCAAAGAAATTGAGGGTACTTCTGTCACCAGGTTTTCTATTTTAAGCCAACTTCTATGTTTTTGCTGCTTTCATTTTTTACAAGATGTTTTGTTGTTGTTGTTGATCAATGACCTATACCTGTGGTCAGTGAGATGGAAAATGGCTCACACATTCCTTTCTAGCCAGATATCTCAGATTTGTGAAAGAAGTAAAATCCTCAAATAAAGTTATATTTTCATGACAAAACATGACTTGAATATTGAAAATAAATGGGATTAATATCTTAGTCTTTAGTATATCTTTACTTAAATGCAAGTTACTCATTTCTCCTCTCTTCTCCCCCAGTTCCTTCTCTTAGAGATCACATGCTTATGAACATCCTACCCCTTGGGCCACACAGCTTGAGATGCCCTCGTACCACAGTGAGGCTAATATAAGGGCACATCTCTGGCCCTCTTGTGTGTCATTCTAGGATCCAAGCCCTATCAGGTTCCCCTTCACCTTTAGGGCATTTTCGGTGTCATAAGATCACTGATGAGTTAGCCCTCAGCTTGTATTTGACTCTTAACATTTCCTCCCTTTCTGTGTTTTTTTTTGTGTGTGTTTGTTTTGTTTTGTTTTTTCCCCTTGTGCCTTTCTGTCATACGTGTGGGGTGGTACTACCTGCTTCTCTGACCCTATGTCCTTCCTTTGTCTCAGTGGGTTCAACATCACCCCAAATAGAGATTCTGGCCAGAATCTGATATAGGTGGGCAGTAAGGTCATTCTGACCCAACACCTTATTTTAGTGAATGTTTTTTTACATTTTTATCACATTAGTGGTACTTTATCTTTCCAGAGCTCAGACATTACTTTAGACATCAGTCAGACTCTTTCCTTTGGAGACTGGCCCTTGGTGCCCTGGACCAAACATTCCTTTAGGATGAGTTCTTTCTCAGGAGAGACCTGGTCTTCCAAACAAATCATGGCAGAATAGAGGGAACATACACGTTCCTCGTCCATGGCATTCCTGATCCCTTAGCATTACTCCCTCATTGATGGGTTAAATATAATAAATAGATAAAAACTTTAAAAATCTTTATAAACAATAATTAATGTTGCTAATTTCTTAATTTAAGCACCTTTTATTCACTCTCCTGAATACTGATCTAATAATCATATTCAAAAATATGCATGTCTGTGTATTATTTTTAAACATGTTTCTTGTTAACTTAAATGGCCTAGCTGCATGAATACCTTGTCATTGGAAGGTAGGGAGGCAATAGACTCATGAGACAAAACACACTTTTGCAAAAAGTTTGTTCACTGCATGGCTAAATTCTTTGCAACTCTGACACCATCAAAAAAAAAGTTCTGTATTGCGGGATGCCTGGGTGGCTCAGTGGGTTAAGCTGCTGCCTTCGGCTCAGGTCATGATCTCAGGGTCCTGGGATCGAGTCCCGCATCGGGCTCTCTGCTCAGCAGGGAGCCTGCTTCCTCCTCTCTCTCTCTCTGCCTGCCTCTCTGTCTACTTGTGATCTCTCTCTGTCAAATAAATAAATAAAATCTTGAAAAAAAAAAGTTCTGTATTGCGTATACAAAATTTGTTAAAAGAGCAAATCTTGAAAGTCCTCATCACAAGAAAAAAAATTGGTAACTATTTATGGTGACAAATATTAACTACACTAATTGCGGTGATTTTGCAATGTATACAAATAACCAAATCATGTTGTATACCTGAAACTAATATAATGTTTTATGTCAATTACACCTCAATGCAATTTTTTAAAAAAGATTTTATTTATTTATTTGGCAGGGAGATAGCGAGAACAGGAACACAAGCAGGAGGAGCTGGAGAGGGAGAAGCAGGCTTCCCGCAGAACAGGAAGTCTGATGTGGGGCTCAATCCCAGGACCCTGGGACCATGACCTGAGCCAAGGCAGACACTTAATGACTGAGGTGCCCTCTCAATACAATATTTTAAAAACTCTGGACATTTAAGGATGCAGATGGAATTGAAAGAACATTTAACTAAAGCCTAGAGTAAAATCAGCTATATATTAACCTGAGAGTAATAATAAATATGTTATTAATGCAGAAGAGACCTAAATTATGTGACCTTATTTATCTATTTATACAAATATGTTTTAAAATAAATATGAAAAGAATAATGTAAAATATATTTATATATAACAAATATATATTGTGTCTCTATAATACATAAAACAAAATATGTATTACATAATATATAATGTAACAATATATAATAATATAAACAAAGCATATATGCTTTGTTACTTTTGAATATAGAGGGAAAATTCAGAAGAAAAACATGGTAATTGCAAAGTTATAAACCTGAGACATTGGTTGTAACAAAGATATTAGTACTTCCCTTTTAGCAAATAGCTCTACAGACGAAGCCCCCTAATTAACAAGAAACCCTGAATCTGAATTTTTCAGCAGAGACTACTCACTCACCACATCTGTTCTTTTCTTCTTCCAGAATGATAAAACCCCTGATTTTTAGCTAGGTACATGGCCTCCTGAAATAGGCTACAGTTACCAGCTTCACTTGAAGTTAGTTATAGCCATTGAAATATAAACAGAAGTGTCATATGTAATTTCCAGAAAGGAACATTTAAAAGAAAGGGAGATTAATATCCAGAATATACAAAGAACACCCTACAATTAACATCAACAAAAATCAACCTGATTTTAAAAAAATAAGTAAAGGACTAAGAGACATTTCTCCAAAGAAGATACATAAGTAGCCAATAAGCACATTGAAAGTGTTTAACATCACTAACCATTAGGGAAATGCAAATTAAAATCACAATAACATGCCAGAATATATCCATTAGAATGGCTATTATTAAAAAACAAAGAAAACAGAAAATAACAAGTGTTATTAAGAATGTGCAAATGTTGGAAATCTTGTTCATCACTGATAAGAATGTAAAAATGGTGTAGCCACCATGAAAGAGTATACCAATTTCTCAAAAAATTAAATATGGACTTATCTTTTGACCTAACAATTCCGATTCTACTTCTAGATATTATGTAATAATATGCATATTCTCAGATATATATATCATAGTTTAATATATAACAATATACATAATTATATATTCCCCAAGAAATTGAATGCAGGGACTCAAAATAACAATAGCCAAAAGACTGAAGCAACCTAATTGTTCCTCGATAAATGAATGGATAAACAAATTGTGCTATATACATAAAAATGGAATATTATTCAGCTTTAAAGAGAAAGTAGGTTCGCCCGGGTGGCTCAGTGGGTTAAGCCTCTGCCCTCTGCTCAGGTCATGATCTCAGGGTCTTGGGATCAAGCCCCGCATTGGGCTTTCTGCTCGGCAGGGAGCCTGCTTCCCCCCCCCCCCCACTCTTTCTCTCTCTGCCTGCCTCTCTGTCTAATTGTGATTTCTCTCTCTGTCAAATAAATAAAACGTTTTTTAAAATATATAAATAAATAAATAAAGGGAAAGGAAATTCTAACACATTCTACTGTGCAGATGAACCTTGAAGATATTGTGCGAAGTGACATAAGCCACTCACGGAAGAACAGATATTATATGACTCCACTCTCGTGAGTTACCTAAAGTAATCCAATTCATAGAGACCAGAAGTAGAATAGAAGTAACAAGAACTGAGGGGATGTGAGGAGTTATGGATTGATGAATGGGCAGAAATGTTTGGGATGATGAAAAAGTTACGGTAATGGATGGCAGGTGAACAACATGAAGGTACTTAATGCCAGTGAACTGCACACAAAAAATGTTTAGAATGGTAAATTTTGGGGGCGCCTGGGTGGCTCAGTGGGTTAAAGCCTCTGCCTTCGGCTCAGGTCACAATCTCAGGGTCCTGGGATCGAGCCCCGCATCAGGCTCTTTGCTCAGTGGGGAGCCTGCTTCCCCTCCTCTCTCTCTGCCTGCCTCTCTGCCTACTTGTGATCTCTCCCTCTGTCAAATAAAATAAAATAAAATAAAAATCTAAAAAAAAAAAAAGAATGGTAAATTTTGTTATGTATATTTTATCACACAAACACATTTAAAAAAAAAAGTGTTTCCATTCCTTTCTCTTTCTTTGCCTGGAATGTAGACTCGGTGGTGGAAGTTGAGGAGACACCTGGAACTCTAAGGAGAAGCCATGTGTTGAAGGTGCTGGAGCCACAGGACATGAGGAGTCTGGGTTTTTGACCATCACGGAGTTGCCATTCTAGTACTGGGCAACTCACTTTTCGATTTTGAGGGAGGAATACTCTATCTTGTTTGAGCGACCAGTATTTTTCTATCACTCTTTCCTGAATTCAATCCTGTTTTTAAAAAGATTTATTGGTTTGAGAGAGAGAGGAAGAGAGAGAAAGCAGTCTGCGGAAGGGGAAGAGAAAGATGGAATCCTCAAGGCGACCCCTCACTGAGCATGGAGACCATTGCAAGCCTGGACCCCAGGACCCTGAGATTATGACATCTTAACTGACTGAGCCACTAAGGTGCCCTGAGTTTAATCCTACTTTAACCACCTTCCTACTGATTTGCTTTGCTATAAATGAATGCCCTTCACATTTTTGACCAGAATATTCGATCTGTGCTTTATATGGAAGCACACTATTATCCACTATGACTGTGAGTGACATCAGCAAATAAATCCACAGGCGTAAGTCATAAAAATAATGATTATCATTCTCCTTCACAAAGAGAAGGTGCAATAAAGCAGGTAAGAATATGTAATTTTAAGTTTCTCTTGAACTTGTCTGTGTTTTGGGTAGATCGTTTCTGTAATTGGCCTCTGTCACTTGTAATTTTAGTTCATTCTTCGGGGATGTTAGCAGTCTGGCCATCCTGGTGTCATTCATTGCTTTAATTCTCTCAATTTTGTAGTTAAGATGTTCATAAAAAATATTAAATGATACTAGAGGCAGTGTCAAATCTTCAGAAGAGCCATTTGAATTTCCAGCCAGTTGGAGACTGACCCAGAGATTGCTCATTTGGGGGCAACAAATGCGGGCACCTTGAAAACAAACACAAAAAATAAAGCCCAGTTCTTTGGACAATTTGTCCTCAGATCATTACTAAAAGTAGGTTTAAAAAATTAGATAGCATGTATTATGATTCATACAAGTTATATGACATTTTATTGAGTGCTTGGTAGACTGTCCATTAACTATTATATATTTAAACCCACAATAACTTAAATTAAAATTATACCATTATTTAATTCTAAAGGAGACCAATTATCAGACTCTTAAATCCTTGAAGTTTTGGGCTAAAGGCCATCATTTGCACATAATCATGATCACTTCTATAGTTTTGGAATATAATTATGCATAAAATGCAAATATATCCAGTGAAGAAAAAAATATCCCTATGTCTGTTCTGTGTAAATAATTCTTTCTTTAGTCTATTAAATGCTGCATATCAAAAACAAAAGACTAAGCTTCCAGAAGCCTCAGGGATTATTTTGTGTTTATTTGTAGTGTTCCAGGTGAGCTGACATTTGACCATTCCCAGATTACTAAGTGACCTATTTGGAATCTTGACAAAACAAAAGTGTTCAGTCTGGTGATGGCTAGAGATACAAAAGTGAGAGAGGAATGGGAAACAGGGAGACTCTGGGGTAAGGACACTCCTCTGCCTTCACATCACGTCCCGTCCCTGAGAAGATAACCTTATCACCACACTATTCCCCCAACTCCTTAGAACTCCATCTGCCATGCTATCTTCTCCATTCATCCATCCTTCACCTCTCCTTTCCAACTCTGGAGGACCAGCTGTTTTAAAATTCAAGGTTAATTCTCCACATAAGTGTATCTCATCCCTCCTCGTCTCCTCCGGGTCATTATGGCATCTCTTCACCTTCCTTCTCTCTTGGCTTATTCCCCTCAGCTGATAAAGTTGTTTATGCCTCTCCCTTAGTACAAAAAGTAGACCAATTTTTTTCCTCAACTCCACACAGCGATCTTGTGGCTACCATCGCTCTGGCCCTTCACAATCAAGCTACTTGAAAGTGTAATCTATACTCACCGTTTCAATTGCTCACCTATCAACCACTCCTAACCTGGCTTCTGTGGCTCCCACTCCACTGAAAGTGCTCTTGACAAGGTTACTGATGATCTCATAAACACTAAGCCCAATCGGTAGTTTTCTGTCATTATTTTACTAGAGCTCTCAGCTTCATCTAGTAATGTTGAATCCCTTTTCCTCAAAACCCTCCTGATGTCTAGATTTCCCTTGATCCCTCTTTCTTCTCCTGATTCGGTGTCATGTGACACTTTTTCTCCATCTCTCCCTTAAATATGTTTGTGTTACCTGGGACTGTGTCCTTTGCATTCTTCCTTCTCATTCTCTGCCCTCTTCCTGGGAAATCTTAACAGCCCTCACAGCTTTATCTCCTGCTTTGTCTTTCAGATTTGTTTCTCTGTCAAGTCCAAGACAATTATGATGACTGCAGGACCCATTCTTTCCATTTGGACATCCCATAGACATCTCCATCTCTACATGCACGAATTTAGGCTTATCACCACTAAACCCTCTTATCTTCCTATATTCCCTCTCTTGATGTATGATGTTACCTAGTCTTTCTTACAGCTTCCTAAATAAACTAAGAGATATGTTCTTACCTTTGTGCTTTTGCACATGCTAGTCCATTTTCAAAGAATATTTCCCTAGCCCCTTTTACATAGGTAGCACTTTTTGTCATTAATATCTCACCTAAAATATTTATTGAATCCCAAGTTTGTGCTAGAAGATTCTACTGCATACTGCACTTGACCCTTTTTACTTACTCATAATTCCCTAAGACTGTGAAGTCCTTTGTTTGGTTTATTATTGTACTGACAGAGCCTGAGATGTAGTACTAGATATAGATCTTAAATAACTGAAAGAAACTAGAACCCCAGGAATTATCCTAGATCCCTTTATTCCACAATGCATTAGATTCTAGAATTCAACTTCTTGAATTACTATTGAATCAGTTCCTTTAATTTCTTTTCCTAATGTGATTTCTTTTTTTTTTTTTAAGATTTTATTTATTTATTTGACAGAGATCACAAGTAGGCAGGGAGGCAGGCAGAGAGAGAGGGGGAAGCAGGCTCCCCACTGAGCAGAGAGCCCGATGTGGGGCTCGATCCCAGGACCCTGGGATCATGACCTGAGCTGAAGGCAGAGGCTTTAACCCACTGAGCCACCCAGGCGCCCCCCTAATGTGATGTCTTGTCAAGTTATTGCAATGATCTTCTTGCTTGTCTTGCTGTTTCTAGACATATTCCTCTCAAATTTATCACATGTGTTGGCACCAGAATTACCTTTCAAAATACAAGTCTGATCATGCCACTTACCTACTCAAAATACTTTCATGGCTCCCCTCTACCATGGTTGTCAAACTGCAAACACAGTATACGAGGAGATTCATGCTTTGTCCCTTGCTACATTTCTACAGCCATCTCTGACCACCCCCCCCTTCCACTCACACTTAAGTCTTGCCAAACTTGGCATAGTTCCCCAAATGAGATGTTGTATTTACCCCCCTGAGCTCTTCCTTCTGCTTAAACATCCAGCTCAAAAGTTAACTTTTAAAATCAGGTTTTAGTTCTTCAGGCAGAACTCTCTTGACTCCTTTAGACCAAGTGAGATGCCCTTCCTCTATGTTTTCATAGAATCTTCTGCATAATTCTTTATTTTAATGTGGGCTAGAAACTCCAAAGGGTCCTTGGATACCGACATATATGTACTTTTGAAGGCTGAGAGTCCTGATGTTACTCTATAGCAATTTTATCTCTCCAACTAAATTTATTTCCTTTGAGATTTTTATGATTTGTCAGGTTTAATGATAAAATCTTCTCACATTTTTCAAGGCTGTTTTCCATTACTACAGACTGAATGCTTTCAGTCTGCTGAATGTTAAACATCAAAATAGAAGAAAGACCTAGTACTTTTCCCTGGAGCATGGCTCTGCATTTCCTTTGTAAATGTACTCATTCCTCATAGCTGTACTCTTAAGGGCAATTTTCTCTCCTTAGACGTTCTCCTGGGATTGCATTCTGTACCTGCTTGGGAAAGAGAACACGGTGGCACATGGCAGTGTTTTGAGAGCTGCCAGGAGAAATAAAAGGGAGACTTCACTGAGCAGTCATGCCAAGGAGCACCTCCAACCATGTGTTGGAACTCTGATCTGATATGCTTCATTGTAGTGCAAAAAAAAAAAAAAAAAAAAAAAAAAACCAGGTACGCTGTGGACCTCACTTCACTCCACTTGTTCATTTGTAGTTCCCAAATAATTATGGCTTTACTAGTTGCTGAGGATACAAAAACAAAGAAGGCAGAGCTCTTTTCCCTAGAGGACTTACAGTTTAGTAAGTAGAATAGATGAGTTTTCTTTAAAAATGCATGCAGAAAGGTCAGTGACAGACAAAAAATATTCCCTCAAGGCACGCCGATCAATTTGAAGCAGAAGAGAGAATCAGGAATGAAAGATGATAGCTTCAGTTTCATCCATAGAGGGTTTGAAGTGCTTATGTGACATTCAGGTAGAGCTGGTGCACAGGTAGATGGCATTACAAGCGTAGGACTCAGGAGATGATCCTCTCCTGATAACATAGATTTGGGATTCCCTAGGGGAAAGTAAAAATCTGAGGCTGTGCAAAAACTGATAGAAGATTAATGGCAGCAATATTTAAGGGATATTAGAGGAGGGAAATAGTGATCTCAGAAAGAGCTTGAGATGAGGAAGATATTTCAGAAACCAAAGAAGGATATTTATGAAGGAAAAAGTGGTCCCCATTCAGGTGCCAGCAAGAGGTCAATTGCAAAACATCAAGGAGAGCCCATCGGTTTTAGCCACTGGTTACCACTATCTCCGGGCAAATAGAGCAGAATGTGGACCCAGAAGCCAATCTGAGAACCAATGGAAGGTAAGACGGTTGAGATGGTGAATACAGAGTATTTGTCAGGAATTGTGTTTGTGAATGGAAGAAGAGCAATGAAAGAGAAGCCAGGAGATGAGGAAGATATTTCAGAAACCAAAGAAGGATATTTATGAAGGAAAAAGTGGTCCCCATTCAAGTGCCAGCAAGAGGTCAATTGCAAAACATCAAGGAGAGCCCATCGGTTTTAGCCACTGGTTACCACTATCTCCGGGCAAATAGAGCAGAATGTGGACCCAGAAGCCAATCTGGGAACCAATGGAAGGTAAGACGGTTGAGATGGTGAATACAGAGTATTTGTCAGGAATTGTGTTTGTGAATGGAAGAAGAGCAATGAAAGAGAAGCCAGGAGAAGCTTGGCTAGAATATATCCTGTTACATTTAAAGTTTTTGAAGATGTGAGAATGTCTAAATGTTGAGGAGGCTTCAGTGGAGTGGAAGAGATTGAAGATACACGAGGGAGAAGGAAGAGGTGATGATAGAGCAAGGTCCTAGAGCAACAGGCAAGGATTCTGTCATGCTCCCCATTTCACACGTGGGGCTGGACAAGGGAGCAATTCATATCGATACACAAGAGCTCTCCAACACCGAACATCACAAATGCCCCAATGAAATCTGCCTACCCCCTTTCAATGATATCTTGTTTAGAGACCTCAGCAAATGTGATGCATTTATTTTTTAGTTCCGTTAGCAAATAAGAAAAATGTTCCCCTGAGTGCCACGGAAGTAGTTCCAAATATTCATTTCTTTAACTAGAACAAATCTCTTTGGTTCTCTCTGGCACTGCCAAGATCACTTAACTGCTGCACTGAGAATGTTCAACCTCCCTCACTTCACTGATCATCCAAAATGAGCTTCTGCTGCATCTCAAGCACAGCCCAGACAGTCTTTACAGTTCCTAAATCAGTGAAAATCGTATCGCCACTGCCATATTTATTAAGTGCTCAGACCTCTTTGATCGTTTTCCTTACCAATTGTCCATAACTCATTCCTAAACAAATGCCCTACAAATTCGGATGACCATAAATAATTTTGTTCTCTCTTTATTTAAAATAGAATCCATAATAGTGTGACCATGGCCATCACTAGTGCACAGAATTTAATCAAGAGCTGGTTTGATTTGCACGGGTATTTGATATCTCTAGATTATAGTAAATAAATACTTTTTTTTAAAATATGGTTGGCATATTTTGTCCTTGTGGCTCAATGAGATTATAATATGAAGTGAAGATTATTTATATTACTGTACCCACTAGAGGGTACACAGTGTTCTTTCCAGGTAAGTACCTGCAATTGGAAAGTCTTGGGACATAGGAATACAGTGTTTAGGACAAAGAGGGCTTTGGCTTCCATTGCTTACTGGGCTGGAATACTGCTACTTTAGCTTTAAGTCTGAAAATGTCTCTTTCTGGGACTCTCTCTGAACCCTCCAGAGTGGGTGAGGTGTTCCTCCTCTGAGCTCACTTCTCACCCGCACACACAGACAACTTCAGCGAAATTACTGCATTGCTTTGTTTACACCTCCCAACTAGATGGGTTTCATTAACTGTTAGAACAACTTGATCCTAGAGCATGCTCTGGTTTCTAGTCGCCATTGAAATAGGTACAGAATAGTGAAATGAATGTTCCCAAATCTTATGATTTGGATTTGGAAAGTTACAAAATAATCTGCCTAACAGGAGGAGAGGTTAACTCCCCACTGTGTTGTGTTTTCTGCTACTTAAAAGTCATGATTCTCTTGACAGTATGGAGCAGAAATCTTCCTATCATTTTGTGTCCTCAGAAAATCCCATATTCTCAGAACACCTGGAGGGCTAGTTCCTACCTCTCAATTTAGATAATTTTCTCCTCCTTTCTTCACATTTTCATAGCCTTTTGTGTCGTCCCCCCCCCCGCCCTTTTTCTCCCTTTCTGGCATTTCCTAGAATCTGAGATGTAACAGTGCTATTTTAAAAAATCACCCTGTTTTCTTACTGGTTTGTATTTTACTTGAAGAAAGGGATTGCACTTTTTTTATTACCTCCAACAGTGCTTAACACTGTGCTTTGCTTTAGGTAGGGATTAATAAATATTTGTCATATTGAACTTCATCAGCAACTAGCACTGAAAAGAGGCAGCAAAATGCTTGGTGACTTTGATGGAGCGGTGGAAGGGGGACCAAAGGGTGGTGCTGATCACTGCCAAGTGATGGCTCTTGAAACAGCACACTCCCTGGGCTCTGACACAGCCAAGTGCAGTGGCCCCGGCCTCCTGCTTGGCAAAGGCTGATGATAATGACTGAGCTAATGTTTATTGCAACTGCCAGCCAGTCATTTGCAAAGTACAGCAACATGGCAGTGAGAGAAACTCAACCAAATGGGAAGGACCTACAGAGAGAATCAAGTCCTTTTTAAGCTAAGACTTCTTGGAGGAAAATAAATCCCCAAACTCCTTAAATAATAGAATTTCAGTTGAGATTTCTCAGGGCACCTGGCACTGACGAGCGAGGAAGGGTTGAATAAAATAAGTGAGAAACTTACAGGGTGTTTGTTTTTTGTTTTTTGTTTTTGTTTTTGTTTTTAATGACAAAACATACCCATTATAGCCAAATAAAATATGTACAATTAAATAGTCAAATATCTATGTGTATGAAAATGGGATGGGGCAAAGTACATTCAAAGTTAATGCTAGATAGTCCCTTTGTCACATTATGTTCCTTAGTGTATTTAAAATCTGTAAGAGTCCATGCCACAGAAATAATTGGATTTCAGCAATGCTAAAAAGATAGCTTAATGCATTATCTTTCCATTTGCTAAAAAAAAAAGTTAGTCATCCTATAAAATTTTTCAACATCTATAAGACTTATGAAGCAGAACAAAACCACCTTTCTAGTTATAAGCAGACTAAGAATACAAAGATAAACCTGTTACCCAGCCCATCATTTATCACACTTAAAAAATCAAGGTGATTTAGAGAACTGTGGGGTAGAAAATATTTTCTGCCAAACACTAATTTTTGGAAACCTGAAATTGTTTAGGAGATAAAAGTGTTTGTATCTGTATCTCAAATTCTGATTATGTAGAAACAATCATATTAAGGAAGGATGGCTATATTTGAATTTGAGTTCAAGATACAAAGGAAATATTAAGAGGGAAATATTACAATTAAACTCTGAGTTTAATGATTTCTGTTACAACTACAGCAATTACGCATAGATTTATGATTGTTGAGGTAATTGTAGTACACAAGCTGGTTAAAAACTCTTATGCATAAGAACAAGTGGTTAGTTTGAAAGTATCACTCTCAGATTATTTATTAATTACAAAGGAAAACATCTTCACAATAAAAAAATCTGGTGAACGGCACAGGAAATGATAAAACCAAATTATACCAATAATGGACAAACGAATACACATTATATTAATAGAACATTTTAACCTAAGTCTAGTCATCAGGAAGCAATAAAACAAATCCACATTGAAGGACATTCTTCAAAATGATTATTCTATACTCTTCACAGATGTCAGTTTCATGAAAGACAAAAAAAGATGAGAGAGGTATTCTAGATTGAAGGGGAACAAAGAGATGTAGCAACTAATTGCAATGTGTGATTCTTGACTTGATCCTGGATATAAAAAGCAAAACAAACAAACAACACAACAACAACAAAAAAACCCTAAAAAACCAGAAAGCTATAAAGGACATTTGGACATTATTGGGACAACTGAAGAAATAGGACCATGTATTGTATATCTGATAGTATATGTGTATCAATCAGTCTTAAATAGCCCAGGTGTGACAATTAAATTATGGTTATAAGTGAAGATGTCTTTGTTTTAAGGTGAAATATTTGAAGGGTCATTATAACTGTAATTTACTCTCAGTATTTGATGAAGAGAGAAAAAAGAAAAAATTTAGGAAAGTGTTAATTATTGAATCTAATTTAAAATATATGCTGTATATGGACATTTAAAATATATACTGTATATGGACATATATTTTCAACTTTCTATAGACTTGGCATTTGTCAAATACAAAATTGGTAGAAAAAAGACTCAGTTTGAATAATCATCATTTGAGTAAAAATCACCAGAGATATTTATTAAAAATATAAACTCCTGAACTCTACTCTCGTACATTCAGTGGGACTGAAGTGAGGTCTGCTTGGACGAGAACTGTATAAGAATACATAAAACAGAAGTCTCAGCTTTCTAGAATACTCTTTATGAATATATTTTTAGTCTCTTGATTTGGTCCTTTATCTCTGTCTTCTCACCAAGCTGCCAGCAGAGTCAACAAAATGGGAAGGTGAATACAAAGTTCTGGGTTCGGTGGTCTGGGACCTTCGTATTGCAAACAAATGCAAATCCCAGGTGAAAATTCTAGGCTGTCCACCATCAGTGGGGTGAGGATACTTTCCTATTTGTATCCAGGCTTTCACCTGCTTTAGGCCCACCTGGTTATCAGAAACAGTCTTGACTGTTACCTTTTTCTTTTCTTTCCTTTTTTAATTAATTTTTTAAATTAATTAAATTAAATTGGACTTTTACTTGGTTTATATACAAAAATGAACCCAAAATGGATCAATGACATAATGTGAGAGGGAAAAGAAAACATAGAGGAAAGACTTCATGAAACTGAATGTGGCAATAACCTCTTGAATGTAACACTGAAGGCACAGGCCACAAAATGGAAAACAAATTAGTATCCAATGTAGAAAGAGCTCCTACAACTCAATATCAACAAAAAACAACCTAATCTAAAGATGGAGAAAAGATTTGAAAAGGTATATCAAAGACGATATATAGATGGCCAATAAATACATAAAAAGAAGTTCAACATCACTAAGCCTCAGAGAAATGCAAATCAAAAGCACAAGGAGATGGTACTTCCCACCCATTGAGATGGTTATATAAAAAAACAAAACAAACAGAAAATAACAGGTGTTGGTAAGAATGTGGTGAAACGGGGGGCATCTGGGTGGCTAAGTGGGTTGGGCCTCTGCTTTTGGTTCAGGTCCTGATCTCAGGATCCTGGGATCGAATCCCGCATCGGGCTCTCTGTTCAGCGGAGAGCCTGCTTCCTCCTCTCTCTCTGCCTGCCTCTCTGCCTACTTGTAAACTCTTTCTCCGTCAAATAAATAAATAAAATGTAAAAAGAATGTGGTGAAACTGGAATCCTTGTGCTGCCGGCAGGAATAAAAAAATGGTGCAACCACTTTGGTAGCTGCATGTTTAATTTTCTGAGGAAGTGGCAAACTATGGTTGCACCATTTTTTTATTTTTTCAAGTTCCTTTTGTCTACTTGAGGTTCCTTGAAATTCCACATAAAAACCTTTAAAGTTTCTATTTAAATTCCAGTTAGTTAACATATTGTGTAATATTAGTTTCAGATGTACAGTTTTGTGATTCAACACTTCCTTACAATACCCAGTGCTCATCACAAAGCACTCCTTAATCCCCATCACCTGTGTCTCCTGTCCCCCCACCTGTCACCCCTCTGGTAACCATCAGTTTGTTCTCCATAGTTAAGAGTCTGGTTTTCCTCTCCCCCTTTTCTCTCCCGCATGATCTTTTTTGTTTCTTAAATTCTATATGTGAGTGAAATCATGCTGTATGTATTTGCCTTTCTCTGACTGACTTATTTCACTTAGCATAATACTCTCTAACTTTATTGATGGATTTTCCTATTTTTGAAAAAAAGTCATTGGGCTTTTGGTAGGGATTGCACTGAATCTGTAGATTGCGCTAGGTAGTACTGGTATTTTAACAGTGTAAGTCTTCCAGTCCACAAACATGGTATGTCTTTCTACTTGTCTACTTGTTTGTGTCTTCTTTAATATCTTTCAGCAAACATTTTATAGTTTTAAGTGTATAACTTTTTGCTTCTTTGGTTAAGTTTGCTCCTAGGAATATTTTTTGGTTTTACTATGGACTAAGTGCGTTCCCCAAAAATTTCATATGCTGAAACTCTGCTCCCCAGTGCAATGGTATTTGGTGATATGGGGCCTTTGGGAGGTAATGAGGGTGGAGCCTTAATCGTGGAGTTCATTTATAAGAAGAAACAAGAGAGAGCCTCCATCCTGTTTCTCTGATGCCTGCTGTGTTTGTGAAGACACAGCAAGAAGAAAGTTATCTGTGAACCAGGAAAAGGGCTCTCAGGAGAACACAATCATGGCAACACCATGATCCCAGATTTCCCAGTCGCCAGAACCAGAACTAAATGCTTGTTTCAGTCACTGACTCTATGGTATTTTTGTTATAGCAACGCGAATTATGAGAGGCACCACTCTGAAAAATGGTGCTATTGCTTTCTTGTTTTTGTTTTGAATTGTTATTGTGTAGGAATACAACGGACTTGTGTGTTTAATTTTAATTTTTCTTGCACCTTTGTTGAATTTGTTTATTAGTTCTTATAGATGTGTGTGTGTGTGTGTGTGTGTAATTTTTAGGATTTTCTATATATAAGATGATGTCATCTGCAAAGAGATGATTTTTCTTTTCCAATTTGGACTCCTAAATTTTCATTTTTAAGCCAGAGTTATTTTTGTGGTAAAAATGGAATGATTGTTCATGTATTCATTTCTGTTTTGAAGTTATGCTTAAAATCTTACACAGAGGGCGCCTGGGTGGCTCAGTGGTTAAGCCGCTGCCTTCGGCTCAGGTCATGATCTCAGGGTCCTGGGATCGAGTCCTGCATCGGGCTCTCTGCTCAGCAGGGAGCCTGCTTCCTTCTCTCTCTCTCTCTGCCTGCCTCTCAGTGTACTTGTAATTTCTCTCTGTCAAATAAATAAATAAAATCTTTAAAAAAAAAAATCTTACACAGAATTGTGAGAAGAGAGGCTTTGATATTTTCTGTGTATTTGTAACAAAAGAACAAATTATAGTTAAGTACTCAGTAGTACATGATGTCGGCTCACATGACCCACATGACCAGGCCCAAATTCGGGCAATGATAGTTAAAGTAAACTGATTTTACCTCTTTGACCAGTAAGGCTGACTTGGAAAAAGAAAAGAAAATCTTACTGTACTACCTACATTTCTCCGGCTCTGGGCTAGATCTATATAATTGATTCTTTCACATTGACTGTTGACAATTTGATCGGTTCTTTATGTCCAACATTAGTGGCAGAACCCAAAACAATCTGGCCTGCATGTATTGAACTTGGTGGTGCTATGAAATGTAACTCACCTTAAACGAGCATATAAAAATTCAACAGCAAAACCATTATTAGTGGGCTGAAGAAGGAACCTGACACAGAGAAAAAGTCATTGGAGTCATGGGGCAAATTCTTCCAGGTCAACTCCATCTGGAAAATTTTCTTCCTCCATCTAAATCCAGGATTCCATGAAACTTTCCAGGGCAACTGTAGAAACTTGATAATGAATTTGCATAGCCAGGTGAATATTATGTGGGGGAGAATTATGTCACAATGGGCTTTAAGTACTGAGTCTGTCCAGGATGCCCACGTTTGGGGAAATAAGACATAAAAATTAGAAGTGAGGATAACAAAAACAAGAGAAACCGGAATTCAGGAGTCTAAATTTCTGTGCTCAAGATTGAAAAGTTCTGTCCTCTAAGGATCCTTTGGACAGGTGTAGGGAGAGAAGCTAAAAACTTTTATTTCCTTGTACCCCAGAAAATAAGTTACCTAACCTGAAAAATATCACAAGCAGTCTTGTGTATCCATGTTATAACTCATTAGCAGGTAAGGTAGAGTATTTATACTTTAAGAAATTTGACTTTTTCTAACATAGGAAATAAGAAGAGATTATTGCTACTACCACTGGTCTGGCAGGATTTAACTAATCAGCATCTGAAAGAAAATCATTCTGGTTTGAATTTTCCAAGCACCACCGAAAAGGGGCTTGTTTATTATAGTAATTATGCTATCAGCATACATTTAAAGAAAACTGCTATGGGAAATTTGATGAAAATGGGCTTCAAGCTTTCTTTGGACACCATGATTTAAGCTTCCTTTTAACAGGGCAAACTACAAAAACCTGAAGCTGCAAAGTGGCATTTTTCCACCCATCTAAATTCATGTTGAGTATTAAGCACTAGTAGAGTCTGAAATGAGGAACAAACAGTCACTTAGACAGCACATATTACGGAAATATCCCATAAAGATGTAAGAGTCTGCATTAATCTTCTGAGTGGGACAATGGGTGACCTTTTCTAATAAGAACTGGAGCATCTAAAGTGAGCATTAAATTTCGCTGCAGTCCTATTTGCTGTCTCTCTGTGGCATTCATCACCGCTGAGATGTAAATGTCCTGAGACTGTTGGAATCTAAGAATCATACTTCATGGAGAGGGAATGTTCTGAAGAGCACAGGAAGCTTGTTCACCCCCAAATTTTGGCAACCTTAGGGCCATTATGGCTTCGTTTCTCTTTCATTATGAAAGCAGAGCAGCTGTTGAGCGAGCAAGGTTAACAAACCTTGGAAAAACATTAAAGTTAATTTGTTTTTAGGGCTTTCCTAAACCCAGAAGTTGGAAGAAGATTATTTTATATGGACCCATTAGTCTTTCAATAGTCAAATCTGCAGAGCTACTTATAAGATTTACTCTTTGGGTTTTAAGTAGATATTATCAAGGGTGGGCATCTGTTTAACTGGTATTTGGAGTCACTAGGGGCAGATGGGTTGGCCTAAAAAGTGTTTTGGACTAATGACCTGTTCAGAGACTGGAGATTCATGAAATCTCAGCTCAACTCCTGACATTTAAAAAGCCTTTGAAATTAACTAGTGAGCGGGGTTGATGTTTATACAGAATCAAAACAACTGTGGAGAAAGGAAAAGTAAGTATAAAAGGTTACTTGGGTGACTTCAAACTTTTAATTTAAAATTGGTGAACTTAAGTCAACCAAATTTGTGCAGGCAGTATGGAAGTAAAATAGGAATAGCTTTTGGATCAGTTACATCTACTTCTTGGCTACCCAAGACCTAGGTGGTCTGCCCTGAACCTCAGTTTCTTCACCTTGAGACTATTACAAGGAGTGTGACCTGCAGATTTAACTTGAAGGTTAAATATAATAAAATAATCAGATTAACTATAATAAAGTCCTTGAGCCTCACATGTAGATGGTTGGTGGTTTACACAAATGATATTGAGGCCTGTACAAATAGTCTGAGGGATCAAGAATTTTCAAGAAACTCTAAGAGTTCTTTAAATAGAATAGGTACCATTTTCAAGACGAAGTGATTCAATCTTAAATGGTGACATTTGGGGACTGTGGCAGATGGATAATAAGGAAGATTTTTTGTTTTTTAAGATTTTATTTATTTATTTGACAGACAGGCAGACAGGGGCTGAGGAAGCAGTCTCCCTGCTGAGCAGGGAGTCCAGTGCGGAGCTCGATCCCAGAATCCTGAGATCATGACCTGAGCTGAAGGCAGAGGCTTTAACCCACTGAGCCACCCAGGCGCCTCAGGAAAAAAAAATTTTTTTTAGGAAGATATTTTTTAAGAGACCTGTCTACTGCTACTTAAAACATGCTGGTTTGGGTTAAATATGCCAAATTCGAATTCTAACCTAAATACTGTCTATGTGAATCAGTAATTTTCTTATTGTGGGCCATAAGCAATATCATCTGTTTCTAGATTGGGAATCTAGAAGCTCAGTGGCTGATGTACTCAGACCAAAAGTGGTTGAGTCTGAGAATTAGAGATAAATGTCACTTCAGAAGAGAAGACTGGGTTTGAGTCTGCGAAATTTGAAATTTGGGAGGACAGAAGTTTTGAAGCACTAAGGGCCAAAGGGCTCTTTTGATAGACCCTCATCCAAAGTAGAGACCTTTGGGAAACTGGACATAGCCTGGATTATCATCAGCTTATTGTGCTCTGTTTAAAGCTGGTTTACCTCCCTCTCCTCCAATCCCTTCATGGCTTCAGACATTTTGCTACCAATAGAGTGGTTGGGTGTTCCATTCTGTGAGATTTTACTGGGTCCTCGGTCCTGTCAGGCAATACTGCTCCATCTTGGATAGGGTGGTGGTGGCATCATGCAAACAAAACACTTAGCTCAGTGTCACATAATACAAATTCAGGGAACCTTATTAGTCTCAGGTCAAATATAATTGGAGAGACTTCAGAATTTCCACCAGGCATTTGAGCACTCATGTGTCTGGGCATCCTGCAAGGTCATGAAGAGCTCAGTGTTGAGTGCTCTGTGCCTGGTATCTTAAGGAGTTTCCCAGGAGAAGGGTCTGTAAGAGTGGGAAACCAACTGCCATTTACTTTTAAATATAAGATAAGAGGGCAAATATACTTAAAAATATTGATTTATTTTAATATTTACATTGTCAGGGAGTGAGAATTCCTGTCCCCTTCAAGATTTTCTTCTAGCTGGACTAAGAATCAAATCAACATGAGACAGATTAACAGGAGAAAATCAAATTGAATGGCATATCTCTGGTCAACCTATGCAGACATGGAAATTCCAAAGACAGCCAGGTATGATGAGGTATATATCATTCTGAACTAAGGAAAAAGGGGTCAGTGTCTGGGACTTCAAAGGAAAGGATGTAATTCACAGGCAATAGGAAGAAGAGCAGATGCTTGGTTATTAGATGTTTATCCTACCAAAAGGTCACTCAGATAAAATTTATATCTGCTAATAACTATTATTCTAGGAAAGACCCCCAAGTTAGATTCTGCTGTGTAGCTAAGGGAGGGGCAAAAACTTTCTCTTGAGCCTGTAAGATCTCAATTGCCTTCAGCTCAAAATAATCTTCACGCCACTGTGACCCACTCTTGGCCCTCACATGTTTATGCTCAATGAGCTCAAAGAGGGAAGGGAAGCAATTATAAAAACAACAACAACAAGCAAAAAATGAATTTTTGATATTGGAGACCAATGGTAGAGGTACTCTACTTTTCCTGGTTCACAAACGTTGTGTCAGGAACTGTTTTAGTGGCTTTAACTCATCGAATGTTCTCACTTTAAGCCTATGAAGGTGGTCTTATTATTATGAACACTTACATTAAAACAAAGAGTTTAAATAATTTGCCCAAGGTCCCAGAACAAAACCGGGACTCAAATCCAGGCTTTTCAGATCTGGAGTCTAAATTTTTAACCCCTATGCTAAGTTCCCTTCTGCTTATGTCTTCATACTCAGTGCCCCCTAGTTTCTACAGATTAGAATGTTGCCATGAGGCTTTGCATCATCAGCAGTCCCAGGGAAATATAAAAAACACCTTTGTTAACCAGAAGTGAACATGACTAACATTGACAAATACAATCTGCTCTCAACTTGCTGGAATCAATTTATGTAAATTAGACATTACCACAATGTCTTTAGAAGGAACTCATTCATTAACTTAACAAGTACTCATTGAATGCCCACTACATGGCAGGCATTAAGCTGGGTATATAGGGGTATGTGGTGTGATAAAGGCCGTTCAATAGCCTCATCAGACCCAGTGGTGAAATCTCTGAAAATACAGGTTCTATTGAAATATTCTGAATTATCAAGTGTCAAATTCATCCTAGGATAAACTTTAGAGTACCAAAAAAACCTGTCTACTTTTGATAGGAACCAGCAAAATAAATACACATAGCAGTTTAGATACTATATACCAATAACACATATACACTTATATAAAAGAAAGATGAGGGGTACCTGGGTGGCTCAGATGATTGAGCATCTGCCTCCAGCTCAGGTCATGGTCTCAGGTTCCTGGGATTGAGCCCGGCACTGGACTCCTTGCCCATCGGGGAGCCTGCTTCTCAGTCTCTGTCTGCCTCTTACCCTGCTTGTGTTCTGACTCTCTCTCTCTCAAATGAATAAATAAAAAATATTTTAAAAAATCGTTTTTAAAAGATAACTAAATTACAGGGGAGTGGTGAAAAATGCTGAAATTTATCCCTTTCTGATATTTCTACATTAGCAATAGCACTTTTGGAAGAATGGGGTGTGTAGGGAGGGTGACATTTGAAAAGAAAACACTAGGGTGCCTGGGTGACTCGGTCACTTAGGCATCTATCTTCAGTTCAGGTCATGATCTCAAGGTCCTGGGATACAGCCCCGCACTGGGCTACCCGCTAAGTGGCGAGTCTGCTTCTCCCTCTCCATCTCCCGATGTGATCTCTCTGGCTCTCACTGTCTCTCAAATAAAAAAATAAAATCTTTTAAAACATGAAGAGAAAACAATGATTTGATATAAATCAATCAGCAAACAAGTATAGAAACGCAATAAGAGTTTTGGTCAAAGGTTTTATGCCCCATGCTTTCAATGACCTCTGAAAACATAGTATAAGACAATTGGTTAGAGAAAGAGTGAAGGTTGCAGTTCTATTATATAGTAATTTCATGTCAAAAAGGAATTAATTGTCCAGTCCCTTTGTGCTCTTGATAGTTGTGGTCAATGAATTGATCTGACACTGAAAATTAATGCCTGCCATATATTTTGTGTGAAATGATGGTACTATGCTCACCAAGTTGTCAAGACAGGCTGTTACCTTCACTGAGAAATCTCTCTGAAGACTAGCTTTTACAAAAAAATGGAAAAGTCTGTCTGTTGTATCAATCAACCATACTTTCTATCCAGCAATGAAGTTCTGGGTACCCGACCAGAAGTTCAAAGTTATCCCTGATCCCAGGTAAGGTATAACAGAGGTTATTTACATGTGGCACCTTGAAGGCGGCTTAAGTAGAACAACAAGAGGAAACTGTTGGAATGGGCCATGCTATCTGCAGCCACACAGAATAATCCTTCTAGGAATTTAGGAGGTGCAAAATTCCAAGTTTACTCGAGTAATTAACATATAGTAGATATACACATTCATAGTTGAGTCTTAAGATGGACTCAAGGTTGTAGTTTTTTTATTTGTTTGCTTTATGAGAGGGATCTTTTCTGCAAAATATAATACACCATTCTAGAACAATGTTAGAGATCAATGAGGTATTATATGTATAATAAAATGGATCATTCCAAGAGAAGAAAAAAATGACAAACTCATCTAAAGGCTAAATACTTGTATGTCAGTTTTTACCTGATCTTATTGTTAATGAAGCAGATTAACACCATTAAAAAAAAAGTCAACATTAAATAGCAAGTCCTTTATTTGAGAGATACAAGATGATTTTTGGCTAGAATAGAGAAAGAATATAAAACTCAGTGTCATAAAGCAGATAAAGCATTTTATTTACTAGTTTGAAATATATTAACTATCCTTTTTTTTTAACTTTATTTTCTTTTCAGTGAAAAAACACACAGTCAGCTAAAACACACCCTCTTAGATAATGATAAGTCTAATTATTACTTAATATGTATTCGATAATCCACATATATATAGAATACAGATCTTTAAATAGTAAACTGGATATTTACATCTTCTCCTTCAGCTCATGTCTACTAAGGACATATTACACACACACCCACACACACACACACACACGTTCTTGGATAGCATAGTTTAAAAATGTATTTAGATTTTTTTAAAGACATTGATTACTTTTTAAGAGGCATGATTTCCTCCTGTTTGCATTATGCATTTAAAAAATCTTTTATACAAGTTGCCGCTTCACTAATTACAGATTGGCAAGTGATCAAGAGAACTAATAAGGGCATGCAGATTTCTTTTAAAAATTCTGTTGTAATGTTAATAAAAGGGGCAAAGTTACAATGTCAATTGAAGAACTGTTTTCTTTTCCAGACACTCGTTCTTAATGATGAGTTATACTTGAGGAAGACAAATACTGTTCTTTCCTAAAGAACTCATTTTTCCCCCATGATGGCATTTTGAAGTCTATGATTTGTCAAAACCCTCAGCAGGAAATATAATGGCTAAGCATGGCTTAACATGTCATTTATTCAAGTAACATGGTCTCGGTTCTGTGGGTGACAGAAATTCTCAGTCTCTGGTTTACCCTTGGCCACCATTTTAGTCAACGATTACAATGGAAAAATGAAGTTTGTACTTTCAGAGGTGATTTATTCTGGGTGAAGTTCAGAGTCACCTTGTTTTATCCTTAGGGAATAGCAGTTTGATTGTCATCCAGTAAGGACAAAACAACAACAACGAAAGACATTACCCACAACCTGTACCTTAATTACTTTCCCATATATGGAAAGTGGGCTCCACTCTGAAGAGAGCACTTTCTGTGTATGGTGAAAGTTTCCCAGGAAAAATATACACGCTTCTAAATATTTCCAAAGAGCCCAGCTCAAGTGGTAATGCATGGTATAAAGAAGATGGTAGCTTTATGGAAATCAGGTACTAACCCAGGTAATCTGCATGAATATGCTGCAAACATATGCATTAGGAGCAGGCCGGGATTTCACCAGACTTGAGTTCCTGCCACTTAGAGGAAGACATCAGGAAGGAACTTTCCCTCACAATGCACTCTTTGACACATATCCTTTGTCTGGTTTTTATGGGATGTGTACATCACTGGTTTACATTTTGTCCTCCTAACCTTTCTTTCTTAAATCATACCATATCTTCCAGAAGTCTACCCATCCTTCGGTCACAATTTCAAAAACTCGTTTGAAATGGTAATGATATACAAAGTTTTCCAAGCATTATGTTCAGGGTCGACCTAAAAATGAAAAAAAAAACCAAAAACCAAAAACCTCAAGTCTTGTCAAAGCACTCTTCAACAATCCTTTGAACAGTTGATGAAGAACAGTGTGACACACTTCATTTTATATGTATAACCTGCAGGTGTTTTTTAAGCTTTCTATGACTCACTGTTTCTCTACAGCCCTTGACTAATTATTTAATAATTTTCTCCAGGATTTAAAGACATCGTCATCACCCATGTTGCCTGGGTGACATCTTCCTAAATAGTCTTTGTAAATAGTCAGTGATCTTTGTAAATAGTCAGAAAAACACTTAAGATCGTTCACATAGTTTTTCTTTTGTCACACTAGCACCAAAAGTGACTCTGCGAACTTTTTTTTTTTTTAGACTTTGGAATTTGAAACAGTAAAGGCTTCTTGCTTAATTTAAATTTTGAACACTATCCACACTAAATAATACCATCTTTCTCAACTTTGGTCAAATTATAGAGGAATTAGCCCCATGAAAACAGCAGTTTGCTTTTTGTGGAATTAAAGGCAATCTCTATGGGTCCAGGCCTCATCTGCTGAATAAGCAGGTTAATACAGAGGAAGGAGTGCAGGGGTCAGATTACCTGGATTCAATTAAATCCTGGCTCTGCCTTTTCCTATGAAGGCAACCTTGAAGCTAAATTTATTACCTTGTCCTGAGGCCTGGTTTCCACATTTTAATCATGATGATAATAATATTATCAAGTCCTTAGAATTATTGGGAAGTTGAGTGATCTACTGCCTGAAAAAATGAGTCATATGGAAACGTGCCATACAAACGCTGTTCTTCTGTTTTTGAGGTTTTTTGGTTGTTTGTTTGTTTTTAATGTGCAGGTTGGCAAACAAAGCAATGTAATGAGTTGAGGTGAATAGTTATAACTCAAATGGCTTTTTCCTATAAGTTGTTCATATGGCCTTATCACAGAGCGATTTAGAAAGAGCCACTAAGAAATAGAGATGTCCCTTCTTGGACATGCCTAGTTCAAGGCCTGGGGAAGATGGTACATTTGGGTTTTATTTGCGAGGTTTCCAGGAGAAGACTCAGGTAGAGGGTATGGGGTGTTTTTTCTATATCAGAATATATTCTCCTTAACCAAGTGACCAGGACCTCCTGAGTTATTTATCACTGGCCTTCATTCTGCTCCCTCCCCTCCCATCTTATTTCCCCACAAGCAGAACATCTCCATGGTGTATAACCGAGAGCCGAGTTGGATAGCTGTTCAGAATTAGTGCATAAACACTCCAGTGCCCCGCACTGTGTTCTCTACATCAGACTCTACGTCTACTTCCTAATCACTGCTCGCCTGCCCAGCGTCACACAATATGAGTGCTCTTGCTTTTTTTAAACACCTGTGTGACCTCCACCCCTGCTGTGAGATCTCCGTTCTCTCCCAGTTGTGTCACCTAAAGCTGTATTTGCCGAAGTCACTTGCCAGCTGCCTCCCGGCTTAGCCCCAGTGACTGGTTCCAGGGGACCTCCGAGCACTTGATAAGTTGGTCACACTTTCTTTCACAGGCTCATCTTGATTTGCCTCTTAACGCATGGTATTTCTCTCAGGGTCAGTCCTCAGTCTTCTCTTCTCACTGTGGACAGAAACACTTGGTGAGCTCATCATCTCCCAAGACTTTAACTCGCATTTAAACACCCATCACTTCCAAATACTTGTCTCAAGAACTTCTGTGTATTTCACCGTCTGACAGACACCTACAAATTTCATATAAGACTAAAATTCAAGCCATATTATCTTCCTCAACACCCCCCCACCCCACCCCACAAAAAAAAGAAGGAAGGAAGGAGTGAAAGAAGGAAAGAAACTTGCCTTCTTTCTTATAATTTCTGTTTCAGTTGTATCACTTTTCACCCAATCTGGGAAGGCAGAAAACTTAGGAAAATCTTTGCTTCCCTTATGCGCCTTTATTCTGCATAACCATTGGTTAGTACGCCATGCATCGCCTTTTCAGAAATGTCTCTTTAATCCCTCCATTCCTTTCACCACCACTGGGTCTTCATCAGCCTCGTCCCTCTTACAGCCAACACCTCACCAATCTTTTCTGTCTTCCATCACCTTCCGCACAGCCGCCTAACTGGTCTATCTAAACCAAAGCCAACTGTGTCGTTCCTTTTCTGCTTAAAAACAAAACACTAAATAAAAATGACTTTTTCCATGTCCCTCTGAGGGAATACTCCATTTTTAAATTCAGCAGAAACCTGTCACACAGTCTCTTATACTCAGGATCGCCACGTCCTCCTTCTCTCTCTCTCTCTCTCTTTTTCTTTTTAAAGATGTATCTATTTTGGAGAGAGAGCGTGAAAGCATGAGTAGGGGGAGGGACAGAAAGAGATAGTCATCAAGTAGACTCCCCTCTGAGTGCAGAGCCCAATGCAGGGCTTGATCCCGTGACCCATGAAATCATGACCGGAGCCGAAATCCCAAGAGTCAGACACTAAATCAACTGAGCCACCCACACGCCCCACCTCTACTTCTCTCTTGATGTCACTCTAGTCAATTTCTCATCTCCAGCAATCCTACTAAAACCTCTCTGGTCAACATCAAGTATGACTTCTATGTTGCCAAAGTCGTTTTGGTTTTCATCTTACTCTTTTAGCATCATTTAGCAGGGGTAATCTCTCTGTTTTTGAAATGCTTTCTTTACGTGGACTCTGGGCCACTGTTCTCTCGTGAATCTCCTCCTTTCCTTCCCAAGATTCTTTACTGGTTCCACCTTATCTTCTGGATCCCAAATATTCGAGTGCCCGAGGGCTCAAGCCTCCAAGCCTTCTCTGCCTCCACTCACTTTACAGTTGATATCCTCCATTCTCATTGCCATAAATTGATATGTAAACTGACTCCCAAACCTATACCTGTGGCCCTGACCTACTGTCTGAACTTCAGACTCATGTGTGCACTCGTTCCCTTGAGATTCCACTTGGATGTCTAACAGGCCTCTTACGTGTTCAGAATTGCAACCTGCCTCCTCATCACCTTCAAATCTGCTTGGCCTTGAGTCTTCCACCTCAGTGATTGTCAACTCCATTGTCCATTGTTGAGGCCAAAAACCACAGAAGCTTTTTTGACTTTCTTTTTGCTCACACCCCACATCCGGTGAGACGACTTCTCACCTTCCTCTCTGTTACTTTCCTAGTTTGAGCCAAGTGATGTCCACATTTGCAGCATTGTAGTGGCCTCCAGCTTGTCCCTCTTCTTCTATCTTCATCCTCCTTTGGTCTTTTCTCAGCATAACAGCCAGACTGATCTTTTAACATATGAAGAGATCGTATCATTCCTCTGTTCGAAACCCTTAATGCCTTCTCGTTCTTACTCAGAGCAAGCCCCCAAATTCTTACCATGGGGCCAAGACCTTCGATGACCTTGCTTCTCTACACCTCTCACACCATGATCTCCTGCTACCTCTCAGCTCTGACTACACTGGTCTCCATCCTGTGTCTGGAACATGCCAAATATGCTGTGGTTTAAGGGCTTCTCTCTTTTTTTTTTTTTTTGGTCCAGAAGCTTTTTCCTGATATTTAAATAGCTTTTCCCTTCAGGTCTCAGTTCAAATACCAATTTATCACAGAAGTCATCTACCGTGAGTTCATGAAAGTAACACCCTTGATTGTTCTGTATCTCCTTATCTTACCTCCTAATAACTTGCCACTTTAGAAATATTGAGTATTTAATTACAATTTATAGCATTAGACTGTGAGCCCCAGTGAAGACTAGGACTTATCCATTTTTATTGATAGTTTTTTTGGCTCTAGATAAATGCCTCATACCTCCTAGGAATGATAAATATTAACTAAATAGACAAATGGTTAACATTGTGTACATAGAACGATGTGAGCAAGATTAAAAATTTAAAGAAAAACAGGCAAGTCATTACAATTTCTGGCAAAACTTCTCAAAATGACTAAGGGGGTCTGTTGTTTCAATAATCCGAGGAGGGCAGCACATGGCATTTCACCTAACATTTTGTTCAGAAATTAACATTAATAGTAATTTAATTTTTAGCAAAGACTGTGGCTCCACAAGAACAATTAAGCACTTGAAAAAGAAGAGGATTAACATTGGTGAGACCAGAAAACCAAGAGGAACTTAATGATTAAATCAATATCGCTGTTTGATCTCGGCCTCCGATCAGCACGCTCCTGCCAGTTGACCCCACAGCAATCACAAGGACGGCATTTACTTTTGCTCTCACTTCTCTAGAAGCTAGTCAGAGTCATACACAGACGGAGAGGTGGGTAGATTATAGCTGGGAATTGTTTCTTATTGCAGTTAGAGTGGAATGAACCTGACAGATTAGCTGGATCAGTGGTTTTTAACCATTTTTCCGCCATTGCAAGGTAGCTGCCAGGTAACATTTATCTGAGCTACATCTTCACATCACTCAGTTGACTTTGCTGGGCTGGCGATAGAGCCTGTGGGATCCGTGCAAGTGTCAGGCACTACCTGAATACCATCTCCCCAGAGCTATTTTTCCTGTCCATTTACACACTCACAACAAGCTGGGAACAGTTTCTAGATGAAACCTGTTATTTTGAGGGGAAGAAATCTGAGGCCAATAGCGAATAAATGGCGCATCCAAGATTACAGAGATAGGAGACTAGAGAGCTAAGAAGATGGAGACTAGGAGGTCTAAGGGATTGCAAGAGATCTCTTACAAGCCTACCATTTGTTTCTCTCATGGCGAGAGACTAAATATACAAAGGGGCCATGGCCAAACCAAATATAAAACTACAAGTCTAGCCCCCAGCCTGCCACAACCAGCCCAGGAGGCCAATCTGCTATCTACAAGGTGGGGCCAAACAGACCCACGTGACAAGCGATCCAAAATGGCAAGGACACGATTAATAACTACTTTTTGCCCTTTCTTCCAATGTAGAACCAACCAGACAAAGTCAAATAGGCACCCCATAATCCCATAAGGATGCTCTACTCCTGTGTACCCCAGCTGCTGTCTGTCCAAACCAACAGCTTCTCATCAGGGCATACCTGAAGCCAGCCCCTCCTCCACCAGAAAGCTCTCCCACTCTTCTGCCTGCCCATGCGTTGCTGCCGAACACAAGTGATTGTGGCTGACCCCCTTGCCTAGGGAAAGTTTTGAATAAATAGTGCTTCTTGTTCTCAGGTGAGTGGGCTTCACTTATTTCCACAGCTCTCATGGATGTTGAGATACAGATGGTACGCACTGGGCATGGCTGTGGACCCCATCCTCTGACCCCTACTAGAGAGGACAAAGAAGCCTCTTGTGCTGAGCTCTTCTCAGCTGGCCGAGTCTGCATGGGCGTGGTAAGTCAGCAATTGGTCTGGACTCCGCTGTCTTCACCTTGAATTTCTCAGCTGTTAGTTCTCGATTTGGTACCCAGGTTTTGTTATTGGCTCCCACTTATTTGGCATCCTTGGTGAAATTAGGCTTTAGCTCTACACCTAAAAGCAATATAAAAACCAAGGGTAAACATTCTGAGTAATAAAACCTATGAGAGACAAGACTGAGAAATGAAAGTATGCTTTTTTTAAATTTCATGTATATAAAATATTACTGTGTTAAAAATAGTGATCAAATATTTTTTTAAAAAGCAGACAAAGGTAAATAATATTAAACAGCATCTTGAGGAACATGTATATGTAGGTGTGGAAGCTAAGAACTAACTTTTTTTATTCTTAGCTGTATTGAAATATAAATGGCATATAATATTGTATAAGTTTAAGGTGTTTTGCATGATGATGTGATATATGCATATATTGCATATGGTTGCTACAGTAAGTTAACACATTCATCACCACATAGTTACCATTTGTGTGTTTGTGTGTGTGTGTGTGTAGTGAGAACATTTAAGACCAGCTCTCTTAGCAAGTTTCAAGTATACAACATAGTATTGTCATCTGTAGTAACTATACTAGACATTACATCCTTAGAAGTTACCCATCTAATAATTGGAAGTTGGTACCTTTGGATGAACTTTAATCCTTCTCCCCATCTTCCCCTTCAACCTGCAACCACCAGTCTCCCTCTTTGGGCAAGTTCAGCTTTTTAAGATTCCATGAGGATGTGAGATCTTACAGCATTTGTCTTTCTCTGACTTACTTCATTTAGCATAAGACAGATTTCATCCATATTGTTGTGAAGGGCAAGATTTCCTTCTATTTTATGACTTAATGAGATTCCATTGTATATGTAATGCCACATTTTCTATATTTATTCCTCGGGCAATTAGCACTTAGGTTGTTTGTGTGCCTTGGCTATAGTAAACAAAGACTAACGTGTTGAATTCCTACCAGACCCCGGCAACTGTAGCAGTGCTGTATTATACAGTATTAAGTGACTTTGTCTTTTGTATTTTCATAATGCCACACTGTGTGATGTGTTGACTATTTCCAAGAAATGTTACATTAGTATAGTAGTATTTCTAGTGTTTTCTTACTCTCTGCTTGAACCACTGACAGAGGACTTTGGCTCCCTTGGCCCATTTAATTCTAGGCTGGTTCTGGGTAGATACTTTTTGGTTCTGCCATGACGTCTTGCAAGACACTTGGGTATGCTACACATTTGTAGATAATTGTTTTTCTACGTGGGAAGGAAGCAGAAGTGGGGAGACAACGACAAAACATCAAGGGAAACCTGTATGTTATTTGATCTTACATGAACCCCAGGAGGCGAATCTTAGAATCTGTGTTTAAAGATGAAAACAAGGGTTGGAAAGATTAAGTAACTTGACCAAATCACACGGCTAGTCAGTGTTGGATTCCAGATGTATTAACCGCTCTCTCCAGCCCCTGGGCTACATCCTTTCCACTTTGCCGCACTCTCCATCAAAGCATAAATGCACAGTTTGAAATCTCCGATAGAATTTGATGAAATGATGTTAACACAGAAAATGTTTAAAGAGTACAATTTCTTGAGGAGACTTTTGTTGAGGTGCAAGAGTTCCTGAGATGTTTGTCACTAGAACACTTACCCAATTTCTGGCTGCTGAAGTAGGAATTCAGCACAACCTGCTTGCCTAGTTAATGAAGTGTGTGCTGCCCTCTACTGGCGTAGAGGAAACACTACAGCCCATGCTTTGTGTTGGCTCTGCCTGGTTTCTAAAAACCTAGATTGTGAAATTCCTATTCTTCAGCCCAGTGTTAGAGATTTTCAGTGGGCCTGGGTTCTTTCTATTACATTTCCTCCCAGAATAAACTTAGGAACTTCAGTTTCCTTCTTCGCTGATCTCATGTGGCCATGCCTTTCCTATTAATGTGTTCAGGCTTTAGCACGGGTATCTAGAAAAACTAAAGCTCTATTTGCGTATACATAAATCCAGATTAAAAACTGCCATATATGCTAGGGTTAAGGATGCATCAGTCCCTGTTATTTGCTCTTAATATTGCCCTAAATTACAGGGCAATATGTAAACTTTTGCATCCATTATTCTTTCGTGTGCTATATAAAACAGACTATTGATTCTCAGTAAGGTGACTTTTTTTTAATATGCAGCCATTCATTTACTCATTCCTTCATTAAACAAAGACTCATCAAAGTCTATTTTGTGCCACTGTGCTAGTGGTGGGTCGGTATCAGTAAGAATAAGCTTTCTCCAATTTGGTGGTGTAGACAGGCACATGAACAAATAATTGTTTAAATAATACTATGATATTTACAAAGTGCTAGAGGACCTCAGAAAGAATGAATAATGTTTGCATGAGTGTGACGAGGAGGTTTTACAGAGGAGGGTAGCCTCACGCTGAAGGATGAGAAAGGGTTTACACGACTGAAAAAAAAGGGGGAGGCATGCTTTCCAACTGAGAAATTCTCATGGGTAATGATGTGAAGATAGAGTAATATGGAAGTCAAAGAGCATCCAGTTCCCTCATTGATCATGGGGTGTCCTCAGCAAGTGGTGCGAGTCTGGGACATGAAGAAGCACAGAGTTACGGCGGGGCTCACTTTGCCTGAGGAGTCTGGACTAGGTGTTGTGCGTATTACACAGAGAAAGGGGGGCGGGAAGCTGTAGAGGGATCCTATTTTAAATCTATGATGCTTGTGCTGGTTCTATCTTGTTCAATATAAAGTGAAAATCTGACTACTCTAAGGGAAATTGGTCAATACCCATAAATACCGATTTCACTCAGAAAATGTTTTCCAAAATTTTACCGATGTTCAAATTAAATGGATAACTACTGAATTCCATTTAATATTCTATTATCTCACCATATTCTGCCTTTACAAAATTAAAGTGAATTTGAGAGTAAGATATTTTGCAAGTGTCCCTTGGATAAAAAGATAATCACCATTCACTCCCTTTCAGAAAACATAAAATTTTCCATTATATTTTTGATAGTATAAAACCAGTTTCTGGCTACACTTTATCTACTTTCTACCAGTCTGATTTAAAAAAAATACATTTTACTTCTGTAGCATAAAAGTAATATTTAATATAAAAGATGCAAAACAGAAAAGTAGTTAAAAATATTCTTTTAGATCTAATTCTTAAAGATTCTCCCGTTTAAAGTACGTATGTATTTGTAGAGCCCAGGTAGTTAACAAAACTTTGCTCCTAATAGCTTTCCGTGCTGCGTGTTTTATGGTAAGCCTTTATAAAAGATCTCATCCTTATGAGCTCATACGGCATTTGATTCCAGCAGCACCAATCTTAAGTAAATTCGGTATCCAGACGAACTTTCCAGGGCTGTGGTAATTTATTGTAATGAACTAATAGGTAATGCAAGTTTAAAATAATACTACTTTTCACAGTCTGGTGTGGTTACTGCTTTATTTTCTTCACCATTAATTAATTTTCTATTTATAGGGAACCAGTAAAGTTGCTGTAGAAAGTCTGCCGTGTTATTATATTTAGCTAATGAGTTCTTTTAAATTAGTTTTACCTAAACTTTTATTAAAAAACTTTTCAATTAGGCAGCAATATCTTATTGGGTGCTAGGGTGTGGGAGAAAGTGAGATGAAGGAAAGCCTCCTGTATTAACCAAAGGATTTACTGAACTATGATTAGCAGGAGATTCCTGCTCAGATTCTTGCTTCTAAAACCTGTTCTCCCTTTCCGCATCTCTAGTACTTTCTATATTATGTACATTCCGTTCCGCGAATGAACTATAAGAATAGCATGAATTTCAAACTCAACTTTTAAATAATCACCATCTATTCTCTTACACACTGGAAACAAAAGAGAAACACGCAGAAACAGGCCAAGAATCACGTGCCTTAATTCTTTGGCCCTTGTCTAATTACCCAGTAGCAATCCCAGATCCAGCATGCTCTTGCATGTTAAGAGTGCGCTCTCCTAGCTGCAGTTGGTGCAGCTGAGCCGCGGGCTGGGGAAGCCAACCTTGTGGTCAAAAGGCTCCGCCATTTAGAAATTTGCTTACTGAAAGCCCAGCCTCTTCAGTGCCATCTTTCCCCAGATGGAGCGTGTCTCTATTTCTAAAGTAGTCCTGAGTGAGTAGCAGAAGGCTCATCACTCATCAAGACACAGATACTAAGCTGGAGGTTCCAGTGGGAAGCACTAGCCAGGGTCACCTGCTCCTGGTGTAGGGTGGAACTGTCTTTATTTTTCCATAAGGAACATTCTCCATTTGCATCCCTTGATGAGCCTACCAGAGGCTGCTGCAGTTTTCTTTCCAGCAGCCGGGGAAGTATCAGTGTTTTCTGAGGTCAACCCACCTCTGAGGTGAGCCACATCGTGCTTTCTCTCCAGCTGATTTCAAGTAGTCTTTGGTGGTCCCCTGAAGGGTGGCAGACTCTGGTCATTCTTGGTTTTATTCTAGGTTAAGTAGTAGACTTCTTGGAAATGTGCTGTTTCCTTGAAACCCGAGAAAGACAAAAACCCTATATTTGGGATTCCTTTTATTCATGCCTCCAGATCCATTCTCTACCTGTTTGCACCCTGTTCTCTGTCCTGTGAGGCTGAGGCTGATTTCTCTGGGTTGCCTCAATCAGTCTCCATTGCTCCTCGGCCTTTCTGTTGGATTGGCGGCAGGAACAACTGATGGAGAACTTCAAGAAAGAGAAGATCTGGCTTTTGTTCCCCTGAACCTCCTGCTCGGCTTCCTCCTGTTGACTGTGGGTGCCAAGGCCTGGCCCTTTCCTGGGACTAGAAGTCTCACCCAGTTCTGGTCATTGTCTCCCCCTTTTCCCTTCATGCCTGGCAGTGGCAGAAGCTTCTCACAGTCTAAAGTTTCCCTGTCCCTTATGGGTTTCCCTCAACTCCGCCAAACCTTTGTAAATAGTCCTGTGGCAGACACCCCTTCAGGTGACAAGTCCCTGCCCCCCCCCCCCAAATGGGTCATGCCCATATGTAATCCCTCCTCCTTGAGCACAGGTGGAATCTCATGTGTTTCTAACCAACCCATCGTGAAGGTGTTGGAATGTCACTCCTTAATTAGGTTGTATTACATGAAGTCCTGTCGGCCTTGAGAAAGCAGTCTGTGGTGAAATGCCCATGGAGAGGGGTCACGGCAGAGACCTATGGGTGGCCTCTAGGATCAGATGGCTGCCCCTGGTCAGCAGAAAAATGAGGACCTCAGTCCTACAACCATAAGGGGATGAATTCTGCCAATAATAGGAGGGTGATTGAGAAGGAATCTTTCCCCAGCGTAAGCCTGTGATGAGACCATACTTCCCACAACAACTGGATTGTGAACTGGTAAGACCTTGAGCAGAGGACCGTAGCTGTGCCCAGACTCCTGATTCACCGTGAGATACTACATGGGTGAACACATGTATTGTGAACACATACACCATGAAACCGTGAGATAATACATGTGTGTTGTTTTCAGTCACCAAATTTATGGTAATTTGTTCTGCGGCGGTAGCAAATGAATGCAAGTTCCTTCATTAGATGCGCGCACTCTCTCTCTCTTTTTTAAAGATTTTATTTATTTATTTATTTATCTGACAAAGAAAGCAAGAGAGTACAAGTGGGGGGAGGAGCAGAGGGAGAGGGAGAAACACTCCTCTGTGAGCAGAGAGCTCAACGCTGGGCTCTATCCCAGGACTCGGGGATCCTGACCTGAGCCTAAGACAGATGCTTAACTGACTGAGCCACGCAGTGGCTGGACATCTGGTTCTGTCCAGGACACTAAATGCTATAAGATGAGGGGCCCCAGATAATAAATATCTAAGCTTTGTAGGCCATAAATGATGGTGGTTGTCTCTCCTCTCTCTTATATTCTCTCAACTATTTGAAAACGTAATAGCCGTTCTTATCTCGTGGGTTATACAAAAGCAAGGGATAGGCTAAGCTTGAGACATAAGCTGTAGCTCGCTGACCTCTGTATTTGACAAACACCTGCATCTGAAAGGTGTGTATGTAATACATTCACCGTCTTGCTGTATGCTCATCAAAACCTATTTCCTCTACTTCCTGAGCACAAGTCTTGGCCAAACACTAATTTTCTTAGCCTATGAAGCATGTGTGTGGCCACGTGTATGAGCTCTGTCCAGTGGAATGAGGGTGAAAGTGATATAAAGCCGTCTGGGCCTGATCATACACAGGTCTCCTGCAGTTCTCCACACTCGCTGGCCCTCCATCTCTCGGCGGGAGTAAAGGGGTCCCAGGTCCTCCTGGATGGAAATCCCATAAGAGGGAGAGGTCCTGGGTCCCCCCATCTCTGCACAGAAGACTGCCTACAGACCACTTGTGTTTAATTGGCATATGGATGAGAAAGAAACTTACTGGGGTTTTAGCCACTGAGATCTGGTAACCCATTTCTTCGAACGTATCCTAAAGTTGAAGGTGCCAAATAGTAGCTCCTGCTATTTGACTTTTCAGAAGAGAATGTTCTAGAGATTTCATCTCATTGATAAAGAAAACTTCCCCAAATTTATTTGTGCAGGTATGGTCTGTGGGAATAAGCAAGAGTAGGAAAGACCCAACAGAGTTTGATCGTGGCTCAAAAGAACACAGTAGGTTAATGGAAAAATTTACATCTAAAGACTGTGAGTCCTGTGCCCTTGTTACTACTTTGTAGTTGCTCCAAACCTCCCTACCAGGCTCCCTCTTGGACACTTCCCGGATCTCTGTACACACATCCCCTCCATCTCTGCAAAGCAAGAGGTGATCACAGCACACTCCCTCTCTCGATAGCTGCTTCTCATGTCATCACACACTGGCCACTCCAGCTTGCTCTTCACCATGTTATCCTAACTCTTTGCATTTCTAATAACCATGAATAGCTTCTACTGAATGGCATATAATTACCCCCATAAAATGGATATGGATCTTTAAAGTCATTTAAATCTCATTATTTCAGACCTTTTAAAAAGGTAGTTCCTATTCAATGAAATAATTTCTCACACAGGAAAATTATTGTACCTTGTCTGATCAATTCAGTTGACATACAGTAATGGGATTCTTTCTTGGACTTATCTTTGCCCGTAACCCAAAATGGCTTGGTGGTCTGTGAGTTTCTCCCGAGGCTGTTGGCTCAGCAATTGACAACAGCATCCTTGGGGGTTTGGAATCAATAGAGGTAGAATAAAAAGGACACATTGCTATCATACGTGGGTTATTGCAGCATACATCTATTTATAGTGAACTTCATCAATATGAATGATGGCCTTAAGCTACCACATTGTCTTCAGTATTCATCAATGTAAAGCCTTCAAAGGATTCAAATGCCGAGCATATTAAAGAAGCATGTCTGGAACCCAGACTATTCAAATATAAAAGAGTCAATAGAAGGAGACAAAAGTTTCCTAAATAATTAATTACTAAGATCATTGCTAAAGTAACCGATCTCTTTCTGTCTCTCTCTCAATACGGAGGATGGTGTCTCTGACACACAAGGCAGGGGATCAAGCCGAGGCAGTGCTTGTCCAGTAACACTAGGTGGCAGCAGTGGGTTTTTAGCCAAAATGCTCCTTTTTCCAATGGGCTGAAGTTACCATGATTAGGAACGGGCCAGTTAACTGAGGAACAATGATTTTGATCAAAATGAAGACCTGAGCTTCCTTTTAGCACAATTTTAACAAGTAAAAAAATATGTCCAAATATTATCAGAGGGTTAGAAAGCAAATTTGCCTTACAAGGGGGTCTAGGATGGTATGGTTCTAGTGTAGGAAAATTGAATATAGCACACATAAAAGTTCTTAAAAAATGAAAATAAATCTCTTGCAGGAAACAAACTATTCCTTTAGGAGTAGTAGTTTCACAGAAGGCTTCCATCTGACCATTAGCAATTGTTACCAGCTAGACAGTTCTTAGCAATTTGTAATTTGAAAGGGACAGACGTGTCAACACATGATTGATATTTGAAAGGTAACTTGAACTTTCGTTGATTTATTTTCTGTAATGCTACTCAGTATTTTTAAGATTCTGGTGTAAATATCTTTTAACACAAGGGAAACCCATTAATCCTTCTGGAAATAACTAAATTGCGTGTCAATTTTTGAATCAAGAAATAAAACAAGAGTAACAATCTGACCTTAGTTTGTCATGTGGGAGCAAGAAATAAAGATAGGGCGTGTTGTCAGATTCTCCCAAGGTTTTAGGCAGCATTTATCTGAGTAATTGAAAGCAAGGAATGTTACTAATGAAGGCAGGATGATGGGGTGGTTGGAGGACTGGAGAGAGACTGAGTTTTAGTTCTGGCTCTGCCTCTAATTTATTTTGTGACTGTGAGTCAATAATGTAACATTCCTAGATGTCAAATATTCACTTTTAAATACGTAAAGTGTACATGTTGTGTAGGTGAATTCTACATTCTCATCTGGCTTTATAATCAATAGATTCTAATTTTGTTTGCCCAATGACCAGCTAGTATATATATTTGGCACATAATACAAAGAACGTGTATGTGTGTGTATATCTGTATGTATATGTGTGCATGCGTGCGTACGTGTATGTGTGTGTGTGTGTATGTATGCTAAAGGATTGAACCTGGTTTTAAACTCACACTGAAAAGAACATAGCCATGAGTGTGCTTCATGTGAGGGACTATGCTGTATATTTATTAATTTACTTTACAAATAGCTCTTGAGAACGTTGTTTGTGCAAGTCACTGTATAATGTTATAGCCAGAAGAAGAAAAAGGGAACAATAACAAGTGATTTTGTTATAACCACAGAGGATTATTTGCATTTTTGTCATTATTTTCTTTATTCTCCCTTATGAAATGCAAATCAAGCACCTGTACATGAAATCTACCACAGGGAGCAATTTCACTCTAGTCATTAGGTCGTGGCTTGGTCTCCATAGAGAGCAAGCACTTCGGTTTTGCTAAAGCCAAGAATGTCCTTGAGGCCCAGAGATACACTGGTAAGATTTAACTTGCTCACTGTGCCCCACAGATTGGACCCCAGACATTCTCAAAACACAATGAGCTCAATGTAATAGCTTTCAAGTCTTCCTTAATTAGACATATGTGTTTGTTAGGGGAATGACATCACCATCCAGTTAAATCATGGTTATGACCAATCGTGAAATGAGGGGTGACAGGAGTTCGAGTTTAGGGGATTTGAGAATTCTACCTCTGACAACAACTGGCATTTATTTAGTATCTACCATATGCCAAGATCTGTCCCAAGTGCTTCCTCAATAGTATCTCACTTAATCTTCACATGGGAATATGAAATTTGTATGACCAATTTATAGACAAGGAAGCTAAGCTGGAGGAATAAGAGACTTGCGTGGTAATCAGTGGCAAAACCAGGATTCAAACCCAGGAAGTCTCAGTTCTGAGAACATGTTCTAAACCATCTCTTCAGGTAATGGGTCCCAGAGTTGAGTCTGCTGTATAGGCATTAGGGAGAATGATGGGACTTTGTGGAGAGTGAATGGGATAGATATAGCTGTTGCCTTCCAGGTTTGTCAGCCTCAGCATTGTTTTGTTTTGGGGAAAAGGAAAAATTGGAGAGCCGTCAGTCTGTAAAAACTCATCCTGCTTCCCCAAGATCCATAGTGGGAAAGCTTTATGCTCTTTAGTCAATACCTCTTACTTTAAAAACAAACAAAAATCTCAATAGTTTCGAAGGACTTTTTCATTATTTTGGGATGAGTCACATAAAAAGATGTTTCATCATTTTCTCTACGGAAGAATTATATCTCATCTCCCTTTATTGGTTATGTCTCTTATTACTAATGTGTCCACAGTCAATAGATCAATGCTGCTTAGGAATCTTCTATTTGTCTCCTGTTAACTGTTACAACAGAAAGAAGCACAGATAGTTTTGTTTTTTATTTTTTAAATGGCATAAAGTATTCCTAACTAAAAATTGCCTTTCCCAATTCCACCTGGTTATACCTGCAAAAAAGAATAAATACATTCGTTAGCTTCTGACAGCGTATGTATTCTACAGCTATAAATTGGCTATATTACATATACCTCTCAAAGGTGCTGGAGAGAGTAATAACAAATTCCCAATTAATGGAGAGGTGCAGACTCATGGGAAACCGTGTCATTTGACCAATGATTTCTTCATCGGGGGCGAAGTAATCTCTTTGGCTTTCATGTACTGTGGAAGTTACATTTTTCCTTACCTCAACCAAAGCCGGATATCACCAGGGATGATCATTTAATTTCACATTTTATTAAAACACTTAATGCAAAGCCATGTTATAACTGAAGGCAAAACACAGAGCCTGGTGTAAGGAGCTCTTCTTCAGAACATAGTAATGAGAGAATTACCACATTAATCTATGTATAAAGGCCCTTTAGAGATTTTCATGCCTCCTGTGGTTTCATTTTCCATGGAAATGTGGAGTAAGAAGGCTTCAAACACAATTATTCATCGTTAAACATTTCACTTTTATAGGTACTACTCTGTCAAGATGCCGCTTCCATGGCGACACGAGCTGTGACACTGTTTCTGCTGGGTTCCTTGTACTATCTGCCTGCGGTGCCACACTGGATCCCGCGCACGCCCAGCCGTCGCTCAGCCAGGGGGTACATCCTGGACAAATAGAGCCTCCTCTGTTATAGAAAGGGATGCCCTCCACGTGGCGACTCCATCACCTGTCTGCCAATTGTAACCCAATTGATAGATTCTGGCAAATCAGAAGAACTCGGGGAGTGATCTTATCATGCCATTCAGGAATGGCAGCCGTCCAGCCTGGAGTGTCACCAGTCTGCTCAGCTCTCTTGGAAGTTTCCAAAGGGGGAAAAGATCAGAAGGGAGGCTAAAATTATTTTCCTACGTGTGTCTGCCCCCCAGGAGTCCTGCCCTGTTTTCTCGGGTTCCAGAAACCACCCAACCAGATAATGAGGTGAGTTGGAGCTTACTCCGTGAGGAGAGGAGGCCGCATTCGGCGGGTGCACCCTCTGTGTTTTCCTTCTCCTCCTGGCAGATGCTTTTCGTTGACCAAGGTTCTAGCACAGGATAAATGTGATCAAGTCAACAGGCCGGGGTAGTTAAATGGAAAGAGTATGAAAAGTTCAATGATAGGTAGTTTTTAAAAAAGAAGAAGGAGAAGAAAAAGAAGCTTATGCAGACGTACTTAGCAGCATTCTAAAGTTTTAGGGATTTGGTACAAGGACAGCTTTAAACACCTGTGTAATAGGCTAAAATACTGTCTCCTTAGTAACAAAAGACAGTAGACTTTATATCTGTGAGAGCCAAATGCAACCTGCTGTTCAGGCCAGTTACCAAATGGATCTTGTTGCTATTAAAATGATCACCAGTGAGTTCAAGGACTAGGGAGTCATTTGAAATGGCCTTGGAAAATATGTTGAAAGGATTGCCGCAAACCATTTTCCCTGGTGCTTGTTCTTTGTCCCTGTGCTCTAACATACAGTACCTGATAAAATATATCCTGTGTATTTATAGCGTGTCCAGAAAATGCCAAAGTGCTTAAGGCTCTGACATTGTTTTCATTAGAGACAGATACTTCAGGGAATGTAAATGCCAACTTTTCAAATTTGCTGTGAGTAGGAAATCCAAATGATGCCAGCTTTTAAAAATGTGTTGTATTGTCTGAGGTTCTGGACCCGCTGCTGGTGAATTAGCGCGGAGAAAGGCTCTTGTGGAAGACGCAAACAAAAGCACAGGAATGCTGGTGCTCATCTTCCCTGAGACCCAGGCTCATCAGTACTAGTCAATAAATCTGAGAAAGGGACCTAAAGATTAGTAGCCTTTAACATTACAGTGCAGTTCTTTCCTTTCCAGAGGCCTTCTCCTCATCCATTTGCACACGTAGGTGTTCCCTTATCATTGTTTTGTTTTGTTTTTGTTTTTGTTTTTGAGCCCTTGTGCACCAGGGTCCACAGCATCTATGCTGCTAAAAAGTACCAGGCACAGCCTGCCCTCCTACTTGTCCTTTGCTTTCCACTGGGAAACCATCAAATCCAGTCATCACGAGAGCAGGCCAGGCTGTCTGGTTTTGTACTCTCTAGTCTCTGTGTCAGAGACTCTGTAAGGATTCAAGCCAGTGCTTCTCAAGTCATCCCCTCATTCCTGTGAGATAAGTCTTCTGAGGTTTTCAAGCTGAATGAAAAGCTTAGAGTCATCACCCATTCCAGGTAAGAGGCCAGATGACTGGAGAACTGTTCTCAAGCCTAATTCTGTATGCAGCGACGGTAGAGCATCGCCTTGCAGTCTTCCTTTAAGTAGTGAAGATGTAGTTATCTTTTCCTCAGCCTGGGGATAATAGACAGATGATAAAACCTACTTCCAGTCATGGCGAAAGATGAGGACAGGCGTGATAATGATGCCTCCTTAGCCATAAAATAGTACTTCTGTTGTCTTCAGAAAACATATATTTCTCACACAGTTTGTGTCAGGTACTGTGTGAGACATTGGAAATATAGAGAGGAATAAGAAACACTTCCCGTTGTGTAAGGAGTTCACAGTTTTAATAGAAGAGCTAGATTCATTAATACCAAGATGGTACAGGGTTATGGGAGCTCTGATGATGGTAGCTATGCAGACAGCATGGTTAGAAGGACATAGATGAGGTCTCCTACTGAAAACTGGGAAAGTCACGAAAAGTTTCTGGAAGGGAAGACAACTGAGCTGAAAATTCTGTAACGAACAAAGTTAACCAAAGAAAGGATTTGGATCAGGGAATGATATCTGGAGTGGAGACAGAAGGAGGGATGGATTAGTAAATAAGGAGGAAAGGAGTTCTAGTGGAGGAAACAGAAGCAAGGCGAGTTCGGAAGACCTCAAAGAGCTGTGCCTGTGTGATTACGGAGCGAACTGCCGTGGCCAGTAAGACAGCTGAGGAAGAGAGGACAGCCGAGAGCTGACCCTGTGGGGCTCGGGAGGCCTTGGTGTGAAGGAAGTTTCATGCCAAGCTGAAGGTTATCAGGAGCCAGTAAAAAATTTCATTTGGAGGAGGAACGTGATCTTGCTTGTTTTCAAAGATCACACTGTCCTTGAAATGAACTGTGACCCAAGGATAGTGGAATTTAGGGCTGAGCTTGGGACAAGCAGTGGGAAAAATCTTAACATGGCATTTAAAGAGAAATATACTTTTTTAAAAAAAGATTTTATTTATTTATTTGACAGACGGAGATGGTAAGTAGGCAGAGAAACAGGCAGAGAGAGAGGGGGAAGCAGGCTCCCTGCTGAACAGAAAGCTGGATGATGGGCTCCATCCCAGAACCCTGGGATCACAACCCGAAGGCAGAGGCCTTAACCCACTGAGCCACCCAGGTGCCCTGAAAAAGCTGCTTTTCACTCCTCTTTTATCTATTATTTAGCTTAGGATCTTCAAATTTGTATATACATATGTTTAAGAAAAATAAATTCACATTATCATTAATATTTTTAGAAAAACCCTTTTTTTTTTCCTTAGAAGGGAATAAATCTAAGCCAGAGATGGGAAAGAAGATTTTGCTTAAGATCCTCAGTCTTTTCTTTTCTTTTTAAGATTTTGGTTTTAAGTAACCTCTATACCCAATGTGAGGCTCAAACCTACAACCCTGAGATCAAGACTCACATGTTCTACCGACTGAGCCAGCCAGGTGCCCCAAGATCCTCAGTCTTTCTAATAAAATGATTGCTGCTGCAGCCTAGGAGAAATGAGCTATTTGAACCTGATGTGGGAGAATTGATTGACTATCCTGTGTCTTTCGGGTCTAGGAGGTGCATTGAGGTGTTTATATACTAAGTGCAGTCAAGTTGGTAGACGGTCAGGTTGTACTAGTTTCTTGATCAACAGGTGCTGCGTTTAGTGTCTAGACCTAATTCAAATGGAAACATTTCCTTCATCCCTTAAATCTTGGCTAACGTTCATTGATAATTGTATTAAAAGGATCATAAAAGCAGGTAATACCTACATAATCAGCAAACTGAGCATTTAAAAGTCCATTCAGTGACTCTGGCTTTCTTACATTAGCACACTCAATGTCTTTTTTTCTTTTTTTAAGATTTTATTTATTTATTTGACAGACAGATCACAAGTAGGCAAAGAGGCAGGCAGAGAGAGAGGAGGAAGCAGGCTCCCCGCTGAGCAGAGAGCCTGATGCGGGGCTTGATCCCAGGACCCTGAGATCATGACCTGAGCTGAAGGCAAAGGCCTTAACCCACTGAGCCACCCAAGTGCCCCAGCACACTCAATGTCTTGCTGAGTGTTCTGAATTGGCCATCAGAACAATACCAAGTTGTTCGTTTATCAAGTACACATGACCCAAGTCTATAGTTTTGATTTCCAGCACTAGCTCATCAAATACAAAATTCGTCAATCAACTGAAATATGGTGGTCATAGAAAACATTCATTATGTTTTTGGTTAGTCGGTACATAATTTTCTCTTCCTAACAGCATCTTCATTTTCTCTGAGTAATTTACCTTTCCCTCCTTATGTGTCATCTCGGAAGGCTTGGAACTGGGTCACCCTTTCCTCTTGCTAAGGAAGCTAACAGGGCTTTGGAGACTCTTTCCGGTAGATTTCTCTCACTGCTCTGTTGGGGGAATGAAGGTACGTTTGTGGTCTAATCTGAGCTCATCAATTCTCCCTTCCAGAGTTTTGGATTCCAGGAGAGGCACACGCTGGTGGAAGGGAGAGCTGGAAAAGAATAATTTCAGCATCAGTGTTAGGTAAGAGCTATTCCTTCCAACGCCTGCTCTAGCTCACACATTCTCATCTGTGCCAAGCCAGTTATTCAACATGCCCTTTCAGTCTCTGGGCCCCTCATATAGTTTTGGTCAAATCACTTTTGCTTGGATCAGTTGTATGTGTTTTCTGTTGCTTATTATCAAAGAATCCTAAATGCTAGATTGGTAATGAATAATTTGCTTTTCACAGAAACTGACATACTTCACTCGTGACTCACACAAACTCTAACAGTATGCTTCTGAAATATAGAGAAACCAGCAGGTATTAACTCTACTTTAAACAGAAGCAGCTAAAGTACTAAGAAATTTTGTATTTGGTTTACATCATGAAGCTCATCAGAAGCAGAATTAAAAATAAAATAGAGACCTATTGGCTCCTAACTCTGACAATAATTAGTGGCATGACCTTGACTAAGTTACTTAACCTCTTTTGGCTCCAGTTTCTTCAACTGTAAAATTAGAGGATTGGGTCAGATGATCTCTAAGCCTTCTCCGTCCCCTAAGAACATTTGGTTTCTCATCTGGGGCTCTTTTCTAAAGACTTCTGCTCCATGGTTGGAGACGCTAATCTGTGGACAGAATATATTAGTAGCTGATATACAGTGTTCCTAATAAAATATATTTTAATCATCTGTGAAAGCAAAATATGAGACAGATTTCTTATTTGTTTTTCCATAGGTTCTGTGGCTATCTCTCCCTAATAGCAAAACTTTCCTTCTTTTCCCAAATAGAAAACATCCAGAATGTTTATTGTCACTTAAACATTTACTCTAAATGTTTAGAAATATCCTAAATTTTTTTTTAATTTTTAATTTTTTATAAACATATATTTTTATCCCCAGGGGTACAGGTCTGTGAATCACCAGGTTTACACACTTCACAGCACTCACCAAAGCACATACCCTCCCCAAAGTCCATAATCCCACCCCCTTCTCCCAAACCCCCTCCCCCCAGCAACCCTCAGTTTGTTTTGTGGGATTAAGAGTCACTTATGGTTTGTCTCCCTCCCAATCCCATCTTGTTTCATATCCTAAATTTTTATTGTCAATGGGAAAGTCAGTGAACTTATCAGAACCCAAACTGAGAACTTTTGGCTTTGCCCAGTGGTGTATTTATATGCTTAAAGCCATTAAACATATCAAGAGACAAAAATACGTTGGAGTCAACATTTCACTAATGTTCTTACATAGGTTGTTTCCCTATTTCTGAGAGACATCAACCTCATGCTTACCATCCTAATACTAGAATTATGGTCTTGTAAATCTCAACTTGGTGAGTACTTTGTTTCATCATTTTGTCCAACCAATACTTTAAAAAGCATATACTCCAAAAAGAAAATCCTACAGTGTCCATTTGTGCACGATTACCAGTGTCTGTTTATTCCTGTCCCCAATAAGAAAAGTGAAGCAAATGAAAAAAGTAAGCGAAGTACAATTGCAAAATGGGAGTATTTAATTGGAAAATTGTTATCAGACATTTGATAATCTGTGTCACTCATAAAATGATGAAAGCACAAATGAAAGCTTTCAAATGGCTTTTGATATCATATTCCTCTGATGTTTTGAAGCTCTGGGTTGAGGAATGAATGTCTTCTAATTAAAAAAGAAATAACATTATGAATTGATTTTCTCATTCTTGATGATAATACCCAGAAAAATTTAAGCAAATCCTATATAAACAAAAAAGGTCCTGAATTATACTTAGAAATTTATATTTTTTAAAACTGAGTCTAAACTATGTTATTTTTAAAATTAAAAAGTTAATAATTTTCATTTTATTAATTTGGGTTTGTTTTTTCAGAAAAAGCACAGGTTAACACATATATATATGTGTACCTAGACATCTTTATGTACCATGCATGCATACATACACACAATATGGAAATTCATATTATGAGAAGAGTTAATCCTGTTGATAAACAGTTAACCATCTGAATCATGTGTAACTGCCACCAATGTCCACCACAAGGCAGCTATTAAAATTTCAGAAAGTGATTTAAGGAAAGCAGACAATGTCCTGCTTATCACTTTTCACATCCAATGCCACAAAATAAAAAGAAAGTTTACACATATGTTCTGTATCATTATAGTTGGTTTCAAGTAACAGAAAGCCCCAATCCCAAAGTCATTTCCTGGGGTGAGAACAATTGATTCAGTAGTTTACAGAACTGAAAATTCTAGATATAAACAGAGCTATGGACAAAGCTCTGTCCAAGGCTCACAGCTCACAGCTTGTAATCAGGACTAGCTTCTTCTTCTTTGTTTATAGGTGATGCTTTTCGGGTTGGCTCGTGGTTTAAAAGGGCTTGCCAGTAGTTCTGAATCCACATGCTTATATATTTAGATCCAGAGGTAAAGAAGACAAATCTTTTCCAGAATGCCCACTAAAAATACCACTGTGACTTGGTGGCTCTAACTAGGTAAAATCAAGAATGTAGAGGTCTGGGGAACCTGGGTAGCTTAGTGGGTTAAAGTCTTTGCCTTCGGCTCAGGTCATGATCCCAGGGTATTCGGATCGAGCCCCACATCAGGCTCTCTGCTCAGCAGGGAACCTCCTTCCCTTCTTCCCTCTGCCTGCCTCTCTGCCTGCTTGTGATCTATGTCTGTCAAATAAATAAATAAAATCTTAAAAAAAAAAAAAAAAAAAGAATGTAGAGGTCTGATCGGCATGATGTGGATCATTTGCCTTCTCCCTAAGCTGAGGGTGGAGGTGGGCATTCACTTCAATGAAAGTACACTGAATGGTGGGAAGGGGTAAATTAAACAGAAGAGTGAACAGATGCTAGAAAAGGAGCAACAAAAAAATCTACCTTTCTCCCAACCATGGTGTTATCTTTCTCTGCATGAAAATATGGGGTTTCCAAAGCTTGGTCCTCATCATACTATTTTAGGCTCTTCTATCTTATTTGAGGAACACATTCACTTTCAGTCCTCCGGTACAGTGTCCCTCCCCCCGCTTTACACACAGTTTTTATTTTCTGTGGTTTCAGTTACCTGAGGCCAATCACAGTCTGGAAACAGATGACCCCTCTTCTGAGAGATCATCAGGCCAATAGTAGCCTAATGTTATATCACAGTGTGTACACCATTCACCTCACGTCACCTCTTCATGCAGGCGTTTTACTGTCTCACATCATCACAAGATGAAGAAATACCCAGGCAACAACTTTTAAAGTTTGGTTAGATATCCTAATGCCTTCACAGTGTAATTCCAGGAAGGATATTTAACCAAACTTTAAAAATTGTTGTCTGGACCTAAAGACAAATGCAGATTGGAAGTAAAGGGGTGGAAAAGTATTTATCATGCAGATGGAAGTGCAAAGAAAGCTGGGGTAGCAGTACTTATATTGGAAAAATAGGCTCTAAGACAAAGACTATATTAAGAGACAAAGAAAGGCACTACATAATCATACAGGGAACAATCCAATGAAAAGATATAACAATTATAAATATTATGCACCCAACATGGGAGCACCCAAATACATAAAGTAGCTATTAACAAACAAAGGAAGTAATTGATTGTAGTAATACGATAATAGTACGGACTTTAACACCCCACTTACGTTGATGGGTAGGTCACCCAAACAGAAAATCAACAAGGAAATAGTAGCTTTGAGTGACACTCTGGACCAGATGGATCTAACAGATATAGTTAGAACATTCTACCCTAAAACAGCAGAAAACACATTCTTCTCAATTGTACATGGAACATTCGTCAGAATAAATCATGTATTAGGCCACAAAACAAGTGTCAACAAATTTAAAAAGATTGAAGTCACATTAGGCATCTTTTCCAACCACAATGCTATGAAACTAGAAACAACCACAGGAAAAAGTCTGGAAAGAAGAAAATACATGGAGGCTAACTAATATGCTACCAAACAACAAATGGGTGAACTAAGAAATCAAAAAAGAAATTAAAAAATACAGAGACAAATTAAAATGAAAATACAAGTCCAAAATATTTTGGATATAGCAAAAGCTGAAAGTTTATAGCAATATAGGCCTACCTCAAGAAGCAAGAAAAATCTCAAACAAACAACCTAAACTTACACTTAACAGAGGTAGAAAAAGAATAAACAAAACCCAAAACCAGTAGAAGGAAAGAAATAATAAAGATTAGAGCAGAAACAAATTAAATCAAAACAAATAAAGCAAAAACCACAATAGAACAGATAAATGAGAACAGAAGCTGGTTATTTGAAAAGATCAACAAAACTGATAAACCATTAGCCAAACTCATTAAAAGAGAGAGAGAGAGGACTCAAATAAGCAAAATCAGAACTGAATGAGGAGAAATAACAACCAACACCACAGAAATACAAAGGATTGTAACAGAATTTTATGAAAAATTATACAATTGCCAACAAATTGGACAATAGAAGAAATAAATAAATTCCTAGAAACATATGACTTTTCAAAAACCGACTGCGAAAGAAATAGAAAATCTAAACTGACCAATTGCCAGCAATAAAATTGAATCCGTAATCAAAAAACTCCCAAAAACAAAAGTCTAGGACCAGACGACCTCACTTGTGAATTCTACCAAACATTTGAGGAAGAGTTAATACCTATTCTTCTTAAACTATTTTTTAAAAAAGGAAAAAAGCTTTCAAATTCATTCCATGAGGCCAGCATTTCTGTGGTACCAAACCAGATAAAGACACCATTAAAAAGGAACACTCTAGGCCAGTGTTTCTGATGAACAAAGATGCAAAACTGCTCAACAAAATATTAGCAAACTGAATCCAACAATATTTAAAAAAAAAAAAATCATTCACCATGATCAAGTGGGATTATTCCTGGGATGCAAGGGCGGTCTGATATTTGCAAGTCAATCAGTGTGATACATCACATCAATAAGAGAAAAGATAAACATCATATTATCATATCAATAGATGCAATATATGACAAAGTACAACATCCATTCATGATAAAAACCCTCAACAAAATAAGTTTAGTGGAAATATACCTCAATGTAATAAAGCCCATAAGTGAAAACCCACAGCTAACATCATACTCAATGGAGAAAAACTGAGAGCTTGTCCCCTAAGATCAGGAGCAAGACAAGAATGACCACTCTCACTACTTGTATTCAAAGCAGTACTGGAAGTTTTAGCCACAGCAATCGGGCAACAGAAGGAAATAAAAATAACCCAAATTTGTAAGGAAGAAGTAAAACTTTCCCTATTTGCAGAGGACACGCTATGCTCTACAGAAAGCCCTAAAGACTACACCAAAAAAACTATTAGAACTGATAAATGAATTCAGTAAAGTCACAGGATAAAAAATTAATATATAGAAATCTGTTGCATTTCTGTACAGTAATAATGAAGTAGCATAAATAGAGATTAAGAAAACCCCATTTATAATTGCACCAAAAAGAATAAGATACCTAGAAATAAACTTATACAAGGAGGTGAAAGACCTATACTCTGAAAATTATAAAACATTGGTAAATTGAAGATGGCACCAAAAAAAGGGACAGATATTTTATGGTCATGGATTTAGAGAACGTACATTGTTAAAATATCCATAGTATCCAAAGCCATTTACTGATTTAATGCAATTTCTATCACAATACCAATAGCAATTTTCACAGAACTGTAACGAATAATCCTACAATTTGGATGGGACCACGAAAGACTCCAAATAGCCAAAGCAGTTATGATAAAGAACAAAACAAGAGGAATCACAATCCCAGATTTCAAGATATATCACAAAGCTATAGTGGAACAGAATAGAGAGCCTAGAAATAAATCCATAATTATATAGTCAGTTAATCTACAACAGAAGAGGTAAGAATATGCAATGAGAAAAAGACTGTCTCTTCAACAAATGGTGATCGGAAAACTGGAGAGTTACACCCAAGAGAATGAAAGTGGACCACTTTTTTACACCATACAAAATAAATTTAAAATGAATTAAAGACCTAAAAGTGAGACCTGATACCATAAAAGCCCTAGAAGAGAACAAAGACAGTAATTTCTTTGCCAGTGGCCATAGCAATGGCTTTCTTTACAGATATGTTTCCCAAGGCATGGGGAACAAAAGCAAAAATAAACTCCTGGGAATATAACAAAATAAAAGGCTTTTTCACACCTACTGAATGGGAGAAGACATTTGCAAATCACATATCCAATAAGAGGTTAATATCTGAAAATATATAAAGAACTTATACAAGTCAAAACACACACACACACACACTCCAATTTAGAAATGGGCAGAAGATACAGACATTTCTCCAAAGAAGACCTACAGATGGCCAATAGACACATGAAAAGGTATTCAGTGTCACTTATCATCAGGGAAATGCAAATCAAAAGCAAAATAAAATGTCCCCTCACAGCTGTCAGAATGGTTAAAATAAAAAATACAAGAAACAACAAATGTTGGTAAGGATGTGGAGAAAAAGGAATTCTCTAGCACTGTGGTGGGAATGCAAAAGGGTGCAGCTGCTGTGGAAAACAGTATGGAGGTTTCTCAAAAGAGTTAAAAATAGAATTACCATATGATCCAGTAATTCCACTACTGAATATTTAACCAAAGAATACAAAAACACTAACTTGAAGAGATATATGCACCCCTATGTTTATTATAACATCAGTAGATGAAAGGATAAAAAATAAGTGGTGTGTAGTTATATATATATATATATATATATATATATATACACACACACATATATATGTATATAATATACTATACACACACACGGTGGAATATTATTCAGCTATAAAAAGAATAAAATCTTGCCATTTGTGACAACATGGATAGATCTAGAGGGTATAATTCTAAGTGAATAAGTCAGTCAAAGAGAGATAAATACCACGTGATTTTATTCACGTGTGGAATTTAAGAATCAAAGCAAACGAACAATGAAAAAAAAAAAAAAAAAGACTAATGAAATCAGCTCAGGTCATGATCTCAGGGTCCTGGATCGAGCCCTGCATCTCTGCATCTGGCTCTCCGCTCAGCAGGGAGCCTGTCTCCTCCTTTCTCCCTGCCTACTGGTAATCTCTGTTTGTCAAATAAATGAATCAAATCTTAAAAAAAAAAAATTGTTGAATCACTATATTGTACACGTGAAACTAATATTACACTGTATGTTAAATATACCGGAATTTTAACAAATAAATAAATAAATTGACCTGATGTTGGTCTCTATCAAGACCTGATAAAGTATCTTTATTTTGATTTTTAAATCAAACAGTACAGCAATCCTATCACTCTGTTTAGATGAATAGAAATAAACATTAAAGTAAGAATTAAAAAAACAAATCGTTGGTCTGGCTCTTTCGTCACCTTGCAAACACGTCTACAAAGAGTGCAGGGGAATGTGTGTGCCCAGGCATACTTGATAGCATATCCTTAGAGTAGGCTTGAATAAAAGGCACGTATGTTTTCAGAATTATAGCTATGACATATTAGAAAGTACTGTAAGCCTTTCCTTACATGTTATCAGAGAAGAGCAGTTCATTATTCTCCATCTGAATTTGAAGGTGATGACAGTTTTTATTAAGCCCAGTCATAAACTGCATCTGAAAAATAAAACTTCCTTTTGATTAAAACAACCCGAACAAAAGCCTGCTGTTCTTCGAAGTATTCTGTTCAGAGCCTCAGTCCCTACAAGTCTACTGGCTACAAAGCAACATGTGGCAATCACTCGGGAGAGGTTGCCCGCTATCCCCTTGACTAAGCACATTTCTCTCGGCATCCTTCATTCCACCATTAAACCAGAAGAGAAAGAAAATACTGATTCCGTGCCTCCTCCACTAAAATGTGGGAATTAAATGACAGCTAAGGCCATTCAGAAATGAGTAAAGTCCCCTTCTTGACTGATGTCATAATCAACATGAGTGCCACATGGATTTGCCATTTAAATATTAAGAAATGAAATTGCAAAACCATTTCCTAAAAGAAAATGTGGGTGCTTATTTACGTGGTTCTGTGTGGGAAGTTCATTCTGAGCACACACAAAAGGGAGAAGCCAAAGAATACAAACAATACAAAGAATACAAAGAATAGAACATGTAAGTACCTTAAGTAAACACAGGCGTGCAGACACACACACTACTGCTTCTGGGCATTAAAAAGCCATAAAAAAAAAAAAACCCACAAAGATGGGGCACCTGGGTGGCTCAGTGGGTAAGGGCCTCTGCCTTTGGCTCAGGTCATGGTCCCGGCGTCCTGGGATGGAGCCCTGCATTGGGCTCCCTGCTTGGCAGGGAGCCTGCTTCTCCCCCCCACCCCCGCTCTCTGCCTACTTGTGATCTCTATCAAATAAATACATAAAATCTTCAAAAAAAAAAAAACAAAGAAAAACTGGGAAATATTAAAAATTAGCAACAGACAATACGTTAATATTTTCAACTATAAAGAGCTCTTGTGAACCAATGGAAATAAGACAAACATCTTGCAAATTGGATGTTCATAAAAGGAAAGTGAAATGACCAACGGAAACCAATGAAAATATTACTAATAATTCAATTTAAAACAGAAAGATACAAATTTTTCATAAAAACTGACAAAAATGCCCAAAGAAGATTCTCAATGTTAGTGTGAAAATCGTGTATTCTCAGACACTAGTGAGCAGCTTGTTGATATGCACCAAAAGCCTTAACCGTGTGCATAAGTCCATGACACAGCCCTTCCCTGTCCATAAATTCATCACAAAGATGTCTGCCAGAATAGAAATAGAAATCAAAACACTGTTGATGAGTCTGAACCAAACTGACCAAATAGAAGTTTTTTGATATGGACTTTTATATTATTATTGAAAATTATGTTGAATAACTTTTAGTTACTTATTTTTATTTATTTCACGTATTTTGTGCATGCTATTGCTAGATAGCTTAAAAAGAAACTGACAAATACATTTGATCCTGACACAGGCTGTGAAGTGAGGCAGTTAGTATAATTATCCTTATTTTGCAGATGAGAAAACTAAATCCCCGAGCAATTATTGACAGGTCCAAGATCAAAGAGCAGGTACACGGTAGGGGTGGTCCACCTGAGAATGTAATATTCTTTGAAATGTTGATGCTCTATTTATGTTTTGGCTGGTAGCATTTTTTTTAGATTTTATTTTATGATTTATTTGACAAAGAGGGAGAGAGCACAAGCAGGGGGAGTGGTAGAGAGAAAGGGAGAAGCGAAGCAGGCTCCCTGCTGAGCAGGGAGTCCGATGATGGGCTGGATCCCTGGACCCTGGGATCACGACCTGAGCCGAAGACAGACACTTAACCGAGTGTCTGTTAACTGAGCCACCTAGGTTCCCCAACTCATAACGTGTTTTAATTCCTGGAATTTTAGTGTCTAAGTTAGGTTGACAGAATATGATGTAATAAACTACATTTCTTCCTACCTGTGTCCTTCTGAGCAAGAGCTGCATTTCAGTAAGTATCATTCTATGAGGGCACAAGTAGAACAAAATCAGCCTTGGGAGTATTTCACCATAAAAGCCACTTGGAGGATAGGTTGACCCCGTGTTACATCATCCTTGCAATAGTGCCCGTTCAGAATAAATCTCTTCCTCTCTGAAAGATTTTCTGGTATATACAGATAAAGCAGTCCCTTTCAGTGCTCCCATAGTACATCTATACATACATCCCTCCTCCCCCCTGCTTTGAGTGCTAGCTCATGCTCTGAGCCAAAGAACTGAGAGCCCAGCAGACTGCTTTGCACATCCTTGGCCAGCGAGTTTTAGCGCAAATTCTCTTGGCCAGTAACCATTCTAAAGTGCTCTTCAGAACTGACTGTTCTATACCATGAATGATTACATATTGCTCTGACCTCCATTGCCACCATGCATTTTATCTTTGGCCAGGAGTTTTGACACACCTCACGCTGATAAAGGATAAACAAATGTTATAGTGCCAGCTCTGTCCCCAAAGTAACCCAAGATGAGAATCTCTGTGGATATTACAACAAAAGGATCCATGCGGACAATGGGTGGGGATGTGCATGGGATGGGGCAGAGCTTGAGGTAGAGAAAACAGATGGCAGAGACGATGAAGGACTGACAGTAATTCATTGACATTATGAGGGACAGCATAAACATCACTGCAACCCGTGAAGTTTACCCAGAATTGGTTGGATGGGGAGAGGAGTGTTATGACTTCAGGAACATTGAGAGAAAAGGAAAAGTAGTTGCTAAGTTAGGATGATTAAAGCATACACTGATTTGGTTTCTCTTCCATTTCCCATTTCTGTTTTCTTGACCAAATCCATTCCCTAATCTCATTTCTAAATAGTGCGTCGGGTTTTTTGGTATTGAAAAGTGGAAATCAAACTCAAATATTTTCATCAACTTAACTTTAGATGACTCTTAGTCCGTTAAAGGCCTAAGGATAAAGCCCTAATTTAGTGCAGATTGACTTCTGTTACTGATCAGGCTAATGAGTGAGAGAAGCTTCTTTATCTCATTTAGTTACAAGTGAAAGCCAAACAGGATGGCTTCAAGAGGTGGTGCTCCTCAAACTTCTGTTCCTCAGAATCAATCCCTAAAGTGTTATGAAAGGACCACAGTTAAGGAAGTCTCCTCTGGCTCAAAAAAAGTTCTGGAAAGCCTGAGTTAAGCGGAGCCTGACTACCTCATTTGGGAGAGCATGTGACTCTTGTTCTTAAGGGCATGAGTTCAAGCCCCATGTTGAGTGTAGAGATTACTCTAAAAAAATTAAAAATTTAAAAAAAAAAAACCCAGAGTTAAATAAAATTATTCTATGTTCTTCACTCCTGGATTATTCACTTATATATCTTAGCATTTCCAAAAGGGGGCTCTATAGTGTTTCCCAAAGAGAATTGACAGTAAGGACACTGTTTCAGGGAGCTGCAGCTCTGCAGGACAGACCTGGGGAATGAGCTGCAGGGCACAATCCAACCAGCTTCTGATCTAAGGATCTGGGGTCTATGTGTTACCGCATCTTCCCCCCGTCCCCCTCAGTTCCCACTTAGTTCTCTCATGGTTAGTTGAAAGGACTCCACCAGGTGTTAGGTCGTCTGTTTAAAAGTTCCCTGTGTAATTTGGAGTATCATGGGTTTTCTTAAAAGTTTGTTTTCTCATTAAAAGACAACACATACTGATTGGAAAAAGATTTCAGCGTGAGAAAAATGGAGACAATTATGAACATACATGATCCCTCACCTATTGGAAACTTGTTTGCATTTGGTTGAATTTTTATTCTACTTTTAAAAAAATCCCTATGTCATAGTAAAAAATCATGTTGTGTAATAATTTTGTGTCCTTATGGCAACTTTCCACCACATCATTAACAGGTTTCAGTGAGATTACAAATTTATGCAAACGGAATAGTTAGAATAAAATCCAAACTATTGACATGCACCCATGTAGCCCTCTGTCTTGTCTCCTTGCTTGCAGCTCCAGTGAAAGATCCAACCATTTTCTTCTCCTTTTAATGACACTCTGGGGACGTTTGTGTCCTTGGTCGTTCTCACCTCAGAGCTTTAACACTTGATTTTCTGTGCCCCAGGATTACAGCATATCTGCTATTCTCATTAAGTGAAATTCTGGTATTTTTGTTAGCACCACACTGTCATTGTTCCAATAAAAAAATTTGAATTGGAATTATTGGTGTTTTGAAATCAAGATAAAAAACTCAATTGTTTAATGTATTAATGTACATGAGAAGAAGGGAGGCTCAGTCGGTTAAGCGACTGTCTTTGGCTCAGGTCACAATCCCAGAGTCCTGGGACGGAGCCCTACATCGGGCTCCTAGCTGCTCTCCATGCTTGTGCTCACTCGCTCTTTCTCTCTCTCTGACAAATAAATAAATAAAATCTTTTCAAAAATGTATATGAAAAGAAAATAAAAATCCATGTACACATCTGGCATGGTTTCAGCCTACAGATGACGATAGAGTATGATGCTGCAGATTGTCTAAGACTCTCACTTTAGCTCAAAGATATTTTGAATGAGTAGAATGTAAATGTCAGAGTATTTCCATGGATTCAGGCAGTTTATCTATCCATGAAAAAACACGAAGACACGAAAAAAACACGAAAAATGATAGATAAATTGCAGGTCTTTTTGGAAACTGAAAACTAGAGTTTCCTCCCAACAAAAACACGATAGTCCCTTCAAAAATACCAATATATAAACCTATAAAAAAAGGTTTTCCAAAAGATCTCTTCAAAGATTTCTAACAGGAAATGGGATTATTAGAAGAGTCAGAAAGAAATATTCGGAGATAGCTCAAAAATCCCTGCTCACTTGCATCTTCACTAATGGGTAGAACAAACTTGGTGGGAAAACTTGGCATACAATAATCTTTGGTACAAATAATGACAGCATAAATGAACTTTGATTCTCAGTAACTACACTATATAATGTGACCTTTGACATTTTTAGGATTAAAGTTTCTTCATTGTGTGAGATGACTAGCTTGTTTTCAAGCCGTAACTTACCACTAATAATTTTATCAGCTAATCATTTATGTTGGAAGGATGATCCTTGTTTGACCTTTGAATTTATGAATGTGTGGAACAGCTGATGTCATAAAATACTTATACATTTTTATTTTTGAAACTATTAAATATTTAGCTTCTTAGATTTTTATCTTATTTTGTAACATCTCAATTTATTTATTTTTATTTTTATTTTTTGCAAAATACTAGCAGATTAATATTAAGTAAAATAGATGAAATACTGAGGGGGATCCTTCATTTCCAGTATCCTATTTTTTTTTTTAAAGATTTTATTTATTTATTTATTTGACAGAGAGAAATCACAAGTAGGCAGAGAGAGAGAGAGGAGGAAGCAGGCTCCCTGCTGAGCAGAGAGCCCGATGCGGGACTCGATCCCAGGACCCTGAGATCATGACCTGAGCCGAAGGCAGCGGCTTAACCCACTGAGCCACCCAGGCGCCCTCCAGTATCCTATTCACAAATCACTTCTTTGTGTCTCTTGTCAAATGCCACCAGCTCAGAAAGGCCTTTCCTTGGGGTGCCTGGGTAGCTCAGTCTCTTAAATGTCCCGCTCTTGGTTTCAGCTCAGGTCATGATCTCAAGGTCATGATCTTGCGGTGGTGAGATCAAGCCCCACATTGAGCCCCACATGGGGCTCTGCACTCAGCCATGAGTCTGCTTCAGATTCTCTTTCTCTATCTCCCTCTGCCCCTCCCACTCATGTGTGTTCATGCTCTCTCAAATAAATAAATCAATCAATTAGTAAGAAAGGCCTTTCCATCTCTTTTGTCTAGAGCAGAGTATGCTCCCACACCAGACCCTCTCAGTACTTACACTACTTCATTCTCCTACCACTTAGATATTGTCCTGAAATAATAATATTATTGTTAATATATAAATAATATTATTATTATTTTTTCTTACTTGCAAAGTGTGTATCTTCTCTAAAAGCTGTATAAGCTTTCTGAACCAAGGAAGTTTTCTGTTTCTGGCCCGATTTCATAGACGAGTATCTTGTAGGGACCCCTGAGTGGCTCAGTTAAGTATCTGTCTTCAGCTCAGGTCACGATACCAGAGTCCTGGATTGAGTCCCACATCGGTGGTCTCTGCTCAGCAGAGAGTCTGCTTCTCCCTCTCCCTCTGGCCTGTTGCTCCCCCTGCTTGTACTCTCTCTCTGTCAAAAAAATAAAGTCTTAAAGAAAAAAAGGAAAAAGAAAAAGAAAACTGTCTTGTACACAGTAGGGGATTAGGAAATATTTGTGTAAAAAAAAGAAAAAACTGTAAAATGAATGTGGTTATAAATGAAATTAATAAATTATTAAATAATTAATAAATTATCCAATTTTTAATAGATAATAATAATGGTAACAATGATCACATAAATTGCTTTGATTTGGAGGGTTATTAGCAGTGACACTGAGATGAATATTTTTTATTATATTTTATTTTATTTATTTATTTTTAAAGATTTTATTTATGTATTTGACAGACAGAGATCACAGGTAAGCAGAGAGGCAGGCGAGAGAGAGAGAGAGGAAACAGGCTCCATGCTGAGCAGAGATCATGACCTGAGCAGAAGGTAGGAGGCTTAACCCACTGAGCCGCCCAGGTGCCCTGAGTACTTGTTATTTTAAAAGTTGATATTGTTTATTTAAGATTGGATCCATTTTTTAAATTCCTGGGTCAAAGATAATGACTCTTCTCAAGCAAGCAGGAATCCATTTCAAAATTCCCCTTCGGGAAGATTACACCAGTTTACATTTGTACTTGTGATTCATTCTCAGTCTCATCCTGGGCTTTCAAACTTCTGGACATCAGCTTCTGTCTTCTCTGGTAGTGGCCTCTTCCTACTTGCTTTCTTTCAAATTATGGTATTAGATCTGCCTTTTCTCCCATTGCAGAAGCAAAAATTTGAGACGACAACTTGAAGTGCTATTGTCATTTGCTTGGGAGCTCTCCACAAAATGTGTCTTGGTCAGTGATCTTAAATGTATGACACAAAAGTTACTGAAAGTCAACAATTTCTTCAAGTATACCCTTGTAATTATTGACACAAACAGACAAAAACCAGATGCGTTTTATAGGATAGACTTGAAGTTTGTATTTCCATCTAGTTTATACACCAGCAAATTGTTTCATGGTTATTTATATAATGTCTAACATTTTGAAGTTTGCAATATACAAAGAAAACAATCCTCTTTAAGGATTTTATTAACAAGTTGCTTGTCAGAATCTGTATGTGCATAGTACTACGAAGGCAAGTTTTTTTTTTTTCTTTCTTCTTCATTTTTTTAATACTTGCATTTATTTTTATTTTTTTTTTTGTGGCTAATTAATGTGGAGTACTGTGTATACATCTGAAAGGTAGCACCTTTAGCTCTGCAGGCTTTTATCCCAGACATCTGATAATAATTACCACATAAATAAATTCATAACACCAGGCAGTTAGAAGCAGTCTAATTGCAACAATTAATTTGTAGACTTACCTAATTAAATTTCCCTAGCCAGAATGTGTTGTCTGCATACATCAAAGTTTACAAAGGAGAAGTAACAGAGCAGAATAAAAAATGACAGTGTCCCTAATAGAGTCCCTTGAGAGGAACTTCTAAGGTTAAAATAAAAATCTATCAATGCTAAACAAGAAAATATGCAGTTCGGCTGAAATGATGGATGGTTCTGCTAACCTTCATGCAAAACGATCCTGACATACATTATTATTGAAATAGAAATGAGCATATCTTTGTCTACCTTACTGCTTTTACAAAGTGGATGAAATGGTCTCGGAGTCTGAAAACTCTTTTTTATGTTGTACTTGGGAACATTAAGACGATCCTGATCTTTTCCTTCCTCTTGAGAGTCTATCACTACTTGTTTATCTGTTTTCTTGCCTGCTTGTAAGAATTGAGTAATTGCGCGAATGCATGGTGAGAAGAGAAAATGACATAGCGGGCATCTTGGGCTGGCTCAGAGTGCACGCCTGGCCACGGAGGGACACAGGAAAATTCAAGTTTTCCAGCCTTGTATGTGACAGATGGGAACAAATGGCAATTATAACGCCCTACTATTTTTAAAAAGAGATAAAAATCATTGAGTGGCTGAAAGGAAATAGTACAGATTAGTTTAACTTGGAAATAATCTTATCAACGTTCTTCAGAATTCCCTCTCCCCCCCACTTTTTTTTGTTTGTTTGTTTTTGTTGTTTTGTTTTGCAAAATTTTCTTTTTCTTTTTATCATCAACATGGGTAACTAATTTTCCTTTTCATCTTGGTGTTTACTAACATGTAAAGAACGCTCATTTTCTACCTTCTAGTTCAGCAATTCTACATACATCTCACTGCCCTTCCAGAACTGTTAAGTGCCTGTCTGGTCCTGCTTCCCCACCATGGCCCGTCTCCACCTTCTCTCTCCCTCTCTTCCACTTCATGGCTGGCAATGATCAGCTTCTACCGTATGAATGTCCTGCCCTTTGCAAGCTCCTGAGCCGATCTGGGGGCGAGCAGGATGAGGATTAGGGGCCCCATTTCTCATCTGTACCCTGTCGGAGGTAAGTGGTATGGGTTTGATCAGCCTGGTTGACTGCCAACGGATGGTACCATCTGTAGAAATTCTTCCTGTGGTCTTTAGCCTTAGCATGCAGTTGTTGCCCCCAAGCAACAAGCTCTGACTTGTGAGGAGCGGGGATAGGTTTTCTCACTAAAATGAAATATAAATTAATTTAAAAGGGGACCTATGCAAGGACATTATTAATAAAAATATTATTATAAAACTGTAGTGGGGGATAAAGCCTTCACTTTAGACCCTGTAATACATATTCTTTTTTTTTTTTTTAAAGATTTTTAAAATTTATTTGACAGGCAGAGATCACAGGTAGGCAGAGAGGCAGGCAGAGAGAGAAGGGGAAGCAGGCTCCCTGCTGAGCAGAGTGCCTGATGTGGGGCTCAATCCCAGGACCCTGAGATCATGACCTGAGCAGAAGGCAGAGGCTTTAAGCCACTGAGTCACCCGGGTGCACTTCATATTCCATCTTGACCGGTCTCTGGAATTGTAGGTAGAAACAAAAGCAGATATGACAGGGTACGTATGAGTTTTCTTACTGAAATGTCTGTGGAAGTTTTATCATCAAATAATAGTTACCACCACAAGAAAATTTAGAAACTGTGTCAGAGTGCAAATTATGTAACTTATATGTTAACTGGTTGTGGGACTTCCTTTTCCCTAGAACAATGTGAATTACTCACTTTGAAGTAGAGGCATTTACAAGGACATTTGTTTATTTCAAGTCTCTTATTGATGTCATCATGAGTTCTTTATTTTCTCTTCTATTTTTAAACCAACAGGAGACTCTCAATGCCAAATGAAACACTTCCCACAAAATTGTAACAGCCTTCTCTCCAGTCCCTTACACAAGAAGCTGTAATTCCAACAGTTTGGTCTAGAAATATTTCCTTTGCTAGGCTCTATTTATGTCCCATACCGAACATGGAGTGACGATGTGGTGAGCAAAGAAGGGTGGATATAGTGTAAGGAAACCAGAAAATTCCTTGGTTAGTTTTCAGTCAGAATGTTAGTTTGACTTCACTATTTTATTTTACATGTAGATTCGCAGTAGAGTTAGTTGTACTCAGATTCAAGTGCGAGGGTACTGTCATGTCATGTAAAATACAATTGATCTTTGATCCTCTGTAATAATGGGTTATTACCACCCTTTGTAAAATTAGAAAATTAGAAACTTTCAATCCCTTTATCTATGACATATTATTTGATTTATAGATCTGATTCAAATAAATTTGACTTTGAAATGTGCCTGCCACCAGCAGGGTCTACATAGAGAATTCAGGTCAAAAATAAAGTAAAAGTAAATCCTATCTTCTGAGGTGAATTAAATTAGAAACTCTCAGAAAGATAGGAAGAAAGAAGGATAATGAAGTTTGGGTAATGGAATTAACCTGGAAAGAACTCCTCTCCCAACCCCGTTGACCTCTTTCTGAACACTCTCTCCTTTTGGCTTTTGTGACACCGCACCCTCACTATGTGCTTATTCTCAGTAGACTTCACTGGCTCATTCCATTTTACTTGGATCTCTTCAAGTTTTTCTCAGCCTCCTTTTCCTCTTGTTATAGTCTAGTGGCTCTCCAAGGGAGCGCTCGGAATGAGCAGCGTCACCATCACCTGATACTTGTTAACATTTCAGGCCCTTGAATCTCAAGCCTATTTACCTGGTCAGAAACTTGGTGGAGGTGAGGCTCCGCAACCATCTAAGTTTGAGCGAACGCTGCAGGTGATTCTGAATGAACACCCAAGTTGGAGACCCTCTACTGTGTTCTCCTCTGAGATTTCTTGATCCACAATTAGGGGCTTCGGTGATGTACATGCTGTGGGAGATTGTATTTTCTAAAGATGGCCACAAACATAGTCCCTTTCTGATCAGCCCTTCTAGGATCTTGCTACTCTCCCATTAACAGATAGAATTCAATTGCCCTTCTCTGGAATGGGGGTAGAACTGTGACTTGTTTATAAACCAGTAGTATGCAATGGGATGGATTCTGAGTAACTTCCAAGGACTAGACATACAAAGTAAGGTCTTTTGTCTTGTGTACTAGAACACCCACGGTGGGGTATCTCCTGTCACCAAGTGAGACTTGGTGGCTGACTTTCCTGAAGTTGCCAGGAGGCAGGGGAGCCAGCCCAGAGAAAGGCTGTCTGTTACAGTGGCAGTCTGAGACTTCAGGCTCTTCCTGCTTGGGCACCAGACCTTGAGCATAGGAGCTGGCAGATTTTAGTTCACATTTGTCTAGTTGTCCTCCTGCCTTCAAGACCTCTGAGCCTTGGCTTAACATCATGGAACAGAAGCAAGCCATCTCTGCTATGTCTCTTCTGTGTTCTTACTTCTAGAGTCTAAGAGCATACTAAAATGATTCATCCTTTCCCTTAAGTTTGGGGAAACTTATGTAGTGATAGTAACTGGAACATATAGTATAATCAAATTTAGATCTCCATTTAAAAATTCTATTTGAGGTCCAGACATAGAAATGGAATTTCTGACCTGACTTACTTGGAAGTTCACAGGCATCTCAATTACAGAAGGAGGAAAAAAAAAAAAAAGTCAGGAATCAATGAGTTAGAAAACAGAGAAATAAAACTACTATTACTGGGGGGAGGAGTCAAGATGGCAGAGAAGTAGCTGGCTGAGACTGCTTCAGCTACCCGGAGATCAGCTAGATAGCTTATCTAAAGATTGCAAACACCTGAAAATCCATCGGCAGATCGAAGAGAAGAAGAACAGCAATTCTGGAAACAGAAAAACAACCACTTTCTGAAAGGTAGGACCGGCGGAGAAGTGAATCCAAAGCGACGGGAAGATAGACCCCGGGGGGAGGGGCCGACTCCCGGCAAGCGGCGGAGCAACCGTGCACAAAATCAGGACTTTTAAAAGTCTGTTCCGCTGAGGGACATCGCTCCAGAGGCTAAACCGGGGCGAAGCCCACGCGGGGTCAGCGTGGCCTCAGGTCCCGCAGGGTCACAGAAGGATCGGGGGTGTCTGAGTGTCGCAGAGCTTGCGGGTATTGGAACGGGGAAAGCCGGCTACAGAGACAGAGCCGACAGTAAGCTCGCAGCTTGGGGTGACCTTGAACCGGTGGCAGGCTTGGTGAGCTCGGAGCGCGGCCGGAGGTCAGGCAGACGGGAGTAACTGGGCACTGTTCTCTGAGGGCGCACTGAGGAGTGCGGCCCTGGGCTCTCGGCTACTGCGAGCCGGAGACCAGGAGGCCGCCATTTGTATTCCCGTCCTCAGGAACTCTACGGAAAGCGCTCAGGGAACAAAAGCTCCTGAAAGCAAACCCCAGCGGATTACTCACCCCGGCCGGCTAAGGGCCGGGTAAGGGCGGTGTAATTTCGCCTGGGGCAAAGACTACAACAGGCCCCTCCCCCAGAAGATCAACAAGAAATCCAGCCGAGACCAAGTTCACCTACCAAGGAGTGTGGTTTCAATACCAAGGAGAGCAGCAGAATTCCAGAGGAGGAGAAAGCCAAGCACGGAACTCATGGCTTTTTCCCTGTGATTTTTTTTAGTCTTGCAGTTAATTTAATTTTTTTCTTTTTCATTTTTCATTTTTTGTTTTTTTTTTTCCTCACCTTCGGGTAAAATTTTTTTTTTAACTGTTACCTTTTTCTTTTTTAACGATTTTTTACTAGTTTATCTAATATATATATTTTTTCTTTTTTACATTTTTCTTAGGTGTTTTCTTTTTTTAATTCTTTTCTTTTTTTCTTTTTTCTTTCTTTTTTTCTTTCTTCCTTTTTGAACCTCTTTTTATCCCCTTTCTCCCCCCTCACGATTTTGGATCTCTTCTAATTTGGTTAAAGCATATTTTCCTGGGGTTGTTGCCACCATTTTAGTATTTTACTTGCCCCTTCATATACTCTTATCTGGACAAAATGACAAGACGGAAAAATTCAACACAAAAAAAAGAACAAGAGGCAGTACCAAAGGCTAGGGACCTAATCAATACAGACATTGGTAATATGTCAGATCTAGAGTTCAGAATGACAATTCTCAAGGTTCTAGCCGGGCTCGAAAAAGGCATGGAAGATATTAGAGAAACCCTCTCGAGAAATATAAAAGCCCTTTCTGGAGAAATAAAAGAACTAAAATCTAACCAAGTTGAAATCAAAAAAGCTATTAATGAGGTGCAATAAAAAATGGAGGCTCTCACTGCTAGGATAAATGAGGCAGAAGAAAGAATTAGTGATATAGAAGACCAAATGACAGAGAATAAAGAAGCTGAGCAAAAGAGGGACAAACAGCTACTGGCCCATGAGGGGAGAATTCGAGAGATAAGTGACACCATAAGACGAAACAACATTAGAATAATTGGGATTCCAGAAGAAGAAGAAAGAGAGAGGGGAGCAGAAGGTATACTGGAGAGAATTATTGGGGAGAATTTCCCCAATATGGCAAAGGGAACGAGCATCAAAATTCAGGAGGTTCAGAGAACGCCCCTCAAAATCAATAAGAATAGGCCCACACCCCGTCACCTAATAGTAAAATTTACAAGTCTCAGTGGCAAAGAGAAAATCCTGAAAGCAGCCCGGGAAAAGAAGTCTGTAACATACAATGGTAAAAATATTAGATTGGCAGCTGACTTATCCACAGAGATCTGGCAGGCCAGAAAGAGCTGGCATGACATTTTCAGAGCACTAAACGAGAAAAACATGCAGCCAAGAATACTATATCCAGCTAGGCTATCATTGAAAATAGAAGGAGAGATTAAAAGCTTCCAGGACAAACAACAACTGAAAGAATTTGCAAATACCAAACCAGCTCCACAGGAAATATTGAAAGGGGTCCTCTAAGCAAAGAGAGAGCCTACAAGTGGTAGATCAGAAAGGAACAGAGACCATATACAGTAACAGTCACCTTACAGGCAATACAATGGCACTAAATTCATATCTCTCAATAGTTACCCTGAATGTGAATGGGCTAAATGCCCCTGTCAAAAGACACAGGGTATCAGAATGGATAAAAAACAAAACTCATCTATATGTTGCCTCCAAGAAACTCATTTTAAGCCCAAAGACACCTCCAGATTTAAAGTGAGGGGGTGGAAAAGAATTTACCATGCTAATGGACATCAGAAAAAAGCAGGAGTGGCAATCCTTAGATCAGATCAATTAGATTTTAAGCCAAAGACTATAATAAGAGATGAGGAAGGACACTATATCATACTCAAAGGGTCTGTCCAACAAGAAGATTTAACAATTTTAAATATCTATGCCCCCAACGTGGGAGCAGCCAACTATATAAACCAATAAACAACAAAATCAAAGAAACACATCAACAATAATACAATAATAGTAGGGGACTTTAACACTCCCCTCACTGAAATGGACAGATCATCCAAGCAAAAGGTCAGCAAGGAAATAAAGGCCTTAAACGACACACTGGACCAGATGGACATCACAGATATATTCAGAATATTTCATCCCAAAGCAACAGAATACACATTCTTCTCTAGTGCACATGGAACATTCTCCAGAATAGATCATATCCTCGGTCCTAAATCAGGACTCAACCGGTATCAAAAGATTGGGATCATTCCCTGCATATTTTCAGACCACAATGCTCTAAAGCTAGAACTCAACCACAAAAGGAAGTTTGGACAGAACCCAAATACATGGAGACTAAACAGCATCCTTCTAAAGAATGAATGGGTCAACCGGGAAATTAAAGAAGAATTGAAAAAAATCATGGAAACAAATGATAATGAAAATACAACAGTTCAAAATCTGTGGGACACAACAAAGGCAGTCCTGAGAGGAAAATATATAGCAGTACAAGCCTTTCTCAAGAAACAAGAAAGGTCTCAGGTACACAACCTAACCCTACACCTAAAGGAGCTGGAGAAAGAACAAGAAAGAAACCCTAAGCCCAGCAGGAGAAGAGAAATCATAAAGATCAGAGCAGAAATCAATGAAATAGAAACCAAAAAAACAATAGAACAAATAAACGAAACTAGGAGCTGGTTCTTTGAAAGAATTAATAAAATTGATAAACCCCTGGCCCGGCTTATCAAAAAGAAAAGAGAAAGGACCCAAATAAATAAAATCATGAATGAAAGAGGAGAGATCACAACTAACACCAAAGAAATACAAACTATTATAAGAACATACTATGAGCAATTCTACACCAATAAATTTGACAATCTGGCAGAAATGGATGCATTCCTAGAAACATATAAACTACCACAACTGAACCAGGAAGAAATAGAAAGCCTGAACAGACCCATAACCAGTAAGGAGATTGAAACAGTCATTAAAAATCTCCAAACAAACAAAAGCCCAGGGCCAGACGGCTTCCCGGGGGAATTCTACCAAACATTTAAAGAAGAACTAATTCCTATTCTCCAGAAACTGTTCCAAGAAATAGAAATGGAAGGATAACTTCCAAACTCATTTTATGAGGCTAGCATCACCTTGATCCCAAAACCAGACAAGGATCCCACCAAAAAAGAGAGCTATAGACCAATATCCTTGATGAACACTGATGTGAAAATACTCAACAAAATACTAGCCAATAGGATTCAACAGTACATTAAAAAGATTATTCACCACGATCAAGTGGGATTTATTCCAGGGCTGCAAGGTTGGTTCAACATCCGCAAATCAGTCAATGTGATACAACACATCAATAAAAGAAAGAACAAGAACCATATGATACTCTCAATAGATGCTGAAAAAGCATTTGACAAAGTACAGCATCCCTTCCTGATAAAAACTCTTCAAAGTGTAGGGATAGAGGGCACATACCTCATTATCATCAAAGCCATCTATGAAAAACCCACCGCAAATATCATTCTCAATGGAGAAAAACTGAAAGCTTTTCTGCTAAGGTCAGGAACACGGCAGGGATGTCCATTATCACCACTGCTATTCAACATAGTACTAGAGGTCCTAGCCTCAGCAATCAGACAACAAAAGGAATTAAAGGCATCCAAATCGGCAAAGAAGAAGTCAAATTATCACTCTTCACAGATGATATGATACTATATGTGGAAAACCCAAAAGACTCCACTCCAAAACTGCTAGAACTTATACAGGAATTCAGTAAAGTGTCAGGATATAAAATCAATGCACAGAAATCAGTTGCATTTCTCTACACCAACAGCAAGACAGAAGAAAGAGATATTAAGGAGTCAATCCCATTTACAATTGCATCCAAAACCATAAGATACCTAGGAATAAACCTAACCAAAGAGACACAGAATCTATACTCAGAAAACTATAAAGTACTCATGAAAGAAATTGAGGAAGACACAAAGAAATGGAAAAATGTTCCATGCTCCTGGATTGGAAGAATAAATATTGTGAAAATGTCTATGCTACCTAAAGCAATCTACACATTTAATGAAATTCCTATCAAAGTACCATCCATCTTTTTCAAAGAAATGGAACAAATAATGCTAAAATTTATATGGAACCAGAAAAGACCTCGAATAGCCAAAGGGATATTGAAAAAGAAAGCCAACGTTGGTGGCATCACAATTCCGGACTCCAAGCTCTATTACAAAGCTGTCATCATCAAGACAGCATGGTACAGGTACAAAAACAGACACATAGATCAATGGAACAGAATAGAGAGCCCAGAAATAGACCCTCAACTCTATGGTCAACTAATCTTCGACAAAGCAGGAAAGAATGTCCAATGGAAAAAAGACAGCCTCTTCAATAAATGGTGCTGGGAAAATTGGACAGCCACATGCAGAAAAATGAAATTGGACCATTTCCTTACACCACACACAAAAATAGACTCAAAATGGATGAAGGACCTCAATGTGCAAAAGGAATCCATCAAAATCCTTGAGGAGAACACAGGCAGCAACCTCTTTGACCTCTGCTGCAGCAACATCTTCCTAGGAACAAAGCCAAAGGCAAGGGAAGCAAGGGAAAAAATGAACTATTGGGATTTCATCAAGATCAAAAGCTTTTGCACAGCAAAGGAAACAGTTAACAAAATCAAAAGACAACTGACAGAATGGGAGAAGATATTTGCAAACGACATATCAGATAAAGGACTAGTGTCAAAATCTATAAAGAACGTAGCAAACTCAACACCCAAAGAACAAATAATCCAATCAAGAAATGGGCAGAGGACATGAACAGACATTTCTGCAAAGAAGACATCCAGATGGCCAACAGACATATGAAAAAGTGCTCCATATCACTCGGCATCAGGGAAATACAAATCAAAACCACAATGAGATATCACCTCACACCAGTCAGAATGGCTAAAATCAACAAGTCAGGAAATGACAGATGCTGGCGAGGATGTGGAGAAAGGGGAACCCTCCTACACTGTTGGTGGGAATGCAAGCTGGTGCAGTCACTCTGGAAAACAGCATGGAGGTTCCTCAAAATGTTGAAAATAGAACTGCCCTATGACCCAGCAATTGCACTATTGGGTATTTACCCTAAAGATACAAACGTAGTGATCCAAAGGGGCACGTGCACCCGAATGTTTATAGCAGCAATGTCCACAATAGCCAAACTATGGAAAGAACCTAGATGTCCATCAACAGATGAATGGATAAAGAAGATGTGGTATACATACACAATGGAATACTATGCAGCCATCAAAAGAAATGAAATCTTGCCATTTGCGACAACATGGATGGAACTAGAGCGTATCATGCTTAGCGAAATAAGTCAAGCAGAGAAAGACAACTATTATATGATCTCCCTGATATGAGGAAGTGGTGCTGCAACATGGGGGCTTAAGTGGGTAGGAGAAGAATAAATGAAACAAGATGGGATTGGGAGGGAGACAAACCATAAGTGACTCTTAATCTCACAAAACAAACTGAGGGTTGCTGGGGGGAGGGGATTTGGGAGAAGGGGGTGGGATTATGGACATTGGGGAGGGTATGTGCTTTGGTGAGTGCTGTGAAGTGTGTAAACCTGGTGATTCACAGACCTGTACCCCTGGGGATAAAAATATATGTTTATAAAAAATAAAAAATTAATTTAAAAAAAAAAAAGAAGAAAGAAAAAAAGACCCTGTTCCATCTTTGCAGAAGGCCAGCAAATATTTTACTTCATTAATGGTATCTAATTTTCAGTCAACAGAAATAGAGCATGCCAGAATATTTTCCCCTCACTGTCACCATCCCCAAATTCCTTATTCCTCATTTTTTCTGGTGCCCTCAGTGAGTGCAAGATTTGAACACCAATAAAAGCAATAACTAACCAAAAAAACCTACTATTACTTAGTAAATCTAAAGCCTTGTTCTTTATAAAATAGATACATCTTGAGCAAATTGAACTTTGATCAAAGAAGAAAGGGAAACTTCATAAGATAAGGAAACCCATCCAAAGAGGATTTAAAAAAATAATAAAAAGACTTATTTTTATCACTCTATGTAAATAAACTTGAAAATCTACATGAAAGGTTTAACTTTCTGGAAAAATACAATTTATCAAAAATTGCTTCAATAGATCTAAATTCTAGATACAAACCTAGAGATAGAAATTCTCTCCTGATAACCTTTCATATAAGATTTAGAGAAGGTTAGAGAACATTTCCTCCACAAGAAGTGAGCCTGAGGACTATATGGCCTCATGGCATGACACTTCCAAAACTTGCAAGGTTGAGTATTCTTCATCAATATTTCACCGTTTCAGAGCACTGCAAAAGTAAGAAGAATTTCCAAGTCCTTTTTATGAAACAAGATTACATTGTTACCAAAACTAACAAAGAGGTGGTGCTTGGGTGGCATAGTCAGTGAAGCGTCTGCCTTCAGCTCAGGTCATGATTCCAAGGTTCTGGGACCGAGCCCCACTTGCTCTGGAAGGAGTTTGCTTCTCCCTCTCCCTTTGGCCGCCACTCTTACTGCTTGTACTCACACACTCTTTCCCTGTCAAATAAATAAATAAAATTTAAAAAATACATCAAAACTAACAAAGAATATACAAAAATACTGTAGCACCATCTCATCTAAGAGTATCAATGAAAAACAAATAAAGAATCCAACATCCTTATAAAAATAATATATGTCATATCATGACCAGGTGGAGTTAATCATATTAATAACTCTTAGAGGAAAAGGCGTGGGATTATGTCCATAGATAACAAAAAATTGTATTATGATAAAACTCAGTTTTTATTCATGATAAAAGAACACAGAAAATAGAAATTGGTATTTTCTTATATATATATATGTATTATAGATATATAAATCACATCTACTTTGCAGAGAGCTTCTCCTTTCCTGTCAGTATAAAAATCAGTATCTTTAACATGGACTGAAAGTTTGTGGCTCTCCAAAATCCATCTGTTGATATCCTAACCCTCAGTGTGATGGCACTAGGAGGTGGGACCTTTGAGAGGTAATTAGGACCTGAGGGTAGGGCTCTCATGATGAGATTAGTGCCCTTATAAAAAGAGACACAAGAGCTTGCTCTCTCTGCTATCTGCCAGGTGAGGACACAGCAAGAACACGGGGAAGAGGGTCTACCAACTGGTTAGAGTGTCCTCACCAGAACTCAATCTGCCAGCACATTGATCTTGAACTTCTCAGCCTCCAGAACAAGAAATGTTTGTTGTTTAAGCCCTCTCAGTCTATGGCAATTTGTTATAGCCACCGCAGCTGCCTAAGACACATGGCCTTTGTATCTGTGAGTACTCTGGTGTTGACCACGTCTCTAGCTTCATCACTCACCAATCACTTTCTTACTTTCCAAAGTCTAGCCACGAGAGACAGAGACAAGTATCAGTTTCCTTCCCTTCTTCCTTCTTCCTTCCTTCCTTCCTTTCTTCCTTTCTTTCTTCTTTCCTTGAGAGAGAAAGGGCAGGGTTGGGGGAAAGAGTAGGAGAGGGAGAGAGAGAATCTCAAGCTGGACATGGAGCCGGATGCAGGGCTCTATCTCAGGACCCTGAGATCATGACCTGAGCTGAAATAAAAAGTCAGATGCTTAACCAAATTAGCCACTCAGGTTCAAAAATTTCTTGAACCCATCATATTCTCTTGAATCTCAACATCTTTTTTGCTGTCTTACAATGCTCTCACCTCCCTTCTCTTGATTAATTTGTATATATTCTTCTAATCTTATCTTCACTATCACTTTCTCTGGATTTCTTTCCCTGACTCCCATGACTAGATCAGGCTCTCCTGCCTGACCCTATACCCTCTTAGTGCCACGTAAATTCCTTTGGAGCACATATGACAGCACATAATTTATCTGTTCACTGTTAGCTGAGTTGCATGACAGCAAGAAAGCATGTTTGGTTATTTTGACTGAAACCTCAGCACTAGCACAATGCCCAATATGGATTAAGTATTCTGAAATAGTTTTGGAATAAATGAATTGATGGATTCCTAGGGACACTGAGATAGTCACGATATAGTCCCACACACCAAAGACTTTGAGACATGAGATTTGAGTTTCTTCTGTATCCTAGCTATGAATCCAAATTCTCAGAATCCTATTTTTTTGTTCTTCATTTAAGGTCATACATCACAAGGAGGTCTTAAACAGTGTAGCACTGACGTATGTTTAAGCCATTAGCAAGCTTTAGGACAATTAAAATGATGCAATTTTGCTTAACACTTTCAAAGAATTCTTAATATCACACTATTACTTTGTAGTTTTATGGAACCAAATGGGACTTGTAGGTATTGACATATAGTGCAAAGTTTACAGATGTGTAGGCATTTCAGAATGAAGTAGAGGAAAGAGCATGGGCCCCTCCCCTGTCTGCTGCTCAGAGACTCTCTGACCTCAGGACTCCAGGTTGGGCCCCTAAGCCTCATGTGTCTCATTGGTAGAAAGGAGAGGAATAGATACCCATGAAAAGAGTGGAAGCTTGGAGCCATGGAGACAACTACAGGACTTCCTTTTCCCTTCATATGTGAAGCTGTGTGTGTCTGTGTCAACGTGCAATTGTAAAACTCAGGAATTACTGGGTTTTCTAGGCTTGAATTAATTGTAGTGTTTTAAATACAAGAAAAAAGGAACACATTTTAAGATACAAAAATTTCAGAGGCCAGTTCCAATGGCTTTTCTACTGGACTTTATTTTCTACCCCAAACCATAATTATATTGTCTACATTGGTCTCAACCCTCTACTTATATGATTCTTCTCTTTCATTTTCCTTCTCTTTTTCTATCTAAATATCTTGGCAGAGCTTACATCTCTACCATGCCCACCATTTTTGCTTATGACTAATGTCTGTTTAAAATTGGAAAGTTGTTTTGATGCTTTTTAAAAAATCTATTTTGAAGCAGAAAAGATTAGCAGCATTGAGAGTCTGTCATAAATCCATTATCAATTTGACGTGGGTTTCTTCTCTGTTTTTAGTGAGAAGATCCTTGTAGGAACTTCAATAAACATTATAGTTCTAATGGTGGTGATTTGTGAATTTATTCTGGGGGAAGGTTATGCACTGATCTCAAATTGACATACCCAATTATAACAGCACATGCTAACTCTATATATTCCTTGTGGGAAAAAAAAATAAAAACCATCAATTGTAAAGGTAAGTGATGGGGGTCATATTATATCCATAAGGAGAATTTGATTGCGTCTTTCAGAACATAAGCACAATACTTTAATATAAATACTGAAATACTCTCAGATATGTTGACCGAAATATCCTGAAATATGCTAGACTGATGTGGGGGGCTAGCCTATTCCTTTTCTGAAAAACAAGTATTCCCCTCTTCCCTCTTCAAAGCTGGAGCACATGGTTCTTGGGGACCAGTAGGCCACTTTAAATTCCTACCGTCGGGGTGCCTGGGTGGCTCAGTGGGTTGAAACCTCTGCTTTCAGCTCAGGTCATGATCCCAGGGTCCTGGGATTGAGCTCCGAGTCAGGCTCTCTGCTCAGCAGGGAGCCTGCTTCCTTCTCTCTCTCTGCCTGTCTCTCTGCCTGTTTGTGATCTCTGTATGTCAAATAAATAAATAAAATCTTTAAAAAAAATAATAAATTCCTACCACCAAAATGGTCAGGGGTGCAGGGTCAGGTCCCAAGTCCTGACTACTGTTTTCTCGTGCAGATTGAGGGGTGGAGAATAATTTCTGCCATCTCTCCTGCAGATCATAACAGAAGAAAAGGGAACAAAAAGTGAGTGAGCCAAGCCACTCCTTGCAGGCTTATCTCTGCTTTAAATATGGTTGAAATGGAGGGTGGTTGGGTCATGGATATTGGGGAAAGTATGTGCTATGGTGAGTGCTGTGAAGTGTGGTAAACCTGGTGATTCACAGACCTATACTCCTGGGGCTAATAATACATTATGTGTTAATAAAATAAAAAAATAGAAAAAAAAGAGCCAAACACTCAACTGATTGAGCCAACCATGCACCCCAAGAGTGCCAGATTTTGAATTCAAAACTGTAGTAAATAAAATGACAAAAGAAAATTAAAAAAAAAAAATTGGCTGAAATGACCACTTGGACTTTGCTGAGATTACTTTTTACTTGGTTCTGCTATTGAAGAAACAAAGACACAGTGCAGATAAATAATGCTCATGCAATTTTCCCCAAGGCCTCACTTGTACCTCAGTGAAAGATGCTCAGATTTCCATGGTCTCAGGAGCTTGCATGGAGTGAGGACTTTACCTGACCCAATGATCTAGACCCATTTTGAAACAAATTTAAGGTGAAGGAAGAGGTGGTCTAGTGGCTTTACATCCCCTTACCTCACCTGGACTTAACATCTTTGTTCTGGGGGCATTGTCTCCTGCCCCACCATGAGGATGAACTTCTGCAATGGATTTTTTTTTTTTCTGCATCATCAGCCCTCTTTGATGTTTCATTGCAGCAGGACGGGCCATGCCCACAGCCCAGAGAAATGGAATATTCCATGGATAATGAGTGAAGTAGACTTACAAATGGAGATAGGTTCTTAGAGTATTAATCTATGACCTCTCACATGTGATAAAAGAACCATGGAGGAAGTCCCTCTCCACCACTCATCAGGAAATGATGGAATAATAATATAAAGCAGAAAAAAAAAATACAATTTCAGGGCATGTGTACTCTAATTGGAAGAAAGGGACTGGACAGTATAGTTGATAGAGAGTGAGCTACTCTGCTTCTCAGTGGCTCATCCAGAAAGCACCAGCGAATTGTACCATGTAAGTGACCACTTGGCTAGGATTGCATCTGAATGTTAATGTTTTCTTTATTCAAAAAGCCCCAGGCATTCATCAACCAGTGGCATCTTGCTTTTCCTTTTCACAAGCTCCCTTTTGACTACAAATGTGTACAACATTTATTAATTAATTCATCTACTCTATTCAGATACATCTGAAGCTAGTATATCCTTTCCCCCTTAGCTTTTAAATGAAAAGAAACTAAAATTGAAAAGAAATCTTTCATCTCACTACTTCTCCCTCAGATGTGAGAGCAAGAACTTGAATAGCTTTTCTGCTACCCCTCACTTCTTGCGGAGTTGTTGGGTAGGTTTTCCTATACAGCAAGGCAATGTATTTTGCTTTTAGAGAATAAAGAAAGATTTTTAAAAATACCGTTCATCATCAAGTAGATTTCCATTAGCACAGTGGTCAGTTTCATTACATGGTATGAATACCTCTATTATGTGCTAGCAGTGCTCACTCTCCTTTCAAAAATATATTGAAAATAATTTGATGTCAATTTCCATGGTGATAGAAGAGACGAACATCACTTGGAACCATAACAAGCGCCTGTATCTGAATTATTGTGAAACACTGAGATGGTCCCCTTATGTCAAGAGTTCTCTGAGTTGTTGTTATTGTTTCATTATCTGAGAAGAAAAAAAAACCCTTTAAAATTGTAGGGTTATTATTAAATCTCATTCTCTTTTATATCTTATTGGCCAACTAATTCTCTGTGTGTGTGTGTGTGTGTGTATGCGCGCGCGCGCGCATGTATGTGTGTGTGTGTGTGTGTGAGATAATGCTTCAAAAAACATTCTAATTCTGGTTTTGTGAAGATTTGAATAGTGAACCTCTGAGTGGAAAAAGGTTTTATATAAGGCATCAATACCTAAGATTCTCTCTGTATGGCCAAATGCCACCATATAATCCTTTCTCATTGTTTATGAAGCAGAGAAACTGTTTTCTACATAGTATGTGGATGTACCTTCCTGGTCTTCTCTTTCTACCACTCATTTTACTCACTTGATATCACATGTTAAAGCTATGTGAGACTGAGCCCTACTAATTCAGTAGTTTCTGAGGGATGTAATTAACCTGGTTGCCTTCTCTGGCTTCCAGAATCAGGCCAACAATTGTTTGATAGGAGCCTCTCAGTCCAGATAGGTTCTACATCATATTTTGAAGAACATCAGAGAGTCAGGACTTCAAAGAAGAGGCTGAGAATTAGTTCAGCATGAATGAGCTCAACTATGGCTTTACTGCGTATTTTACCTTATTAAATAGAACACTCAAATAATATACCTGTGCTAGCCTAGTTAAACCCTAATTACTCAACACAGAGAAATTCATGGAGATCTTAAAGGCTGTAGGCAGATGTTCCTAAGGCCTTTGTCTTAATCCTGTTCCTGTTCAAGTTCTCTGCTTTCATTATCCTGTGACTACATCCTGCCCACTTATATCCCACACCAGTTTCTATTAAAAGGACCTCTTGCTGGACTTTTAATGACATTTGCAGAAATTCATTAATCTCCCTTCCTGAAATGATCTCTTTTTTACTATGTATCTGGGGAGTTTCAACTTTGTGCTATACTTCCTCCAAACGTTGCTAGCCTTAGTCACTGAGAAAGTTCTAGAGGTGGCTTTCTCTCTGCTGGCCAGCAGCCCTTTCACATCTTAACCGAGGTTATAGAAGGTATTTCCTTGCCTTTGAATTTTCTCCAAGTTAGGCATGATTTAGAAAGGACGGGAAATAAAAGAGGGATTATGTTCTTGGGGTCACCTCTGGCTCTGGGATTTACTTCCACTTAACTGACCCAGGTAGAGGGTCATTTTGCTGTCTCAAGCATGCTGCCCTTCTTCCATGTTATGATATGGGGAGTGGGTGTGGACAAGTTTGACCTTTCTCTGATTTACACTGAGAAAGAGAGAGAGAAGGAGGAGGAGGAAGAGGAGGAGGAGAGGAAGCCGGGGAAGAAGAAGAGCAGGAGAGAGGGAGAGAAGAGAGACTACAACAAACCTTACTAATGACTTAGAAGATGAAAGAAGTCTACACTGCAGAAATTTAAAAAAACTTGAAGTTGTATATTCAATATCCTTCTTAGAAAGGATTTTTACCTGGGCATCTGGATGGCTCAGTCAGCTAAGCATTTGCTTTTGGTTCAGATTATGATCCTAGAGTCCTGAAATCAAGACCTACTTGCCTCTCACCCTATTCATGCTCTCTCTCTGTCTCTCAAATAAATAAATGAAATCTTCAGAAAAAAAGGATGGGGGTGGTCTTTTACCTACCGCACCACTTGAGATTTTTCCTTAATCATTCATCGTTTATTTTCTATTTTCTTCCTTTTCCCTCTCATCTTATCTTCAGTTTCCTGGGATTCCTCCCCACCAAATTCTTTTCAATCTGTGCTTTTGGCAGATCAGTTTGATCTCTTTGCTTCTACTTTCAAACTTAATCCCAAGATTTTCCCAAAGCTACCACAGTGTTTAGGCGAATGTAAGGAACTTCTGCTCCATTAATAATAACAGAGGGTCCTGGCAAAGAACTTTAGATTTCACGTCATGAGACTGTAGCTCTGACTGTATAATTTTCCACTATTATACTAAGTTATAGTCTCATTATCAATTACATTGATAGGACTAAATCTGCATTGTCACATTCAATTTATGGCATTTTATTTTTTAAAAAATGGCTAAACTGGCATTAGAGGAAAAGAAAGCCCTTAAAAATCAAATATCAAGAGACAATTATAGTAACTGGGATGTACTAATCCGAAGAAAAACAACACAACTGGGCAAGAGGGAAAAATTAGTGGTTAATCTTCTATTAGAGATATTTCTGCAGAAAGTACTTTAATGTACTTACTACCCCTATTTCAAGTGTTTGAAAATAGTAATCACATTCACTAACAAATTGTTACATAAACTGTTTGGTGGTACTTGTTATGATTAATTCAAATGAAGCTTTCATTATAAAAAGGTGACTGGGTGCAAATGGTAATAAAAACTTACAGCGAGAGCACGGTTTACCTTTGTCTGTAACGCCACCCTTTCCAAAAATGTTACATAGAACCCTTCCTTAATAACAGAAACTCATACATGACCTTTGAAAGGATGAACAGAAGATGCTGCCTCTGAATTTTATACTCAACTCTTTAGGATAAGCAGCTGCTGGAATTCATCCCCAAAGTGTGCCAGGAATGTGTACGTGACTGAACCTTCCAGAGTGATACAGGTTGTGTAATTTGGGTTCTCCGGAGATGGATATTTGATGACATGATCCTGGGTTCAATTTCACAATTATCCCAAGAGAAATGCTGATCGGTTTTGAATTTATTTTAGGAAAGGGAAGGTAATCCACTGTGTGTGTCTCGGGCAACTGCCAATTCTTCTGTCAGAGGCCAAATTGCCTCAGCCAGCTGCCTTGGCCTTCCAGAGCATTTTGAGCCCTGCACTGGCCATAGCTCACAACTCATCATTACCTCGGGCAGAGACTGTGTAGGAACAGACAGGACCCGAGGGCAGACTCATTCCTGATGACACCTGAGCTTGTGCAGGAGCAAGTCTACCTCCCTGTTAGGTCACTGTGAGAACTCAGGTAACCCTAGAGTTACTCTGACTAGAACAATAAACATAGAGCTTTAATTTGTTGACAAGATTGTGCCACAACACGGAAAGCAGACTTTAATAGTTTTATACACATTGGTTTCTTTGGACAGTTACCTCTCTTCCATTTACTCATGCCATCCATACCTCATTAACACATTAGTGAACTTAATTTGAATATGATTGGAGAAGTTTAGTAAAGAATCTGATATTTATTAAAAATATTTTTAAACCTCTCTAAAAGCAAGGACAATAAGGTTTTTAAATAAGACTACTGTACTCTTATTAGAAATTTCCATCTAAGGAACTTTAGGGAAGTGCCTTAGAGACATTCATCCTTTCATGAAATAGTTACTGAGTATCTACTTTGTATCAGACAATTTTTTACAGTGGTGGATAAGGCAGATAGATGATAGTCTTTATGGAGCTAATTGTTTCTGGGGGAGGCAGCCAACAAAACAAGTTAAAGACAGACACAAAATATTCAAGTTTAACAAGTGTTGTGAAAGGAACAACCAAGGAGTTGAGAGGGAGAAGAGCAGAGGCTACCCTAGGAATGTCTTCTAGAGGGGACATTTACCCTGAGACCCAAAGGAAGAAGGGTCTGGTGGGCTGGAACAAAAAAAAAAAAACCCAAACAAACAAACAAACAAAAAAACACAAAACAAAACAAAACAAAAAAAAACTAGAAGAAGATTAGAACAAGATGAGTTAAAGAGAAAAACAGGGGTCAAGTCATGCATGGATTTATAGACCAAGGCAAGAAGTTGGGTTATAAGATAAGGACAATGAAAAGTCCAGTGAAGGTTTTTTTCTCTTAATGATATGATTCAACTTCTGTCTCAGAAATGCCATTTTTCTCACCTATGTGTCTGTGGTCCCTTTAGTGCAGTTTTAGCAAAAATCTTGCTGGGTCACATCACCCACCCTTGATATCTTCTCCTCTGGCCTGTCTTCAGCAAGAATCCCAATGCGTTCTTCTAGCAAGAGTTGTTAGGAGATGTTTCCTCTGAATAAACCACCACCTGACCTCTTCTCCTGGGCTATAAATCTCCCCTTGTCCTTGTTGTATCAGACGTTGAACCCCATCCCTCTCCCTTACTGCAACCTCCCTGCCCCTGCAGAGGTCCTCTGAATAAAGTCTATCTTCTTTAGCAAGTGTTATGAATAATGTTTTTTTCTTTAACAGTGGAGGAAAAAAAAAAAAAGAAAAGAAAAGAAAAGAAAGCTGGCCTGGAAGAATGAGAAAGGGTGGCAAGAGGGAGTATGCTGGGAAACAAGCAGTGCGTGGATGTGTTTGAATGTCAGGAAGGGGCAAGTGGAAAGGAGTGCCCAGGGGTGCATTTGGAGAGGGCCCTCCGTGACAGAGCGGCAGGACCCACGCCTCAGCATCGCCTCTCAGACATTGGGGCCTGCTCAGACTGTTTCTCAGAAGGGAAAAATCTTCTGCTCATTCCCTCCTTCTCCCTTTCAGCTATCCAAATTGTCTTGGTGCTGAAGGGAGAATTCCTTTACCCACCCCCCACCCCCCGCCCCGTGACAACACTTCTGTGGAAATGGAAACATGCAGTAACATTTGTTTACCAGAGTCAGTACCTGATTCGGCGTCCCCTTAAAAGAACCTGAATTGGATGCACCCATATCTGGAAGGAAAGTGACCCAGCTCTGCTAGACACAGAGCACGCTGAGTTCATTATTGTTGTCATTTCCGTGACACTTACATTTGAGTTATGCCTAAAGCTCTTGTTATTTTGAAAGCCACTTTTCAGTATCATGTAAAGCAAATCAATCTGAAACCTTAAACACACACACACACACACACAACTTCACACCTCTCTTAAGGAGTATATGTAATTTAAATCCCGAGTACTCTAGATCTCAATGAGTGTGATGTTTTTCCTTCCGGATCCCAATATTCATCTGAACACAGGCTTGGCTCAATTTTCAGCATGCATCTCGTTGAAAATGGTTAATGCATTGACAACTTAAAATCCATGCAGATTATTTTAGCAGTGTTTGTCCCCTAAATTAGACGCTGTTGAGTACACTGGTCAATATTAAAGTCCTTAAGCAGTTTTTCTGTGTATGCATTTCTCATACTCCTAAGAGTCCAGAAGAGACTTTTAAAACATGTGATTCGAGTAAAGTGGGTCCTTGTTCCTCTGTAATATTTTCTTTTCTTGCTCCTGGATGTGGGTGGCAATCAGTCCTGAGAGATAAAGAAGACCAGAGCACAGGATGTAATTTCAGTATCTCTGGGACCTGGCATTAGATTTCCCATCTAGAAGTCAGAATGAGGGTTAAGAATCTCTCGGCCAAAAGGACATTGGCATTGGAAGTCTAGGTGTCTCGTTGACAGTTTGATCAAGTAATTTCATCAGGCGGACCACTCACGTTGCACAAGAAGCTGCATTCACATAATGCAGTCCGTCGACATCAATACCTTCTCCAGGGTTTTGTGCACTAGAATGGCAATAATATCCAACCACAGCATTTATCATCAGGCCCAAAGTACTTATCAAGCATGAGCATTCCTTTAGCACTGAATCAGAGTGAACCTGTGAAATAAACCCTCAAAAAAAACTGTCCTTTGGGTCTTGAACAGAAAGAAAAGGCTTTCTCATAATAATCTGTAGCCTAATCAGTGCTTCCCAGTCAATCAGAAGACAGAACTTTTATAGATGACAGAGGAGAGTTAGGTCTCTGAAACATATTTGTAAAAATGCAAGTGTTGGTTCTAGGACTGATTTTTCAGTTTTCGAACTCAGAACAAACTACAGTGATGATATTGAAAGCTCTTCCACTTGCTGATACCCTGAGGTCTTCCTACTCTATCCATGTGTTTCTTTTAATGAGAAACAATCCTAAATCACAAGGCATAGCACAAATGCTGTGAGAGCCTAAAACCTGTTTCACAAGGACTATGAACAGAAATTTGACGATCAAAGCAGATGAAGATGGAATCTGGGAAAACGCAAACATACTTTTAATTCACTTATCCCATACCTCTTGTCAGGTATTTTTCATAGGAAATTAAATTCTGCCTTGAAAAAGCCTTGCTTTTTCTCTTCATAATTTATGTTGCATACTTTGTTTTCTTCCTGTATTTATGGAAAATCTTTTTTTTTTTCAAAATCTTATTTATTTATTTGTCGGAGAGAGAAAGACAGACAGACAGTGCACAAGCAGGCAGAGGCAGAGAGAGAAGCAGGCTCCCCACTGAGGAGCCCGATGTGGGACTCGATCCCAGGACCCTGGGATCATGACCTGAGTCGAAGGCAGTGGCCCAGGTATCCCTATGGAACATCTTTAAAATTTTTTTTTAATTTAAATTCAATTTGCCAACATATAGTACATCACTTCTATACTTAAATTTCTCTTCTCTACCTTGGCGTCAGCCATCTGTATGTGTAGGTGGAGTGCGGGGAGGGGCTTCCAGGCATGTGCACAGGTAAGTAAAAACATATTGTTGTCTTTTAAGCAACATTCTTGATGTAATCACATATTATGGGCTATATGAAATTACACAGTGGTGGTGATTTCTCTTTCTCCCAGAACACCATCATGGCATTGCTTCTCACGTCGTAAAAGCAAACATAGAATAACGTCTTTTGCATGCTGTGTCTGAAAATTCTCCCTCACTAGCCGAGTTGCAATGTATTGTTTCTGCAAGCTGAGTTTCCACCACGATTGTACATATTAGTCTGCCCCAGCAGAAGGCTAACGTTTCTCTTTATTCCTATTGTTTACATATAGAGATCTGCCAGGGAGAGATGCAGATTGCATTCCCATGAATGGCAAAAAATAAGTTAATTAGATGCTTGGGGAAATAATTATGTATGAATTCCATACATGGGCTATAAAATAAGACAACAGAGAGCCACGACTGGCTTTGGATCTATGAGCAGAACCCAATCACAGGACTCATTTCCGAGGAAAAATTGAAAATATATTTTAAAATTTAAAGCTGTGACCATCTTACACAGTTTTATGATGTTTGAAAGTGTTTGGAATCATTTACCGTAATCAGGGCTTTTCCAACTTTTCTAAGTTAGCAGCAGAGAAGAGTAAATATGAGTCTTCGAGTAACTCAGAGGAAAAAATATTGCTCCCTGATCCAGGCATGAAATTTCTTTGAAGTCCTGTGGCTTCCTGTAAATATTCATGAGCCTTTTGCATTCTATATGTGGTATATACATGCTTATTTCAATACAAAAGTAATATGCCCCCCATCTCCTTGAATAAAATGATGCTGGAAGATAAACCAAATTTATTCTGAGGCCTTGGGTATCTACACGGGTTCTGCCAATACCAGGGTGTCCCTCCCTGCTAAGAGTCATGAAGGCTATCTGGCTGGCTTGTCACAACAGTATTCAAGGAAGGTGGCTCTTGTTATCCCTAGATTTCAAGGGCAGGAACTGAGCCTCAGAAATTTTAAGTAACCTGATACAGGGGAACTGGGCTCTCCCAGCCCCACTGCTCTGGTTATGCCACTGGGCTGCCTGATTAGATAAACTTCAAGCTTCCCTGATCTCAGTGGAGCCCCAAATCAAACCTCTCCTGTTAGCACCTCCCTGCTTCTCCAACCCTTCACCCCAGGGTAAGAATTTGAGATGTTATGTAAGACCTGTTGCTGCAAATAAGCTCTGAAAAATGTCACCAACAGTTGGTCATTTTCTGGGTGAGGAGCATGAAAAAAAGAAGCACGCAAACATGGGGCTTCCCTTTTCCAGTTCATTCGCTTTCTAAGTCACTCACTTGGTCCTTCCCTTGCTCGCCCTTCAGGCAGGCACGCATTTGCCAAAACTGTAGGCACCACATTTCATGGGCTGTGCCATGAGCTTTCATTGCCATCCACAGCCAAAGATCAGTTTAGTTGTTTTCTCTTCTTCTTTTACTTATATCTCTTTCATAGACTGGTGTGAGGGATAGAGAACTAAATATAGAAGATGATACAGTGCAAAAAGCTCTTTCATTGAGGTATACCCAGAGTTTTCTGGATATGGAGGAGAGCTATCAAAATAAGAATGCTCCGTCAGGGAAGGCTTCAGGGAAAGGTGGCAAGTGAGCTGAAATTTGATGGATGAGTAGGAGCTGGCTTAATGAGCCAACGTGTGTGCAGAGAGGGAGGAAAGAAAAATGGGTCGGGGAGGGGAGGGGAAACCAAATGGTTTCCTCACATTGCTACTTCTTTTTTTAAATTTATTTTTTATTTTCAGCATAACAGTATTCATTATTTTTGCACCACACCCAGTGCTCCATGCAATCCGTGCCCTCTATAATACCCACCACCTGGTACCCCAACCTCCCACCCCCCCCTGCCCCTTCAAAACCCTCAGATTGTTTTTCGGAGTCCATAGTCTCTCATGATTCACCTCTCCTTCCAATTTCCCCCAACTCCCTTCTCCTCTCTATCTCCCCATGTCCTCCATACTATTTGTTATGCTCCACTTCTAATCCCATGGTGGAGTTAACTAAAAGAGTGAGTGAAGGTGGATAGGACACCTGGTCCATGCTCTGTTAAAAAGAGGCCCCAGGGGTGCTTGGGTGGCTCAGTGGGTTAAAGCCTCTGCCTTGGCTCAGGTCATGATCCCAGGGTCCTGGGATCAAGCCCCATATCAGGCTCTGTGCTCAGCAGGGAGCCCACTTCCTGCCTTTTTCTCTGCTTGCCTCTTTGCCTACTTGTGATCTCTGTCAAATAAATAAATAAAACCTTAAAAAAATTTTTAAAAAGAGGCCCCAGATGAAACTGTGATGTCTACCGTGGGTTTGACGACAATGCCAAGCATTTGCTTCCTTAGCCCTATTCTCAACAGATTGTTAGAAATTTAAAAAAAAAAAAAAAAAAAAAAAAAAAAAAAAAAAAAAAAAAAGAAGAAGAAGAAGAAAAGAAAAAGGAAAATTCAGGTTTAATTGTGATTTGTGGCAAGAATGGAAAGAAGTAAACCTGATAGATGATAACATTGAAAATATACTATAAGAATAACAGGAAGTTACACAGTTGTTCGTATCTTTCGTGTATTCTTATCTCTTCTCGTTTAACAGAAGGAAAATATAATTTTATTTCTCCTGTTAGATTCTAAAAATGTTACTGTTCTTATTTGCACATTTATTTATCGATTTGCTGCCTCGGTTTAAAAAAAAATGCCACTTGTCTTATTTATACGAAGTGTTTTGAGAAACCTGATATGGGGAAGACTGGTCTATTTGTTGATGTATTATACATAAGGATGATTTGAATGTATTTTATCCAAACCTGCACCATCTATTCAACTTTGAGTTTGCATAGAATACATATTTCTATTGCCCTTAGGATACATGGCATTTTATCAAAAGTGACCTATGTGCTCCTGTGTGTTTCTCCTGCAATGATGCCTCCTGGGTTTCCCATAACAAAGAACCTCAAGCTTCTGAGGAGCAGTTAATGTTCTTTCTTTTGAAGACTGTGAGTTTGTGAGATCACACACCAGGTAACTGAAACCCGAAACATCATAAAGGTGTTTTCAAAACTCAGGCACTCTGTGAATGAGACATGAAATGAATTTCGTACGCATCGGCTCGCTGGAGCCCTTGTCACAATAGATAAGGCCAAATCGAAGGATGTGGCATTACTTCTTGTGGGCTAGTGAGCAGCAGAGTTAATAACTGAATCATAATTGCACTCCAGGACATAGAAGCTGCAGCACCCTGGCCTCTTTTGATCCCTTTATCCACAATAGCAAAAGGAGAAACACTTTTAAAACAGACCAGATGATGAATACGCCTAAATGTGCTCTCCTATAATTTGGTATGAACACTTCCTCAAAATGGCTTCCTTTGGGTGGGTTTCTCCAATTAATCCCACCATCTGATGACTTAAATACTTCATTTATGTGGTGCCTTGATTGTATGAGTGATCCTGCTTCTTCACCGCCAACCCCCAGCCCACCCCCTAGTTACATCTTCCGCAACGTGACGCCGAAGTCCTTGGCATTCACGAAATAGAGTTCCTTTTCCTCTGATTCTGAGCTGACCGTGTGACTTGACTTGGCCAGAGCATATTCACGGTTGTGATGCAAGTAAAGGTTTAAAAAAATGCCTCCCATTTCCATCTTATCTTTGCCCGTCTGACTCTCCACGAGAACACGTCTAGGCAGGCTTAGGTGTCCCTTATTGCCTCCGCTGACAGCCAGCCGAACACCAGACGTCATTATTCCCGCAGTAAGCCACAGCCGACTATGGACCAGTGACGGGTCCAGCGGAGCCCAGCCTACATCTGCTGAATGCAGTAGACTCATGAGTTGCCTCCACGCCTACTACCTGATGATTCCAAGATCTTGTGCTTGGTATACAGCTGTATGGTGACAACATATACTGATCACAAGTTCTGTCGTTTATTTATATTTTATAATTTAGAGTACAAAGATAGATTTAGTTTATACTTTTGTCACATGTGTTAAACCTATTCTATTATCCTCCCATTTTATCCCCCCATTTATTTATTTATTTTTTATTTTTTTATTTATTTGACACAGAGAGAGAGAGAGAGAGAGCGAGCACACAAGTAGGGGGAAGAGCAGGCAGAGAAGAGGAAGAGGCCGACTCCTTGCTGAGCAGAGACGCCCAACGAAGGGCTTGATCCCAGGACCCTGGGATCATGACCTGAGCCCAAGGCAGACGCTTAACAGACTGAGCCACCCAGGTGCCCCCGTCCTCCCTATTTAAAGAACTTTCTCTTTGAGAAGTTACCCCATGGCCCTTTATCTCCATCTGCCAGCATGACTCTTTGGACTACGGTTGTGTCCCTGTTTCAAGGACAGACAAGTCATTGGTTGGCTGGCAGCTAATGGGATTCCATATCTCATCTGAAAAGCTTGAAATCAGGCAGAGGCACTTGGTTCCTAGGGCAGTGACTGTGATGTTAAGGATGTCGCCTTTGCTGGAGTGTGTGTCTAGTTAGTCCATAGTGCGGTGGAACAGTTTGTGAGCGAGAAGTCAGTATGCCAAAGGAAGCATGGATGACAGACCTTGTCATCACCGAAAGATGGAAAGGATAACCTTGTTCCTTACTGCTCTCTGTTCCCCGGCCCTGGTTCCTTAGAAAATAGCCATGAATCCTCCCTCTCATTCTAAGAGATTTCCCTTCAGTCACCAGCCAGACTTCCCTCCCTCCACTCCTTTAATAATATTAATTTACTTTTTAGAACAGTTTTAGATATACAAAAAATTTACAAAGGTAGTTCAGAGGGACCCTAGATATCATGCACCCAGCTTTCCCCATTCTTTTTTTTTTTTTTTTTTTTTTTTTAACTATCCCCATTCTTAGTACCTTATATTAGTGTGGAACTTTCATTGCAGCAAATGGACCAGTATCGATATTGGTGTTATTAACTGCAGTCTATACTTTATTCATATTTTCTTAGTTTTTGAACCAGTGGTAAAAGCTGTCTCAGACTCCATCTAAAACACCCCAGTGTATTTGATTGTCCTGTCTCTTTAGGCTCCTCTTGACTGACAGATTCTCAGATTTTCCTTATTTTGAATGACTCTAACAATTTTGAGGAGTATTGTTCAGGTATTTTGTAGAATGTGTCCTTGCTGGGATTTGTCTCTTATTTTCATGATTACGCTAGGGTCATGTGCTTTTGAGGAGAAAATCACAGAGATGAAGCACCATTGTCATCATATCAAATCAAAGGTGCATGCTATCAAATGACTCAGCATTGATGACCCTGACCTTGGCCACCTGGATAAGGCAATGTCTGTCAGGTTTCCCCATGGTAAAGTTAATCTTCTGCTCTGTTCATGCTGTACCCCTAGAAGGAGTCCACATTTTGCGCAACCACATGTAAAGTGTGGGGAATTGTGCTCCTTCTCCTTGAGGACAGAGTATCTCTGTTTATTATTTGGATTCTTTCTGCATGGGAGACTTGTCATGGATATTTGTTTTATACTTGAGGTTATAACCCAGTACTAAGCTATGTATTTTATTACCCATAGTGTTTTCATCTTTGGCCAGTGGGAGCTTTTCAGTTCACTCTTGTGTCCTTTTGACATTTGTGGGTTTTATTTTGCTTTGAGAATTTCCTTACTTTCTGGAAGTAAAAGATGGTTTCCCCTGGCATATTTTATTGGAGGCAATTTGTGAAAGTCTCCATTATTTGCATTCAACAAGCTTGAACACAGGTTCAAGAACATAGGTTTGCTTAGGTTCCAACTTCCACGCCATTGTCATGAACTTATTTTCTTTTATTTAGTCATACCCCACTTTAGATGCATGTGGGCATTAGTTCACTGTGTGAGTACTTGTATGTGTAGCTATCAGGCAGGTGGGGAGGCTAGCAGGAGGGAGAGAATTACAGTGAAATAGAGATAAAAACAAAAGGTAGGAAAGACCGGCTTCTAGAACTCCCAAAAGAAGAGTTAGTGAAGGACCAAACTCTTCTTGCTCTGTTCTAGGTGTTTGCCAGAGGAGAATATAGATGTTTTGGCATAATTTAAAAAATTTTTTTTTAAAATTTATTTGACAGACAGAGATCACAAGTAGGCAGACAGGCAGGCACGGGGCGGGGTGGGGGGAAGCAGGCTGTCCGCTGAGCAGAGACCCTGATGTGGGGCTCGATCCCAGGACCCTGGGATCATAACCTGAGCCGAAGGCAGAAGCTTTAACCCACTGAGCCACCCAGGTGACCCTTGGCATAATTTTTCATCACCACTTTAGCTTTATACTAATTGTACCTTTTTAGCTACCCATATTTATAATATTTTAACTTCTTCAATCAAAAATTTTCATTCCACAGTGAGCCCTGAAGGAGAAAATTAACATATAAGAATAATACTAAATATTATATGCTTGTTCTTCCACTCAGTGGTTACCGAACTATTAATTTTAATACTCAAGACAGAATGTCATCGAAATGGCAACATTGGTGTTCCCAACTTCAGTCCCCCTCATAAGAAGAATAATTAACAACTATCCATATACAAGACACTATTGTGAAATTCCCAGAACCTGGGGATGAGGTGAAAACATACCTTTGGGCCACAGAAACTGAGAAGGACCACATTAAAAGGGTAAAAAGAGTGGTTTCATGTTGACCACCTTGCCCCACCCCTAAGCCAGTATAGCTCTGCAGGGGCAGGCACCTCTGGGCCTATGGTTTCCTCCAGTGGGTAAAGAGAGCCCAAGGTGAATGTTCAGTTTTCCCAGAAATACAGCGTTCTTCTCAGGAGGCACATTCAGGTCTCACTTCTTGGGGATGAATGGGAGAATCTATAGGGCTCAAAGACAGAGGAGAGAATAAAGATGAAGAAGGGGGACAAGGCTTATAGAAACCAGGGCTCAGATCTTGGCAGACTGCACTTCTGCTTAGAGCTGCTCCTGAGCAGATATCCTAGCCACTGGCTCTGCCCATCTGTAAAACTGAGCCAATAGTCCTGTCTAGCCAACGAGTTCAGTTGGCAGTTCTGCCAACTGGTTTGGGTCCCTGGACAACAAGCCATATCAGCCATCTGAGCAAAGAAGCAGGCTCAAGGCCCACCCAATTGCTGAGAAAAACCTCTAGCCCTGTCCTAATGGTAGCTTGACCACAGATGCCCATTGCCAAGGGAACACATCTTATAGTCTGCCTGGGCAGGTAAGCAGGATCACAGACCTGTTTAACTGCTGAGGATAGCCTCTAGTGCCCTTTCACTGAGAAGCCTAGCCAGGATAAGAAGCCTATCCTGTGGGCTGCTCAGATAGAGAGCCAAGTCAGCAGCCTTGTCCAACTGTCGAGCATGGCACTGGGACCTAAATAACCAGGGAGCCTGGACAGAGATAGTGGACAGCATCAAAGCCCAGCCACAGGACCTAACCTACAACCCTGCCCAGCAGAAGAGCCCACCTTAAGGTTCTGCTAAATTGCTGACACAACCTGCACTCCCCCAACTAGGGAGCATAGAGAGTGACACCACCCTATTGCAGAGCCTCATCTTCCGCCCCACCCAACTACAGGGAGGCCCTGCCTAAACAGAGAGCTCAACCTATGATCTCACCCAACATCAGAACACAACCAGTGGCCTACCCAAGCTCCAACACCAGCCTGTGGGTGGTAGATTTAGCTAGAGCAATCAGGCATAAAAAATAAACTTAAAAAATCCAAATTGGGATGGAACAAGTAAAATTGTCTTTATTTGCCGATGACATGATCTTATATATAGAAAACCCTTAAGACTCCAACAAAAACTATTAAAACTAATAAATTCTATACAATAAATGATATATAATTATATATATAATTCATTTATATATATATATATATAAATGAATGAATTCAGTAAAGTTAAAAGATACAGAACAACCATAAAAATCAGTTGTGCTTTTATAAGCTAACAACAAACTATTATTCAGCCATAAAAAGAAGGATATCCTGCCATTTGCAACCACATAGTTGAAACTGGAGGACATCATGTGAGTGAAATAAGTCAAAGGAAAACCAAAATTGTATGATCTCACTTATTTGTGGAATCTTAAAAAAATGATTTCATAGAAACAGAGTAGATTGTTGGTTGCCATAGCAAGGGTTCAGGGGAAGTGGATGAAAGTGGTCAAAGGGTACAAACTTCCTGTTATAAGATGAATATGTTCTGGGGACTAAGGTACAGCATGGTGACTGTGATTAACAATATTATATTATGTACATGAAAGTTGCCAAGAGAGTTGACCTTAAAAATTCTCCCTACTCACAGATCCAAAAATGATAATTATGTGAGGTGATGTGAGGTGATGGATGTGTTAACTAGCATTATGGTAATCACTATGGTAATCATTTTGTTACATATGTATATATCCATAGTGATTACCATTATATATTATATTATATGTATTATATAATTATTTATATATTACATATTATATTATTAGATAATTATATATCTTATATATAGTTCTATATATTATATGCATATAATATATAGAACTATATTATATGCATATAATATATATATATATATAGATAAATAGATATTAACTCCTCATGTTGTACACCTTAAACTTAGGGTGGGTGACTGGGTGACTCAGTTGGGTAAGCATCCGACTCTTGATTTCAGCTCAGGTCATGATCTCAGAGCCCTAGAATCAAGCCCCTAGTAGGGTTCCACACTCAGCCGTAAGTCGGCTTGACGATTCTTCCTTTCCCTCTGCACCTCCCCTGCTCATGTTCTTCCTTTCTCTCTCAAATAAATAAATAAATCTTAAAACCACTACCACCACCACCACAATAAAACTTTCACAATATTATATGTCAACTGTACCTTAATAAAGCTGGAAAAAAAATAATCAGAAGAGCTCTTTTAAATAGGTGGCGTTACTCCATTCCATACTGAGACTCTTATGCTGGAGAAGGTTAAGCAATGGTCCAAGATCATACCATTAGTGAATGAGAAATCATGATTTGGACCCAGATTTTTCTGACTCTAAAATCCATGCTGTTAAGTCCTATACTCATTATCTCACCACAAAAACTAGTGTATGGGAGAGGGAAAAAGAGAGAGAGAGAGAGAGAGTATATCTTGTTTCAAAGAGGAAAAAGTCAACAGGGTGATCTGACGAATCTCTTAAGGAGGGAAAAGTCACCTGGAGAAGTGGTAACTGCCTAGAATTCCCAGATAACTTCTGATGAATAGTGTTGTTCATATGTTGTATAGTTTCCTGTCTACAATAGAACAAGCCTGCACAAGCCTCACTTATAGTGAAAAACCAAATTCAAAATGCACAGGCTGTATCCTGAACACTGACAAGTTGTAATTAACTAGAGTGAAACAGGTAATAATTAATAAGGCTTTTCCATTGCTATCTTTTCCCATGATAGTAAGAAAGTAAGGATACAAAATAGGGAAAAGAATGATCAAATTGGAAGGCTTAAAATTATCTCCAAATATTATGGAGCTATTTTGACAAATCTGGACTAGAACATAAATCTCTTGATCTCAGGTCAGTGTTCTTTTCTCTAAAATACATAGTTTACAATAGAAGTATTTGAGAAGCTGGTTATAGTTACTGCCAGTAGAGCCCTCCCTTCCCTGCCATGTTCTAGTATAATTATGCTTTTTATTTTTATTTAGTTATGTTTTATTATGTTGTGTTAATCACCATACAGTACATCATTAGTTTTTGATGTAGTGTTCCAAGATAATTATGAATATCAGTGTGATCCACAGAATTTCAGTATGATCTATTTCTATCATAATCATAATGTCTACTTTATGGCACCTATCCCATCCAAAATACAACACTCTTCCAATCTCCTTTCAATTCTGTAACTATGTTAATTTATATTCCATAATGAACAGCCACAGTATTTAATTTTTTGCTAGATACCACAAAGGAAACTTCTAATATTGCTCTAAAAATGGAATGAGAGAAAATTCTCTCTGTCTCTAGTTTCCTTGTAGTAGAAGTGGAGGAAGAACAAAAAGAAATTCTTGTTAATAACCTGAACAAAGTTGGGCTATGTACCAGTGTTATTTCTTGGTTTACAACATGTAATGCTTGACCCTTAAATTCATAACTATGGCAATGTGGTCTCTGGTATTCCGAGATTTGAGTGAGAATAACACTGCTGATGTTGAATTAAGTGACATGGCTACATTCTTTTTACCTAATCTTGATAGGAGAACTTCCCATATAAACTACCAAAGAGGTGGTGGCTAAATCTAGTTGAAAAAACCGGGAGTTGGTGTACCCGGGTATAGTTAAGTGTCCGCCTTCCACTCAGGTCATGATCTCAGGGTCCTGGGATCAAGCCTTGTATCCGGCTCCCAGCTTGGCAGGAGGCCTGCTTCTACCTCTCCAGCTCCCCATGCTTGTGTTCTCTCTCTCTTTCTCTCTCTCTCTCTCTCTGTCAAATAAATAAATAAAATCTTAAAAAAAAAAGAAAAGAAAAAATGGAGTTATCTGAATCCTTGACATTTAATCTAAGAATATGTTAACAAAAATCATGTAAAAATGTACTAATTTAGAGATCATGATAAATATTGACTCTTTGGTCTTAAAATTTGGGATCTTTAAGAACACAGCTAAGAAAAATATGCTGGATAAGATAAAAACCCATAATTTCTACCATTAAGTCTTCTATGTAGAGTAGAATGCAAATTTCTTGGGAAAAAACTGCGTATTGCTTTCATTGTATTTCTTGCAACAAAGGACAGGGATTGTCAAAGAATAACTAATCAGTATATGTTGAGTGAAATTCATATATTATATCTTTTCTCTCTTCTTTCAGCAAATTTTGCATTTCCTAGTTAATTTCATTGAGTTCTTTTTTTTTTTTTTTTTTTTTTTCAATTTACTTTATGTGGTGTCAGAACGGTAGAAGGAAGCTAAACTTGAGTCTATTTTGGCTCATTATCCTGCAACAGAAAAAAAAAAAACTTTCAAAAAACTGAATTACAGTCAGAAAATACTTGTTAGACAGCTATTATATATACTGCATTGTGACAGTTACACTGGTGGTGGCCTTCACCTTACCTGTACTGCTTACTTCCCCTCTCAGAATCTCTAATTTGTGTATAGTTTTTTTTTATTTTTTGAGAGAGAAAGAGCAGGAGAGGGGCAAAGAAAAAGGGAGAGGGAGCGTGAGAATCCTAAACAGCCTCCATGCCCAGCAGGAGGCCAACATGGGCTTGATCTCATGACCCTGAGAATATGACTTGAGCCAAAATCAAGAGATGGCTGTTCAACCAACTGAGCCACGCAGGTGCCCTCCTCAGAATCTTCAATCTTTGAGGCACTTCTCTGGTTTCAGAGTCTCATTTATCTCTTGCCTAAGGTCCAACTCCTTGTTAAGAGCCTTGTTTCTTCTTGATCTATACAAGAACACATCAAGACATCAAAAAATATGGCATCAGAGGTCAACTGCTTCTAACATATTGAATGTTTTACTGAGGGTAAAGAACAGTAGACATTCGATAAATCCTCAGCTGGTGATCATTTATTAGCAGTATAAATGATTAATTATCAAATAAGTAGAACAATTTAAAAAGAGAAAACTCTTCATGTGAGTATGGGAATGGTCAAAGAAAACAGTTTGTTGGTTTTATTTCTTGAGTGAACTTTGCTTTCCTTGTTCATCAGTTCCTCTTCTCATCTCCTCTTCCTTTTTCCTTCAAAGATGGTCCAGTACGAAATTATGAAGAAGGCAATACTTTATTCCTGTGCCATGCCACTGTTTACCTCACTGCCTTTCTCCTTGCCTGACTATTCTTCACAGCCAAGGTTCCATTTTCAAAGGGACTTAGTAACAACTGGAATCTCCAAGAAAGCTAATACCACCAGATTGTTAAATGATTCTAATAGCTAAATCTATGCAGAAAAGAGATGTGACCGTGGAAGCTGGGTCAGAATGACAATATATTAATCACATATGGAATTACATTTTATCTTATAAACATAGCATCTTAATTTGTATTATGATTTTTTTTAAAGATTTATTTATTTATGAGAAGAAAGTGAGCAACCAGGGGAAAGGGCAGAAGGAGAATCTTCAAGAAGATTCCCCTGAGCGTGGAGGCCAACGTGGACCTCGATCTCACAACCCTGAGATTGTGACCTGAACTGAATTCAAGAGTCAGATGCTCAGCTGACTGGGCCACCCAGGCACCCTTATATTCTGATGTTTTTAAAATCTTGAAAAAGATAAGCACTGACCACTCCTTGGTCTCTTTTTCTGGCTCCTTTTCCAGTCCCTGACTCTGCAAGTAAAAATAACCCAGGGATCTGTCTTGGATTCTTTTTTATTTTTCTTCTCTATATTATCTTAACTACCATCATCCCTGACCAACAGAATATTCTGCATTGATGAAAATATTCTTTGTACTGTTCAATATGGTAGCCATTTAGCTCCATTTGGTTATTAAGAACTTGAAATGTGACTAGTGTGCCTGAGAAATTAAATGTTCATTTTTAAATTTTAATTCATTTTAATTCAGAGCCACATGTAATTACTGGCTACTGTATTAGACAGTACAGCAGGATGGTCTCATCTAACCTTATGGCTTTGGAAACCACCCTTATGCTGATTTTACACCCAAATTTTATCCCAGATGTTATCACTTACTGTTGCCATCACCTTGGCAACCTTAGTCCAAGCAACCATAGCTATTTTTAGCATAGCATTTTAAACTAGTCGTCCTGCTGCCATTTTGCCCTCCCCAACACTATAATTCTCTACATGGTTGCTACTTAAAACATGAGTCATAGGTACTATATCACTCCCCTCTCAAAACCCATGGAATGGTTTTACATTACTACTATATAAATTATCACAAACTCAAAGACTTAAAACACACAAATTTATTATCCTACATTTCTGTGAAGTCAGAAATCTGACACAGGTCTGTCAGTAGGCTGGCTACCATCTAAGTGCTAGTAGGGCTGCATTACTCTCTGGAGTCTCTAGGAAATAATCCATTTCCTTGTCTTGTACAGTTTCTAAACTCCATCCACTTTCCCTGACTTGTGACTTCCTTCTTCCATCTTCAAGGCCAGTCACATATCGTCATTCTGACCCAGCTTCCATGGTCACATCTCTTTCATTAACTGTAGTTGAGAAAAGTTGTTTGAGTTTAAGATCTCATGTAATCAGATTGGGTCTAGCCAGATAATCCAGAATAATCCCCTCATCTCATCATTAAAGATGCTTACTTTAATCATATCTACAAAGAGTGTTTTTCTATTTAAGATAACATTTTTCCAGGTTCTGGGGATTTGGATGTGGATATCGGTGGGTGGGTTCCCGGGCTTACTCTGACCACTTCTGTAATCTAAACACCTTTCATGATCTGGTCCTTCTCTACCACTTTGAACTTTGTTCCACTACTCTACCCTGCTCTTACTCCATTCTTACTGGTTCACAATACTTGAATTCTCAATATTTCCTTCTCAGAGACTTTCTCTTGGTTTTATCTTTTTCAACATTTCCCTGAAATTTTCCATGAATCATCAGGAATTTATCCAATTGTCGTTTCCTTGGAGATATATTCCCTGACTGTCTTAACTAAAAACATGAAAAACATAAAAACCCTCCCCACCCAGATCAAACTCTGTAGATTCAGCTTTTATTATTGTTCTTCTTAGAGCTTACCATTATCTGAAATTATATTAAACAGTAGTGTTTATATTTGTATATTTATCTCTTCCAATAAATGTAAGCTGTGAAAAAATAGGAACACTATCTTTTAGCTTATTGTTGAATTCCTAGCATCTATAATTGTGTAGATGTTCAGCACATATTTATTAAATAAATGGATAATGGAGTAATGTTGGTATATAATATTTTCATAAAAGAAGTTGATTTGATGCTGTGCGAAGGTGGCTCAATTAGTCAAGGGTACAACTCTTAACTTTGGCTCAGGTAATCATCTCAGGGTTGTGAGATTGAGCCCCATGTTGAGCTCTGTACTGAGCACAGAGCCTGCTTGAGATTCTCTCTCTCCCTCTCCCTTAGCCCCTGCCCTGCCCCTGGGCTATTCATGACATCATGCCAGCTCCTCTGAATATCACATAAACTTAGAGAATAGGAAGCCCAGTGATTTTTCTGTTTCTTGATGACAGTGAAGTATTTTAAAAATGCTCTTAGATTCTGCTCTAGAAACTTTTCTTAGCATATAAAAGACAAAGGTTGAAAACTATGAGTCAAGTTCATAGTGTGACTGGAAAAATTTTGGAAGGAAGTCCATATAATCTCTAGTTATTATCTCATAAAACCTGGCATATTTAGACCTTATAACCTATTGTATCTAATATGGGGAATTAGATCTGGATAAAAAGAAGGAACTATTTAATAATGCAGGTTTCTACATTGTAGAAACTAAAGGTTACCAAAATTTAATAGCTCTGTGATTTTTGGCCAGAGAGTTAAATTTCTGAGTCTCATATCTATCCTTATAAAGGAACTCCTACTTTTAGGGAGTTATTGTAAAAATCACATGTGAAAATACCCTGAAAACCATATGATATATGATGATGATATCTACCAATTTAACATAAGTCTGTCTTCCAGTTTATTTTTTGTTGTTTTTGTCTAGCCCCAAACTTTCCAAATTCATTGGCTGAAGATGATGGTGGATTGCCAACCCAGCTAGGGATATGAAAAGAGCTGCCGGAAAGGTACTCTATATCCAGTTTATGGATTATACCAATATGTAAAGATGTGGGAAGACTAAAGGCAGAGCAACCAGGTTGGAGGGGGTTGTAAAAAGGCCCCCTTAGAGGAAATAGATCCTCTGGAACTGAGATAATGAGGGTGTCAGGAATCAAGAGGATGACCTGTATCTGTGAAGAGGCAATGAGTTCAATTTCAGCTGGGCTCAAGACCTTGAAGCAGAATCTCAAGAGTCTGTTCTGATTTATTCATCTCTATAGCTATTTAAAGTCATTTGCCAAGCCCTGAATAGTTGTCCTTCTCAATACCTGGCAAAAGTTATCTTTTTTTCATTTGTGTTTCCAAGACCCTCATCATTTCTAGGCTGACAACCGCCATAGGCTCCTCTCTGGTCTGTCTGCCTTCACTCTTTGTCCTTTCAATTTTCTCAGCCAGACTATTGGCACTTAAGTTGTTAAGTATAAAAAATATATATATTCTTCCTCATTCAACTCCCAAATCACAAGCATTTAAAGCCTATTGATTTACCTTTGTTTAGACCCTGTAACCAAAGGGGTTTCACTTTGGGAGGAGTCTGCTATATCCTGGGCTAAATCACTCCTTCAGTTCAAATTTTACATGAAGACTTTAGGGTCCCTGATGATTCCTGTAAGAGGACACTTCAAGAAAGTAAATGGTTATTCTGAAATCATTGCAAAGCCTTCAGGGAAGCGATGTTTGAATACCGTGAAATGTGTAAATAAGATTTACCAAGGATCAGCTCTTGCTTTAAATAAAGTTGAGCAGGTGTTCATGAAAAGTTCACGTAAACTTCCCGTAACAAAGCTTACATTTGACTAAAATAGCTTTTAAAGTTCTACTGTGGAAAAAAAGCACACAGAACATTCTGGCAAATTCTAGAATGAGTAAATAGCATCACCTAATACCACAATGATAGCTGGGTATGTATTGTGAAGAGTTGCCAAGAGAGCACAGTAATCAGAGTTTGATTTTGAAGTGAAAATGAAATCAGATGAAGGCTCCTGAAAGGATATATCACTGGCATTAAAGACAGTACTTAAAATTCTACCAGTTGGCAATTTCATAGACTCCTAGATAGAGTGTCTAATATCTTTGATTTTTTTAAAATATATGGGCCCTTTATAAAGTGAATTGTCCTGATTTTTTTCCCATGATTTATAAAATCCAACAGTCTTCATTGGTAATATTATGAACAAATAAGGTGATTGAAGGTCATTTCAATTACTATCTTGCACGATATGCCTGTATGCTCTTGACCTTTGAGCATTAAACAAATGATTAAGCATCACAGTTTTGAAGGTCATTAGTTGTGATGGATCTATGAAATTAAATAAAATTGAAAGAAAGTTAAAAACTGTCAGTAACTGTGGGGTGCTCTAAATGTAAAGTTGTGAGACAAAGAGTAATTTCACATGAGCATGTTAATATATAGTATTATATACTCTATGTGTGTGTGCACGCACACACTAGAAAGAGAAAAAAAGACAGAGGGAGAGAGGGGAGGGAAGAGAAAATAAAATTTTATGAATATGACTGAAGAGAGGGAAAAGTCAGGACACTGACATGGTGCTTGATCAGTGGAAATGTGTAGCATGCAGACAGGAGAGCAAGAGTTAGGGTAGGGTTTAGTCTGAATCAGGATAACAGTCACTTTATTACTTCTGAGATTTTCTAGTTTCCTTCTAGGCTCTTGGATATCATATTCCCTCTGTGGGAAGGCTACACACAACTTTGTCAACCAAGACACTTTGCGTCTTAGATAGATTACTCTAATTTTCATTCATTTCATCAAATTTGTAGACTTGGACCATGAGGAAGGGTTAGTCGGTTAAACGTTCAACTCCTAATTTCTCCTCAGATTACGATCTCAGTGTCATGAGATCAAGCTCTGAGTTGGGCTCCATGCTGGGCATGGAGCCTACTTAAGATTCCCTCTTTCCCTCTCTCTCTGCCTCTCCCCACATCCCTCTCTTAAAAAAATTTTTTTTGAAGTCTTGTATAATAGCTCCTTCATAGCAATAGAGTTAGGAGTTGTTTCTCTTTCAAAAGTGTGGGGATTTATGGGGTACACTATACATGGAAAATGTATCATCCCCATCACATGCATACAGCCATAAGCACATGGCATTTTTCTTAGTTATTTTTTTGTTTGTTTGTTTGTTTTACCTATCTTCTCTGACTATACTGTGAGCTCTTAGAAGCAAGAATTCACTTATTTATCTTTTTAACTCCAATAGTAAGCCCAATGCTTGCTTTATGAAAGATGCTCAACATATGATTATTAAACTCAAGGAATTTTGATTTTACCAAAAGAGTTTATGATAGCCCAAGAGGCAGTTTTACTCTGGAAATTATTTAGTGTAGTAAGTTCAAGGGCAAAAGTTTTACACAGACCTTTTAGCAAACCAACAGCAAATGTTTTCTTAAGTAAAATTTTTTAGCACCAGATTTCTCCTAAAAAAGAACTCCATGAATGGAGGACACACAATTAACTTAGGGGCAGACTACATGGTGGAAAAGGCTTGAGATGACTGCCTTTAAGTGGAGCTGCTGAGGCACCTGGCCAGCTCAGTCGGTAGAGCATGCCACTCTTGATCTCAGGGTCATGAGTTTGAATCCCACATTGGATGTGAAGTCTACTTTAAAAAAAGTAAGTGTGGCTGCTTATTGAAACTCAAAACAAAAGAAGCTGAAAATTCTTCTCCTCCAACCCAGACATCTTAGACATAACACAACTTTCATGGCATCACAACAAAGAAACCATGAGGCAACAGTATTGATCTTGAATAGTCCTTTCTAGGGACTGATCCTGCCAAGACTTTAAGCATGATGGTGTACGAACCAGAATAATTCAAGGAAGGGAAACTTGGAGAAGGGTGAGAAAAAAGTATGGGGAGTTTGGTAAGGAAGCACTCGATGATCAGTTTACTCCCCCTTCATGCCATTTGATTGGCCATAGAGCACTTAGTCTCATTATATAGAAGCCATAGGACACACAGCATGTATTTACTTCCACTCTCTCCATCTCTTTCCTCAAACTTCCCTCCCCTCAGCACCTCCAAGGCCCAGAGAAAAGCTGGAGTGTTTACATGTGGAAGCAAAAGTGTTTTTAAATACTGCTAGGGAGCAGCACAGCTTGCTTCCCCACAACAAGGCAGAAAGGGCTGAACTTTAAATCAAGCTCCAGTGGAGGTGCAGGGGCGGGCTGTGTGCTATGCCCCCGGGGGTGGAAGATCAATTCGGCTTTGCTGAGCCATGTCAGCAGTGGCTGTCTTTAGATGCTGACATGGCTCTGGTTGACAGTTTGAAGAAATTTAACTGCTTTGATAAGGTTAAAGGGGGCAACCAACCACGAATAGAAAACAAAACACAAGGCTGCTTAGAAGCTTGAGTGCATGCTGGAAACGAGTTGTCAACCCACTCAATCCACAACATTACCAACACCCTTTGTTGCCTCCTTTACATTAAAAAAGGGGGGAGGGGCAGAAAAAAGAGAAAGCAAAGAAAAGGGGGGGAAAAAAGGTAAAGTCTCTCATAAAAACTAGCCCACTGATTTAGGATATTTTTCACTCTGGTTGAGATTGCAAAAAGTGTTTGGCTACTGCCAGTTAAAGGCACATAAGCCCTATTACACTCCCTTCAAGGAGTGTAATAGCACCAATTAAAAATTCACGCAGGATCAAGGAAGGAATAATGGCTTTTATGAATCTGTTGGGAAAAATAACAAAGTTTGTAGTTTCTTTAGAAAAATAAGACATTCAAAACAATTGCTGCAGATGTCCATACAACATAAAAATATATTAGTATATATTAAATATAATATATATAATATATGATATAATATATATAATATAAATATAAAAAAAATAAAATAAAAATATAATAAAATTTAGTAATGCATACCTAAATATGACTTATACTCTCATTTGCAAAAATCAAGCAAGAAGTGTTAAATTTATACCTTGACATTGATCATGGCTATTTAGCTTTAGTGGTAAGTGATTTAACTTAGTAATATGGCATAGGACCCAGCTCATTAAAGAGGCTATGTAAATACTTCCCAGAAGCCTGCAAGAGCTGTTGCACGAAAGAACAAAATAAAATAAAAAAAGAAAAGAAAAGAAAAGAATAAAATATCTGGTTGAATATATTTGTTCACTTTTTTTAAAAAAAATGAGATTAGATCACGTCACTCTTAGGATCGAAATATCCACTTTGTAAAGTATCTGGTGGAGTTAATCAAAAAGCATAACCTCCGAGTTTTTTCTTATAATATTAATGGATGAATGTATCATTGATTACTTGCAATCATACAAACTGGGCGTTCCTTATATACTCATTATTTTTTAGATTCTAGGGATGCATCAGTGGAAAAAAAACGTGTGTTCTCTCTCTCTTTAAGGAGCTTCAGTTGGAAGGAAGGAGCTGTGGATGGAAGGAAAAAGATAGGGAAAGGTAAATAAAACTGGTAAGTAAACGATCTGGTGTGTTAGAAGACAAGACTCTATAGAAGGAGAAGAATGTCCTTTGTGATGCTGTCGCACCATTAAATAGAGTTGTCACCAAAACTTTCATCAAGAAGGAGAGATTTAAATTTGTTGAGTCGGCGGCTCCGGGAATGCAGGAGGAACAAAAAAAATGGCTGCCGGGCCGTCATCTCCCAGGCCTCCCTCTTCCTTTACCCATGACTCTCCCGCCGGAAGGACGTATGCCAAGGACACGTCACTGTAAGTAATCTGATACTTATACAGGAAACAGGAACATCAGGACTCCCCCTACCCTCCAATCACCAAATACCTTACCTTATATAATTGTGAACCCACGCCCCAAATACCTTACTTATATGTGAAACTATGCCCTGCCGTAACCCAAATAAAAGACCCCCTCGACCCCCTCATGGGTGCGACTTCTCTGACTCTCCTTTCCTGAGTCTCAGAACCTCACCCAAGGGCACCTTTAATAAACCTCGCCCAGCGCCCATCTCGCCCATCTCGCCTGGTGTCCTATGTATCCCTCCTGTAAAACCTTACAAAACTCAAGCCAGAAATGAGGTACCATATGTGTGGTGTGGGGTGTGTGTTTGGGGCAGGGGATAGGGAGAGCCCCAGAGGGACCAGTTTTGTGCAAGGCTCTAAGGAGGTGATGGGTCTGGAGTGTTCAAAGAAAGCAAGGAATTGAGTTGGCATGAAAGGAATGGTGGAAATGGGGAAAAATAAAAAGTCAGATTAGAGAGAGGATGAGGAACCAGATTGCATGGGTTTTGTAGGCCTCTCAAAGGACTGATTTGCTCTGATGGAAGTTAAGAGTCATTACAGGATGTGAGCAGAGATGTGACATGGTCTGACTGCCGTGTCCCAAAGATGACTCCGTAGGGAGTGAGGGAGAGAACAGAAGCAGGGTGACCATTTAGGAGGCTGTTTCAATAATTCAGGGGAGCTGGCTCACAGCCAGGATGGTAGAAATGAAAGTGTTGAGAAGTATTCTGATTCTTGTTATATATTTTAACCTAATTATTTAGCCCAGCAGAGATTTGCAAAAGTGGGCTGAGAATACCAGTATACTCCTCACTCAACTTCCTTTCATGGTAACATTTTATATAACCAAAGTGCAATTATCAAAAATCAAGAAATTAACATTGTTACACTGCTAATTGACTAAACCCCAGACCCCATTCAGACTTCACCATTTCTTAAAATGTGTTTTTCCAGTTGTGGGATACTATCCAGGAACCCACCTAGTATTTACTGGTTATTTTCCTTACTCTACCATCTGTGACAGTTCTCAGTCTTTCTTATCTTTCATAATGTCTCTTTTGAAGAGTACTGAGTGGTTGTTTTGATGACTGTCCTTCAATTTGAGTTTGATCTTTTCTCATGATTGGAATGAGGTTATGTATTTTTGTCAGGAATACCACAGAGATGACACCCACTCCTCGGTGCATCATGTCAAGCCGTTTTCATGACGTTGGTGTGTCTTACTACTGGTGACGTTCACTTGAATCACTTGGTTATGGCGGTGCTTTCCAGATTTCTCCACTATAGAGTTAATACTTTCAGACTAACCAAGTCCGTTAGCCCTCAAACATCTGTCTACTAATTTTAGTATTCATCAGTGGATGTAGTCTGCAACAATTATTACTGTGGTATTTGATAATGATTTTTGTGTTTTATGCGTTTACCAATTCAAATTCTATAGTACAGAAGGACTGTCTTTTCTCCCTTATATATTTATTGACCCTATTTACACACTCATGAAAATTTATGTTATTCCATGGGTTCAAATCCAATGCTGTTATTATTTATTTTGTGCTCAAATTGTTCCACTTTGACTACTGGGAGTTTTTTTCAGGCTGGCAGCCCTGTTCTTCCTACAAGCCCCCATTCTTGTTTAATCACTTCCTTATTTATGGTACGATACGACGCTTCAGCCTCATCTTATATCTTCCTTGGAATCAACCACTTCTGCAATGAACCCTGGTTTCATTGATTATAAAATGGTATTTAAAAACCAGGGTCAGGGCACTAGGTAAGCTGACGTGCTCATTGAGCAGGGCACATATGTAATAAAGTTGGTGTCATTCTGGGTCATGTAGTTTTTCTCAGAGCAAAAGCAAAGACAAAGTTTTGTGGTTCTTTCTATCAGTCTCATGACTGATAGTCCCTTCTGGTTTTTTGTTTTTATTTTCTCTCCCTCTCCCTCCTTTCTCCCCTCCTCTCTCTTTCTCTGTCATTTTTATTTTAGATCCACTCTAATTTTTATTTTAACTTCTCTTAGCATTTTTTCATTCAAGTTTATCTCTGTGTTTTGTCTTCAAGATATCTTGGTCTCTTCTGTAACCAGTTTCACTCCCTTTCCGAGAAAATCTTTTTCAAACATACAGAAGGTAATCAAAAATCAGCTTTTTTGTTTCTATCTGTCAGGTAAAAAATATGTTGTGACAATAAATAACACTCAAATCGCAACATTTTAAATCAACAATTTACATTTCCTGCTCGAGTTGCATGTTTTTGATGGGTTGGTTGATGTTCGCAGACTGTCCTCTTTGCTCTAGAATTCCCACTGATTGAAAAGCTTCCATCTGATCTCATGAATGAAAGAAGAGACATAGGGCGCTGTGCTCAGAAGAGACAAACATAGCTTCAGCATGAAGTTTCATTGTTTTAAGCTGGTCATATGGGTGGGACTAACATCAATGAAGAAATTTAACCTTCCAGCAAGGGATGGAGGTTTCCAATGGGAGTGGGTATTGTGGGGTATCAGATAGATAGATGTAGGTGGACAGAAATCCAAATCTGAACTACCTCCCTCTTCCTCTTGCCTAGGTGTGGTCTAAAAGAAAGCTTTTCTAGCCTTGTAGGTTTTGTGGTGAATGCTCATTTTTTTCATGGGATGCTTTCTAGCTACAACTCCAGGCCTTCTAAATTAACTAGTTCCCCTCTTAAATAAAGTCCAGGATAAAATGGATGGTATTGATGACAGGGTTCCAGCCACATGGCGTGACTACATTCTCAAGTTGATTTGCATCATTTGTATCTTATCAACTTTAGGATAGAGAGTCAGCTATTTTTAATGCCATTTTTCTAGCCCTGAAAAATTCCCTGACTTAGTCTTTTTCTTCCAGTGCCTATGCAGTTAGTTACATGGCAGCCCTCTGGAACACAAACTTTAGAGCAACAGAGGAGTGGATTCATAGAATTGGGTGTATTTACTTTCAAGTGTACTTTAAGCTATTCTCCAATCTTTTTCTTAAATTTGATCTCATGAAACTGGTAGAAAAGGATCACCTTTAGCAAGGTGGACTTAAACTCAAACAAATACTATTAAACAAGTTTAATCAAATCTCAGCTATCCCTTTGTCTTCAGGATAGTTTTGATAACACATAATAGAAAAAAATGTGCTACTTCAAAACATGTCACATCTGATGGAAAGCATTTTAGGCATTTGATCGGTGACAAAGTATAGATTCTGTATTCCTTTATCTTTTCCCTGAGACTAATATGAAAATCAGTCTGTATTCGAGTCACTCATCAAAATACATATTTTTTTAAGATGTTATTTATTTGTCAGAGAGAGAGAGAGAGAGTGAGCACAGGCAGACAGAGTGGCAGAGGGAGAAGTAGGCTCCCTGTGGAGCAAGGAGCCCGATGCAGGACTCTATCCCAGGACACTGGGATCATGACCTGAGCCAAAGGCAGCCGCTTAACTAACTGAGCCACCCAGGTGCCCAATTACATACAGGGCTTTATGCAAGGAATCTTTGGTTTCCCTGAATGGGCTTGCATGTTAGGGGTGAGATAAGTAATTGTTAAGCAATTTATTTTATTAAATTAAATATTTTATTTAATTATTAATTAATGAGCTACAATTATGAAGAATGTGCTTAGCCTACTAGTCCAGTAGATAACAGGGAAATCAAATGGTATGCAAATTGCTTATGCGTGACTGTCAACCAGAAACGTGCAAAGTAAAATGATAAAGGTAAAAAAGATAAAAAAAAATTGCTACGAAAACTTAACAACATGCAGAATCCGGAGCAGCTGTTAAATTACACCAGCAGATACGTCGTAAACGTGACACATCATAGGCATCTCTGTTGGTATGTTACACAAAATGTGGGGATCGATTACTACGCAAAGCAAATGCCCAAGCTGGTACAACATTGAAGCAAATAAAGGTCTTTCTGATATTTAAGGTATATGACTTAAAAATTTGGAGATTTTCGAGTTTGCTTTGTCACTAAGCCACTTATTCAAATTATTCAAAAGTTTACAGAGTTAGGAATGTGTCCTGAGGAGCTGGGTTTTGTAAAAGAAACTTCTATTTCTAGGAAAGTTGTTAATTAATTTGGTTACCTAAAGCAAATAACAACCCCTCTGGGTGTCATTTTTCTCGACTCTAAAATGAGAGATTGAATTGGATGATCTAAGTTTCCTTCTAGCTATGCTTGCTAAATGCTTCAAATGATTGAAGCAGATTGAATGGCTGTGCACGATATAATATGCATGTACCTGGAGGACTCCATCCTTAAGCAAGCCAGGCACCTGTGCTGTTTCATGGTTTTTCCCATATTTTTATTCTCATTGACATCCATCTGACATTAAAACAATTGGGCACTTATATAAAGCAAACCACTAGCTTAATTTACTGATATTTAGTTATAAGATTTATTTGGAGTAAAAAATGTCTGAAGAATCAATACAACACAACATGATACAGGTATATAAAATTATGTGTGTATACACACACACACACATAATGTATTGTTTCTATTGTACAGTGTGTTGTATCTAATATTGTGTCTATGTATGTAAGTGATCTCTTATACATATATATATATTTTTAAAGATTTTATTTATTTATTTGACAGAGATCAGAGGTAGGCAGAGACACAGGCAGAGAGGAAGCAGAGAGGAGGAAGCAGGCCCCCTGCCAAGCAGAGAGCCCGATGCAGGGCTCGATCCCAGGACCCTGAGATCATGACCTGAGCCGAAGGCAGAGGATTAACCCACTGAGCCACCCAGGTGCCCCTCTTATATATTTTTTTCATGATCCTATGCTTTTCTACAAATAAGAGTTCTGAGAGCTCCTGTTGTAAATTTTAAAAATGCTTGTTTTTTTGCTAAGGATATTGGGTCAGAAAAATAATTTAACACTTTTTCATTTGTATAGAGCCACTTGCACACACCACTAAGCCCTGGGGTGTTTTGTGGCCATCTGTGGGGTGCTCAGACATTTCTATCAATCATGCAACAGATGCCATTCAATCAGAGTTCTTGGCTCTCTTCCCTGATATCTTGGATCGAATGGAGGGACAGTCAGGCATTTTGAAAACGGTGTTCCAGCTTCCAATGGATTGACTTGTCTACGTAAAGCAGTGACTGGATGCCTGATGGTATCTATCAGTCAGGTTTTCCCACCCACCTGGGAGCCTCAAACCTGTGGCTTAGGTGGGCCTTCAGAGTTCCCTCCCAGACCACTCTTTACTACTCTTGACCATTAGGAATGCGAGGCTGGTCCAGGAAGTCAGTCAGACTCAAAGCTGAAATCTAGATTTGAGCTGAACCTCCGAATTCTAACAGTCCTTCAGGAGAACTTGAGTTCTTCCGTAGGATTTGGAAATGCTCCTGGATATCTGAATTCTGTTAGGAAGCAAGACACATTTTCATAGTTCTGGGCATGTTCCGTTGCTTGAGTAGAGTTTGGCTGGTATTTATTAAGTAGATATATGTGTCAAGTGTAGAGCTACAGGTTTCTGCATGCATTTTTGAATGTCATTCTCACACAACTGCCGGAAAGTGGATGCTCTTAGTGTTCACATTTTGCAGAGAAACTGAACTGTCTAGAGAAGCAAAGTACCTTGTCCAAGCTCATTAAGTAGCATAGTAGGGAACTTCTTAAGCCCAGAAATGTCTGACTTTAAAACTCTAATATAAATCCTAAGCTACACTGCCCTTCTTGAAATTTCAGTCCCTCACTCTTTTTCTTCTCTCAGGACAGCAGATTGTTAGAAACCCAGGAAGAGATTTATGGTTACAGAAAGAATTTTGATTTTTCGATGACATTTCTGAACTACACAAAGCTAGGCAAAATCCTGGGTCTGTCAATTACTAAGTATGTTATACTCTATTTCTCTGAATTTCAGTATCTTTTTTAGGAAAAGGAGATGGTCATATATATATATGTAAAATTATATATATATATGTAATTATATATATAATTTTTTTACCGAGATTACAGATATTAGTGCATGTAGACCCCTTAGCAAATAACTCTCATCTAGGTATCCGATCTGACAAATAAGTATTTATTTCTTTACTTTTCTTTTCAGATGGCTCGAAGCCTCAAAGCCAACTGGATATTCTTTGAAATATGCTAGAGTTTTATGAGTTTGGTAATCACTTGCAGGACCAGGCGATCTTGCAGTTTATCTTCTCCATGTGGCAAATTCCTTATCATTATTAAGAATAAAATATTTCTTGTATAACTTTCTCAGATACTTTAAGCAAAGTTAGTCCTGGTGTCCTATATATTTAAGGGATTGTGATGATCATTCTCATGCTAGTGTCCCCCCCACCCAGATGAAATTGTTTGAGGATGAAATAGAGATTATGTGTTTTATTCCCACTACTAAGCACACAACATGTATCCAAGAAGTGAACAAATCAACTCCTAGAACAACTACTTTGCTTTCATATTTTTCACAGTAGTTTTAACAATCTATCATGGAACGAGTTTTAGAATCACAAATTTTAATATTTTTAAGTTCTGCGAGTTATAAAAAGATAAATGTAAAGACTTAAATCTCTAACAGGAGATCCATGTATTTCTAATTGGAAAAGACACGCAAAAAGTGCTTTGCCATGGAATTACCTTCCTGTAAATTATTAAAAGTGGACTTTCCTATTGTGCCACTCTAGAGACCCTGCTAATGCAGGATGCTGTACCATCTGAAAACAAATGCATTTACTTTACCCATTGTCATCTAGCAGGATATTCTTTGGGGTTAGTGAGTGAGATAGAAATGGTGGAAATTCTCTTTGGCACAGGATATTAGAAGCATCAGGAGCAGTGTCTCCAAAATGCATCCTTTGGAAGGACATTGCACTGGGTGCTTTATCCCCAGGCTTATCTCATATCCCCTCTTGGTGTCCATCCTCGAGAACAAGGTCAAGTGTAATAACCACAGGAGGGCCAATATATGCCCATTAGTCTAGAGATAAAGGAGAGATTTTACTAGTTATTTTCCTTATTTGGACTTTACATCTAAAGGCAGCACATGAATACTTTGATCCTTTAAATAAACCACGTCTTGAAGGTAGAGTAATCAATTAACTTAGCGAATTCGGCAATACTGACTTCATTAGAAAACAACATGAAGGTGTTTTATAATGACTGAAGATTAATATTAGAAAAAATAAATTATAGTGTAATTCTGAGCTTCAGTTTTCAATACAGTATAAATAAGAGGATTGTTAATTATTGTGGCTAAGTGATCAATGCAAAATACTAGGCAGACAATTCATTTACTAAAACTCTCTTGGGAAACTGAATTACTTAGTTTGCTCTATTCGTTGACAATTAATCTATTTTGTATGGCATAGTCTTGAAGCAATGATGAAAAATATATTTACTTTTAACACTTGTTCATATGAAGGGCATTATAGAGGAGTTGAAAAAAAAAATCAGTGCTTTTTTCTGTTTGATGGTTCAGATTCCATTCATCTTCCCTCTCAAAGTTGGCACCAATTACTTACATGTTAATTGATAACAACCTAATTCAAAAGAGCAAATATTGGTTTTCTAGACTAGAATTGATAGAGAATGAGAGAACTATTTCTTACTCATAATGCAAAAGACCTTAAGCTCAAAACACTTAAGCATGCAAATAGCATCCTTTCTTGAATGTGGGATCCAAATAGGTCATCGAAAATGAGATATCCTGTGAGTGATGGAGACTGTAGGATAGTGTGTTAAAGAAGCAAAGGTTTTGCCTCTCACACAGAAATCCAAGACAACTCCATTCTCAGGAGACGCCAAGCTTATTTTGTTTTTCTCCACCACACGAGATATTCACAAACATCGTCATCGCGTGGTCCAACAAGGTTCTTGGATATCCAATCACATTGTCTAGATTTCATTCTGGAATAAGGAGGATATGAGAAAGAGAATCTCCCTTTCATGGGAAGAACATTTTTGGAAATGGGCTTGTACACCATTTGCCAGTGTTTTATCACATGTCACACGGGCCACATGGCTCTTGACTGGGCCTGGGGCAGAAAGGGAAATGGGAAAATGGGATTAGGAGCCTTTATCACAGCCACAGTAACTTGAACTTGGACCTGACAGAATACAGGAAATAATAAAACTGCAGATATCTCTAACAGCTTATTATGTGCCAAGCATTAAACTAAGTGTTGGATATACTCCCTCCACCATTTAATGTTTAAAACAACCATATGCAATGAGAAAGATGAGGTTCAGAGAGGCTAAGTGACTTATTCAAGCTCATTTGACAGTGGCAATACTGGATCTAAACCCACACTATGCTGTTTTGCTTTACTAAAGTAATAATAGATTAGTAGAGCAGAATAGAGAGCATATATAATAAGTTAAGATAAGCTTGTCATTGATCTCTTAGGCAAAAAGATAATGGAATTAATGATACTAAGATAATTGGGTTATTACTTAGGAAACAGCCAAGTTAGATCCTCAACTCACAGGATGCAATAAGATTTATTTTGTATGAATTAAATATATATATATATTTATATTTATATAAAATACTTGAATAAAATATATAAGTATACCCTATCTAATACTGACTCAGCAAGGAATTTCTTATATATGTGAGGAATAAAATGCAAATGAAAAATTGATTTGACTTTAAAACTACTGTCCTTTTAAGAGAAAAAAGTAAAGATAAGCTAAGCAAAGAAAAATTGAAATTAATGGAAAATTCAAAACAAATTATTGATTTGTTACATAAAAATTTCATTCAAATCTGAACACACTAAATACTGACAAAAAACATGTACAACAAATGGGAAACCCAAACACAAATGAAGTAATAAACATAGGAGCACCTTAAACATGAAAAAATAGTTCACTATTTTTTTACTGAGCAAAAATTAACAAAATTAAAAAGCAAATCTGAATTTGGCTGCGGTATATCCACCTTTGATAAGCCTGCTCAGAAAAAGCAGTTGGGCAGGGTATCTCAAGGTACCAAAACCTGGACTTCTAGTTCTTTATAAATCTCTTCTAAGGATATATATGATTAAAGATTTATTTCCACTTGTGTTTATCCTAGCATTTTTTTAAAGATTTTTTTATTTATTTGACAGAGAGAAATCACAAGTAGGCAGAGAGGCAGGCAGAGAGAGAGGGGAGGAAGCAGGCTCCCTGCGGAGCAGAGAGCCCAACATGGGGCTCCATCCCAGGACCCTGGGATCATGACCTGAGCCGAAGGCAGAGGCTTTAACCCACTGAGCCACCCAGATGCCCCCTAGCATTGTTTATATAGCACATAAAGGCAATGACATAATCAGAATTTGAGTATTGTGCAATGACAGTAAACAGTATAACATGGGAAAAACTATAGTCGATGGAACCATAAATAGTTCTACAATTTATTGGCTGTGAGACCTTGAGAGAGTTGTCCATTATGTCTGTTTCCTTAGCTATAAAATGGGCCTGATCATCATCACCATCATCACCATCAGCAACAGCATATCTACCTCATAGAGTTGTTCTGAGAGTAAAATATTATTATATGTAATAACACTTACTCTAGTCATTGATACAAAGAGTTATTGTTCAATTATTATAATTATCATTATATAATGATGATGATGATGATGATGAATACATAGGCTGCACTTTTATTCAGCCAGGAAAATTGTGTTCTTAAATAAAGTTAAATAACATGAAATAGTTCTTAATAATGCATTAGGAAATAATTATACAAATTATATAAAAATCACTTTTCTATTTTCTTACATAAATTATATTTATAGATTAAAGTCTGGGAGGGATTTACAAAAATGTGGACAGTGGTTATCTCTAGGATTGTTGGAATTATGAGTAATGGAATTTATCATATCAACAGACTAAAGAAGAAAAAGTGCAGAGTCATCTCAACAGATACAGAACATACATTTGGTAAAATCAACATCATTCATGATATTAACTGTCAGTGAACTAGGAGCAAAAGGAAGATTTTTCAACTTAGCATCTCTTGAAAAATCTATAATTAACATACTTTATGAAAGACTGAAATGAATTTTTCCTCTAAGATTGAAAACAAGGCAAGAATATCTGTTCTGACCACTCTATTCAACATTATACTGGAAGTCCTAGACAGTAAAATAATGAAAAAAAAATTTGGAAAAGGCAAACAAATTTGAAATGAATGCATGAATTCTCTTGATTTGCAGGTAATGTGATTGCTTATACAGAAAATTCCAAATAATGTATACAAAAAATATTACTAGATATACTAAGTGAGTACAGCAGAGTTGCAGGATAAAAAAATAGAAATTAATCAATTGACATACCAAAAATTCCTCTATTGTATTTCTGTGTGCTAATTAATTGCTAATTAGTAATTGAAAATAATTGCAAATTGAAATTATAATAAGTGTAAATTGTAATTTTGTAGAAGTTCCATTTAAAGTAGCATTCCCAAAAAGGAGCTGCCTAGGACAAATCTAGGATAAAGTATGTGAAAGTTTGTATGCTGAAAAATATAAAATATTGAGAGAAGCCCAATAAAAGCTAAACGGTGAGATATACCAGACTCATTAATTGGTAATGAATAGTGTTAGATATATCAACCCTGTCCCAAATTGATATATGAATTCAACACAATCCTGATAAAAATACCAGCAGGATTTTTTGAAAAAAATCAAAAAGCTAATTCTAAAATTTATATGGAAAAATAAAGGCCATTGAATAGCCAAAGCAAAAGAACAATAAATTTATCAGATTCACACCATCTGAGTTCAGTACTTACTATGAAGCTATAGTAATCAAGAAAGCATGGTATTAACAAAGGATAGAGGCACAGATCAGGGGGACAGAATAGAGAGCCTAGAATAAGCCAATGCATATAGATAACGAACTGATATTGGCAAATTGCTGAAGCAAGTCAATGAACAAATGGTAGTGGTTTCAACAAATATTCCTGGAACAACTGGGCATTCTTATGCAAAAATATGAATCCTGATCCATATTCATGCCACTTCTAAAAATTAACTCAAAATGCATCATAGACCTAAATGCAAACGTAAAACTATAACATTTCTATCAAAAATCATAAAAGACAATTTTTGATTTTAGGTTAAGCAAAATATTTTTAATTGAATTTATTTATTTTCAGCATAATAGTATTCATTATTTTTTCACCACACCCAGTGCTCCATGCAATCCGTGCCCTCTATAATACCCACCACCTGGTACCCCAACCTCCTCCCCCCTGCCACTTCAAACCCCTCAGATTGTTTTTCAGAGTCTATAGTCTCTCATGATTCACCTCCCCTTCCAATTTACCCCAACTCCCTTCTCCTCTCTAACTCCCCATGTCCTCCATGCTATTTGTTATGCTCCACAAATAAGTGAAACCATATGATGATTGACTCTCTCTGCTTGACTTATTTCACTCAGCATAATGTCTTCCAGTCCCGTCCATGTTGCTACAAAAGTTGGGTATTCATCCTTTCTGATGGAGGCATAATACTCCATAGTGTATATGGACCACATCTTCCTTATCCATTCGTCCGTTGAAGGGCATCTTGGTTCTTTCCATAGTTTGGCGACTGTGGCCATTGCTGCTATAAACATTGGGGTACAGATGGCCCTTCTTTTCACTACATCTGTATCTTTGGGGTAAATACCCAGGAGTGCAATTGCAGGGTCATAGGGAAGTTCTATTTTTAATTTCTTGAGGAATTTCCACACTGTTCTCCAAAGAGGCTGCACCAACTTGCATTCCCACCAACAGTGTAAAAGGGTTCCCCTTGCTCCACATCCCCTCCAACACATGTTGTTTCCTGTCTTGTTAATTTTGACCATTCTAACTGGTGTAAAGTGATATCCCAATGTGGTTTTAATTTGAATCTCCCTGAGGGCTAGTGATGATGAACATTTTTTCATGTGTCTGAGAGCCATTTGTATGTCTTCATTGGAGAAGTGTCTGTTCATATCTTCTGCCCAGTTTTTTGTTATGATTGTCTGTTTGTGTGTGTTGAGTTTGAGGAGTTCATTATAGATCCTGGATATCAACCTTTGTCTGTGCTGTCATTTGCAAATATCTTCTCCCATTCCATGGGTTGCCTCTTTGTTTTTTTGACTGTTTCCTTTGCTGTGCAGAAGCTTTTGATTTTGATGAAGCCTTCCTGTTGAGATCAGGAACAAGACAAGGATCCCCACTTTCACCACTCTTGTTCAACATAGTATTAGAAGTCCTAGCAACAGCAATCAGACAACAAAGAGAAATAAAAGGTATCCAAATTGGCAATGAAGAAGTCAAACTCTCTCTCTTCGCAGATGGCATGATTCTTTCTATGGAAAACCCAAAAGCCTCCACCCCCAAACTATTAGAACTCATACAGCAATTCAGCAACGTGGCAGGATACAAAGTCAATGTGCAGAAATCAGTGGCTTTCTTATACACTAACAATGAAAATACAGAAAGGGAAATTAGAGAATCAATTCCATTTACTATAGCACCAAGAACCATAAGATACCAGGGAATAGACCTAACTAAAGAGGTAAAGGATCTGTACTTGAGGAACTACAGAACATTCATGAAGGAAATTGAAGAAGACACAAAAAGATGGAAGACCATTCCAAGTTCTTGGATCAGAAGAATAAACATTGTTAAAATGTCTATACTGCCTAGAGCAATCTATACTTTTAATGCCATTCTGATCAAAATTCCACCAGTATTCTTCAAAGAGCTGGAGCAAATAATCCAGAAATTTGTATGGAATCAGAAGAGAACCCAAATCACTAAGGAAATGTTGAAAAACAAAAATAAAACTGGGGGCATCACGTTACCTGATTTCAAGCTTTATTACAAAGCTGTGGTCACCAAGACAGCATTGTACTGGCATAAAAACAGACACATAGACCAGTGGAACAGAGTAGAGAGCCCAGATATGGACCCTCAACTCTATGGTCAAATAATCTTCGACAAAACAGGAAAAAATATACAGTGGAAAAAAGACAGTCTCTTCAATAAATGGTGCTGGGAAAACTGGACAGCTATATATAGAAGAATGAAACTCGACCATTCTCTTACACCATACACAAAGATAAACTCAAAATGGATAAAAGACTGCAACGTGAGACAGGAATCCATCAGAATCCTAGAGGAGAACATAGGCAAAACCAAAGTTTTTTTGTTTGTTTGTTTGTTTTAGATAGGACACAAAAAGCATCAACCATGAAAGAAAATATTGATAAACTGAACTTTGTTGAAATTAAAAATTTCTGCTCCTTGAAAGTCACTATTAAGATAAAGAAAAAGACAAGTTGCACTCTTGGAGAAAATTTTTGCAAAACACAACACTGGTAAAAGACTTATACTCAAAATATAAACAACAGCCACTTATGTTTAGAATCTATAAACAACTCTCACAGTTCAATAATTAAAAAAGAAAAACCCAACTCTCAGCAAATTGGGTCTAGAAGAAATGTACCTCAGTGTAATTCAGGGTCATATCTGAAAGCCCGCAGTTAACATCACACTCAACAGTGAAAAGCTGAAAGCTTTTCCAACAAGTTCAGGAATAAGACAAAGATTCCCATTCTTGACACTTACACGTGTTTACATCATCTTGTGGACTGACCCCTTTATCACTATGTAGCGCCCTTCTTTGTCTTTTATTTCATTCTTTGTGTTAAAGACTATTTTGTTTGATATTAGTAGAGCCATCCCTGCTTTCTTTTGGTTTCCATTTGTAGGAAATGTTTTTTGTTTTTGTTTTTTTTCCCATCTCTTCACTTTCAGTCTGTATATGCCCCTAGACGTGAGGGAAGTCTCATATGCAACATATAGTTGGGTCTTGCTTTTTTTTTTTTTTTCAAAGATTTTTTATTTATTTGACAGAGAGAGATCACAAGTAGGCAGAGAGGCAGGCAGAGAGAGTGAGAGAAGGAAGCAGGCTCCCTGCTGAGCAGGGAGCCCGATGTGGGACTGGATCCCAGGACCCTGAGATCATGACCTGAGCCGAAGGCAGCGGCTTAACCCACTGAGCCACCCAGGCGCCCTGGGTCTTGCTTTTTAATCATTCTACCACTCTGTATCTTTTGATTGGAGAATTTAGTCCATTTGTATTTAATGCACTTATTGATATATATGTACTTATTGCCATTTGGTTAATTGTTTTCTGGCTGATTTGTAATTCTTTTTTCCTTTCTTCTTTTAATTTCCTCTATTGTGGTTTGATGACTTTCTATAGTGTTATGCTTACATTCCATCTCATTAACTTTTGTGATAATGAGACAAAAGTGAGACACGTAACACATGTAACACACACACACATGCATATATATATACATATATATATAAATATTAAGTTTGTATTCATTGTTTAAAACTCTCCATTTTTACTTCTCCCCTATGTTTTATGTTTTTGATGTCACATTTTACATATTTTTACTTTGTGTGTCCTTTAATTATTGTAGCTATAGTTATTTTTACTACTTTTGTTTTTTAACCTGGCTTTATAAATGATTAATCCACTTCTTTTATTTTATATTTCCTTTACCAATGAGATTTTTACTTTCATCTGATTTCTTATTACTAATCAATATCCTTTCTTTCCAGCTTCAAGTCTCTTTAATATTTCTTCTAGGTCCAGTTTAGTGGTGACAGACACCTTTAGCTTTTGCTTCTCTGGAAAACTCTCTTTCCTTCATTTCTGAAAAACCTTGTTGGATAAAATATTCTTGCTTGGAAGTTTTTTGTTTGTTTGTTTGTTTGTTTGTTTAGCATTTATAATATATCATGCCATTTTCTTCTGGCCTGCAAGATTTCTGCTGAGAAATCCACTAATAGTCCTATAGGGGTTCCCTTGTAGGTTGGTTTTCTCTTGCTGCTTTTAAAGTTCTCTCTTTATCTTTAACTTACTGATATTTTAATTATAATGTGTCTTGAGGTAGGTCTTTTGGGGTTCACTCACCCACCATCGCTGGGAGGGCTTGCAACAGCATCGGGGGGTGCAGGGTGCCTGTCTGCTACCTCTGGTGGAGCAATGTCATTGATGAATGGGGGCGGGGCACTCCCCACATTTGGAGAAACCATGGTAGCAGTGCAGAGGGATGTGGGCATTCAGTCACTGCCTCTGGCAGGGCCATGGTGGTGGTGTCAGTAAGCAGGTGCTAGCAGGATAGAATGAGAGGGAAAAAATGGCACCCACCAGCACTTCCATCCCTGGAGAGAGTCCCAACAGTTGTTTGCCCCTCTTGCAGATGCTTTAAGATTAGCAAATGAGTCTCCTTTACATTTAGTCTAGGCTCTTTTCAAACCATGGCTTCCCTCTGGGTCCTGGGGCAAATGGGTCAGCTCTCAAGCTCTGTAAGAGTGAAATCTTTGTTTCCTACAGCCCTGAATATAAGCCCCACTGGTTTTCAAAGTCAGATGTTTTGGGGGTATTTCCTTCTGGTACAAGTCTCAAGGGTTGAGGTGCCTGATGTGGGGCACAAACCCCTTGCTCCTCATGGAGGAGTTCTGTATTTATGAGACCCCTTCCAATGGTGAGTTGCCATTTCAGTGTTGTAGTTTTTGGCAAGATCACATTGCTGCCTCTCATACCAGTCTCAGTGTGGCCCTTTAAGACTCTGTTGTAGAATAGCTCTTTAGTTGATTCTCAGATTCTTTTCAAAGGGAATTGTTACAAAAATAGCTGCAGATTTGTTGGGTCCATGGAAGAAAGTAAATTCAGGATCCTCTTATATTGCCAGCTTGAGCCACTCTCCTATCCTGAACATTTTGATTTATGCTAAGCAGGAACTGCAAGAATGAAGCCAAATAAGATTGAAATAGAATGCCATGTGTGCCTAACTCAGCCTTTCAAAAATTGCCTGTCTTCCATGGTCTGTAAGGTTCCAGCCAACAGAAGCTCTTTGGAGAAACTTCTTAGAGGTAAAACTCAGAAACAAAGCCTCTGTGTGGATTAGCAGCTATGACACTGATTAGGACAATGGCATCTCATCTTCTCAGGCTTTAAGCATTGTCATTATTAGCGATAATTAGGGACATGTAAAAGTTATGGCCACTTAAGCCTTCCCACTTCCCATTCTTAGAATCTTTTGTTCTTAGAGGAGATTTACCTCACGCAATGCTTCTAGAGGCATCTTCCTTATTTATACTAAAATAAAGCCTTAGGTCATGAGCAACATTTGGAGGAGCACATCATTCATCTCTGCAGAAGGCCAAAGTGTTCCATCTCAATTGTATAATGTCCTAGAGGTACCTTAGACATCAGTGTCTCTGCCTAAAGTTTCTCTACTTGTAAATTAAAAAATAAGAGTGTGAAGAGGGTCATAATTCTTCTCTGTACCTATTTCTCCCAGTTACAATAATTTTCTTTGTCTAGCAAAGCAGAAAAATCATATATACAGTGAGCTTGGATAACATGCTGAGCTATCGTCATTAGGCATGTTTGATAGATAATGTACCTCACCTCTATTTGTATATTCAGTAAGAATACTGGAGAAGAGTAAGTACCTTTATGTGCAGTACCACTGACTACCCTGTTATAAGTAGTTCACGGCAAAATTCTCCCTCCTCTTTGAGGAGAGGCAACATATTCTAGGTAGTATTCAGTTCCTGACCTTAAAGTCCAGTAACATGGGACTATTTTCACACTGTTTTGTTTGAAACCACTTGCCATGGGGATGGCAGTTCATGAGGCAGCTCCTATTATCTATAATGACAGTCCACTGGAATTCGTTTTTGATCTCCCAATGCTGTTATACAGCTGGAAGATGTGTGTGTAGATAGATAGATACATAGATAGATAGATAATAGAAAGAAAGAATAGATAGTAGGGTTATAGAATCTTGAGCATACCCTAGTATGTTAAAACCTAGTCATTTTGAGCTTTTATAAGGTATAAACACTTTAAAGATTCCCATTTACTAAATATGTATCTCAAATTCAAAGTGAGTTCTATCAATTAACTCAGAATATCAGTTAACACGGGACATGATTCTGATATGTGGACAAGGTTTGAAATCACCTCACTAGGAGGATAATTAGCATGGCTGCCTATCATTTGACTCAGGTTTCACATATGGACCTTTTCAATATCATACACTGATACAGAATCAAAATACTCTGTCATTTTTCCTCCAAAATTTTTTTAAAAAATTTATATCTGCCACCCCATGGTATTTTTATCACCATAATTTTAAGCCTGGATTATTGTAACATCTGTCAGCTCACCTAATCATTATTTGCACCCTCTACCTTGCATACCAGCTTTCCAACATGTTTGTTGTTTCCAACAAATTTACATTTGACTGGTGTCATAGAATGATAGTATCTACTTTGCTGTCATAGTTTGTGTGTTGCCTAGACCAACTTCTCTCTGCCATTGCAATTCTTAGTGTATCCACCTAAGCAGAATGTGAAGAAAAATGGTATAAAACTTTACTCAGCTTCCCATCCCAGTGTTACTGTCTTTCAGAATCTAATTCTTGGGGTTGGAGACCAGGGCATGTGGGTAAAAGTCCTGATTCTGTTACTTACCAGCTTTGATCTTGGCCTTCAGTTTCCTCACTTATAAAATAGATGCTGAACAGTGGTTCCTAAACTTGGCCTTGTATCAGAATCTGTTAGAGAGCTTACTAAAAACATAGGGTCCCAGGTGCCACTGAAGATGTAAAAAATCAAAATAATCAGCAGTGGAGGACTAGCATTTATATAATCAATAACCTTCTCAGGTAGTTTTTATGCATCTATCTAACCATTGGCTAGAGTTCATGGACCTTTGATGAAGTGAGGTCTTGTTCAGATTTCATAATCTTTGATTCTATGTCAAAGAAGTAAAGAAAAAAGAAAAGTGAGTAACATCCAACCCCATGACTGGCATGTATTAGACATTTTGTTGGCGTAGGTTGACTTATTTATAGTAACCATAACAATAGTATCACACATTAAATTGACAGACATTTTTAGGTACTTTATAAATGTTATCTCATGTAATGTTAATAACTACTCTACTAGGTGGCTGTTGATATTCTTCCTTCTCACCCAACCTCTATGATTCTTAGAGGTTGGGTGAGAAGGAAGAAGGAAACTACCCAACCTCTTGCCTGGGTATAATTATCTACTGACCCTTGTTTCTCTTGTTCATTTACTGATTTTCACACCTAGATCACGGTGCCTTCTTTCCACTGCTTCTCCTGTCACCCTTTCTGGTAACTTCAACATTCTTATGAATAATGTAGCCAATGTCATTGTCTCTCTGCTCCATTTCAGCTACATATTTCCATGGTCAAACCCTTGACCTTGATATAAGTAACTTCTCTCATTCTAAAACCTCAACTTCAACCACCACCTCCTCCAACCAGCCCACCTATTACTACCATTTCCATTGGAATCAATCTTCAATTTCATCAATGCATCATCTGTTGAACCTGTATGTTTCTCACCGTTACTTTCTCATTTTGTTTCCTCACATTGCTCTTTATGTGACTTAGATTTTGTGTCCTAGAATTATAATCACTCCCTTATAAATATTCAGAACTCCTCTCCTTCCACTGTATTATCTGGTTAAGCCTGGATATTGCTTAAACGCTACTGTCAGCCTATTTTGTGCCTGCACACAAGCAGCTAATTACACATCGCTGGAAAAAACAATAACTCATAACCATGTGGACCAACATCAGTGCAAACTCACGACCTGATATTTAAATGGGTTATCTATAGCTCTTTTTTAGTTTGTTGCTATCATTACTCAACAAAACCATTGCATACCCTTTCTTTCTCTCCAAAGAGTCACACCTTACAAGGCCAACTCATTACCAGCTGAAGGCTACCTTGCAGTTCATTGAGGAAAAAGTGACCAAAGGAACCAGAGCATTTGTATTCCCAAATACTTTTCTCTTACAATTCTCTCCTCTTTCACACATCATCGATCTTCTTTTCCGGGAAGGGTGCTACATTCAGCCTACAGGTGTGCTGTAGTGGTTCTTTTCTTTGGAATGAACAGACATGCAAACAAATATAATGCAACCCCTATTTAAGGGGACAGTCCTCCCTGTCCCCTTTCCATTGAAGCATCTTTAAAAGTCACCTGTGGTTACTAAGTCCACTTATTTAGGCTATGTTTACTTTTCAAACATTCTCTGTTGTTTATGTCCCCTATTCCATGAAGATTCTTTGCAGGATCACCAAGGATCTTGCCATTTTTCTCACTTTACCACTCAGTTCTAGGCTTACCACGCAGCATTAAAAGATATTCTGTAAAATCACATTTTCCCTATTTTCCTTGATATCACACTTAATTTTCCTTTCATCTATCCTTTCTCAGTCTTTTCTGGTTTCTAATTTACTAATATCTCCCCTTCTCTTGAACCTTTTCATGCTAAAGTGATGCAAGGATAAGCCAAGGTGTGGCGTGGGTCAGAACGAAGGCACCCTAGCTAGTTTAAGCAAAGAGGGTATTTTTAAACGTGGGGGATTAAATACCTTACATCACTTTAAGTGAACAAAAGACTTAAAGTGTTTGAGCTTCCAAAAATGACTCTCACTGAGCAGCTGAGCTTGCAGGAATGCTCCATCCCTGCCATGATTAGCAAGCTATAAAGTTAGGGGCTGCTTTCAGAGTTGGGAAGCTGTCACTCTACCTTCCGACCGCAGAACCAGTCGTATCAGTACATGATGCCGATGCCCTGCCTCACTGCTCGCATATCTCAGTTCTCTACTACATACTTGCACGTCTGACTGGAACTGAAATCCCACCCAGAACCCAAGTGAAAGGAGTGGGAAACATAGTCACTGGTTTTTCAGGCTCCCCAGCCCAGGAAGAAACATTAGGAGACTAGAAATGACATAGTGAGCCAATCCACTGTATTTGTTGCAGTCCCGTTTAATTCTCTTTATCTTTACAACCCTAGCGGCTTCTTCATGGATTTAATATCATCTATGTGTGATAACTACTAAATCTTTATTTCTAGCCTTGACCTCTCCCTGGAGTGAGCTTCAGGCAGACACGTGTCATTTAGCATTTCCATTTGGATGTCTACTATTGACTTTAAACTAAAATTGCAAAAATACTCTTGATTTGTCAACCTGCGTCTCCCCATCTCATACTTACCTTACAAAACAACAACAACAACACATAACCTTATAGTCAGTTGCTTCAGCCAGAAATGTAGGGATCATCTTTGATTCCTTGCCTTCCGTCACTCTCCAAACTCAATTTCTCAGAAAGTTCTATTGATTCTACCTCCCGAACATATCCCAAATCTGAGCTTCTCACTTTATTTTTCATAATCAGTCCCATTCCAAGCCATCATTACCTCCTTCCCAGATGTCTACAGTGGCTTTAAATTAGTCCCCAGCTCTAACTCATGTCTCTTTACAACCATTTTCTACTCAGTGATTGTGAGTTGCAAAAATACTGTCTATTCATTTCCCATCCTGTTTAAAATGCATCCAGGGGTGCCTGGGAGGCTTAGTCGGTTAAGTGTCTGACTCATGATTTAGGCTCATGTCATGATCTCAGGGTTGTGAGATTGAGTCCCCCATTGGGCTCCATGCTGGGCATGGAACCTGCTTAAGATTCTCTCTCTTTCTCCCTCTACCCCTCCTTCCTCCCTCTATAAAGACAAACTAACAAACAAAAATGTATCCAGTCCTCTTACCCTGGCTCCTGACTCTCTCCATCATTCGGTCCTCATAGTCATTGTTCATCATCTCCTATCACTGCCCTGCTCATCAACAAGTACACGCCGACCTTCTTTCAGTGGCCTGACTGTGCCTAACTCATTTCTTGCCTTTAAGATGCTTACACTAATTCTACTAATATTTTTCTTCCCATGAAATGCTCGTCTTCTTTACTATTTGTATCTCCCCTTTTTACTTCTTAACTTGAATGTTACTTTGCAGAATGACTCATGTGAGTAAGCCCTCTTTATACCTATACCTGTTTATTCAGATTCTAGAACAGAAAATACTGAATGAATTAATGTTATTCCTATGCAGAAGAGAAAAATGATGCATAAAGAAATAAGACACTTAGGGTCTCATAAATAGTGGGTGGTGCATCTGGAATGCGATTCTAGATCTCTCTAACTCGGAGGCATGTGCTCTAAGGACTCCATTCTCTTGTTGGAGCTAGACTCCTGACTTGTTGCTAGACCTATACTTTCCTCCCTTCAAAACTATTCTTCTAGGTAATCTTAAAGAACTACGTTGATATCACTATTTAAAAAATCTTTGCGAGTGCTCTGTTGTCTATAGCTCAAAGAGAATGCTCCTGTACAAAATCTCTGTCTTGTTGAGACCAATATTTTCCATGTTTAAAAACCCCTCTATTTGTTGTTTTTAATTGCCATCATTGGAACTCTGGGTCTGTTTCCTTAGTTCTGGGTTTTGCACTAGATATTCATTCATTGGACACTCCTGGAGGGCGAACTCTGTGCCAGACATTCCTCAGATTCAGGACCCTCCTCTGAGCCAAGACATTGGTAAAGGCTCTTTTCTAGAACATTCCAGGATGTACGCTGCTTTGAGTGCAGTGCCCTTGAACGCAGCTCCTGCTGGGCCCACGCTTATGATCACTCAACTTCTCATTTCAAGAATCAGGGCTCCCCTTTGGCCTTGATTCTAAAGTTTCTAGAAAATCAATGACAAATGCTATAAATCCCTCTACAAAGTCAATCTGAACCAGGAGTTACTCTCCTTTTCTCTAGCAAAGCTTGTAGTGAGTGAATTAAAAAGAAGAGAAGTGAAAAGAAACTTCTAAGTGCTCTCAAACTTCATCTGTAGAAACCCACTCCCATGCTGAGACAAACTTTAAAAAATATATACTTTTAATGAAGTCCCATTAAAAACAGATACACTGTGCTGGATAGCTTTTATGTATTTCTTTTTACATTGTTGCTGATTTCCCAAGGTGCTTGTGTTCACAGAAGCTCTCCCTTTTTCTGTCAGCCTGTTCCTCCTGCCAGATGCATTTGTTGAGGCCACAAGGCAAAGATTTAGGGAAATTGCTACCATGGAAGCAAAATGATGGCTCCAAAAACAGCACTGTAATTCTGAATCCTACAGAGGGAGCACACTGATTTAAGAAGAGAGAGTTCACTTCCATTAAAACTGAGGGAATTATGTTCAGTAATAGAGAACAAAAGGGAAGAAGAGGAAAAAGGAATAGTATATGCCTTTTTATTATGTATTTTGGAAAAAATTACTGTTCAGAACAGCCACCTGTGACACTGTTGGGGCATTCCTTTCATTTTTCAAAGAAACAAGAAGACCTTGAATTCTGAAATAGATACAGTGAACCTCAAATTCTTATTCCCTTTCTTCAGAAAGAGTTGGTTTACTCACCAATCCTTGCCTTGACAGGATTCCTCCACAGAAAGATTAGCTTTCCCTTGTGGAACTGGAGGTATAGGGTATAACACTAGTGGCTACTCCTCAAAATAGCCATCCCTTTGAGTCCTAGGAATTGTGACTTCTAGTGATTATAACTAGAATGCCAGGTGATTGGTCTCCTGATTCTCCAGTCACCACTTCCTGTATAATCTTGGTCCATTTTTATTTACTTTTTTCAGGGTGATTTTTCTTATCCATTAAATGAAGCCTGTAATACCTGTATTATATGACTTTTGTAAGGGTTAAATGAATGCTATGACAGGCTTCATCATCTCCTTCCCACTTTGAAGTTGAGCATTTTCTCATGAGCTATTATTTTCTTTGGAGGAAGAATCTTGTCCTTAAAATCCTGTCTCTGTGTCTTCGTGCTATTTATTTTTTGATTGATGCAATTACCTGCTTTCGGAGATTTCTGTCGCTTCCGGAAGCCCTACTCCTGCATGATCTTCCTCCAGCGGTTTATGGCTAGATTTCCCTGATAGATGGCTTGCCTACTAGAACTTCTTCCATTTATTGATTCCACAATTATTTAACAACCACCTGCTCTATGCCAGGGAATAGGCTGGGTACTGTGTATTCCAAGATGGGAAAAATGCAGCTGCTACATTGAGGGGGAAATTCTATCAAGCACTATAGATCAGCTCTAGCTACCAAGAAGTTTCCAGCGGAACCTTGAAACGGGAGGTACAACAGTTTGGGAAGAATTTAAAAGATGAAAATTTCTGCTAGTCGTCATTTAGGTTCTCCCAAAGAAGACCAAAACAAAAGCTTGGGTACAGGTGATATATCTGAAAAGTGGTCCCAGAATGAGAAGGCAGTAAGGCAAGTGGGACAAAACGAATAATAGGTGTGTAGCTTGGGTGGGCTGCGGGTGACCAGAGCACAGTCTTGCTGGGAACATTCTAAGAAACCTTGTAGAATACAGCTTTGTGTTTTCCCACCAAGAAATGGAAAGGTTGGGGATGCTTATCCTCTGACTGTTGTCTCCCTTTGGCTGAGGCATGTCCTCTGGGTGTTGAATCCTGGGCAGTTCTGGTTCCAGTTCCAGTTCCACTCCTGAACTTGAGTGAGAAAAGTATCTTTAAGCTCTCTAGCTAAAGGGAGTTTCAAAGAAAACCCTCAGGCAGGGAAGCGATAAGAGGCAGGAATCTGTTAGGGGTGCTATCAGAGTGCATGCAAACTCTCCCCCAAGTCCCACACCTACACCTGCAAATGAGCTGAGGGGACATGGGCAGTGCAGCCACAGAACCTGCTGTATTCCTTCTTACTAGTTTTAAAAGTTCAGACCCTTAACTGAGGTTTCCAAGTTTATACTCTTGCTCATTTAGCCACTGTTCCACTGTTACTTGAATCTCAGCTCCTCCAGAAAGAGCTAATTGGTTCTAAATAAGCAAACACTGTAGAAAACATTCATCTTGTATTCTTACCTATTGTTCTCTTAGTTGTAGATATGAGTGATTTCCCCAACAGAGTGAAGGTTTATGTGTTTTACATAGACTGGTATGGAAGGTAGCTTTCTGTTATATCCTTCTGCTCAGGTTGACAATAACTGGTCGGTTTTTCCCCAGTTTTATTGAGAAAGAATGGATATATAGCACAATGCTTGACTGAGTATATTGTAAAATGATGACCAGAGTAATTTTAGCTAATACCCATCATTTCATATGGAAACCAAAATAAATTAAAAAGGTAAAAATAAAAGGGGAGCTCCCCTTGTAGTAAGAACTTAAAAGATCTACTCTCTTCACAACTTTCAGGTACACCATGCAGCAGTGTTAACTAGAAGCATCATATTGTACATTACATTCCTAGAATGTATTCATCTTGTTTTTTTTTTTTTTTTTAAAGATTTTATTTACTTAGCTGACAGAGAGGGAGCATGCAAGCATGCATAAGGGGGAAGGGGCAGAGGCAGAGGCGAAGGAAGAAGCAGGCTCCTCACTGAGTGGGGGACCCAAAGCAGGACTTGATCCCAGAAGCCTGGAGTCAGGGCCTGAGCCAAACGACTGAGCCATCCAGGCATCCTACTTACCCATCTTGTAAGTGGAAGTTTGCTCCTTTGAGCCATCTTTATCTGTCCCTCCCATCCCCCACCTATGATAACCACAAAGCTAATCTCTGGGTTTGATTTATTTATTTTGTTCGATTTTTAGATTCCATATATAAGTGAGATCATACAATATGTGTAATTTTCTGGGTTTTTTACTTAGTATAATGGCTTCAAGGACTACCCACATCTCAAATGGCTTGATTTCCTTCTTTTTCATGACTGAATAATATTTATTATATTATATTATATTATATTATATTATATTATATATTGTGTATATATCACAACTTCTTTATGCACTCATCTCTCTATGGATACTTAAGTTGTTTCCATATTCACGATAGTTACTCTAAATAATGCTACTATGAACACACAGGGTTCAGATCTCTTCAACATAGTGTTTTCATTTCCTTTGAATTTATTACCAAAATTAGGATTGCTAGATCATGTGGTAGTTCTAGTTTTAATTTTCTGAGGAAAATTTTCTGAGGAAACTCCATACTGTTTTTCAGAGTGGCTATACCAATTTCTAATCAACTGGTAGGTTTTTATACTCTGGAGCAGATAACACAGAGGGTGATTTTCCTTACCCACTTATTGTGAGACCTTCCTTCTAGCCCGATGTTCTTTTATGATTTGTGCGACTTTTACTAAAGTAAAAATGATACTTAGCTATTTTTGAAACTGTTTTGCCTGTATCAAATGATTCCCTCTCTCTACTTCAAGTACCAAATATATTGAATTTTATGATGACAGGGGCCTTAGCTCCCCACTACCTCCTTACACCATCCTTTTCATTACTGCCAACGTCATCTTGTTAAAACATAAGTCAAAACATAGCATTCCCTTCCTCAAAAATTTTTGCTGGCAAGTTCAAACTTTGTTATGAGATTCAGAATCCCATAGGTCTGACTTCACCCTATACCCCCTTCCTTACATACCACTCAATCTGTATTCTCCTCTTTAATGTCTCTTTAGCTTCCATTGTTCCCAACATTTGGAATCTACACCCACATGCTTTGTGGCCACTTATTGAAATTTCACTCATTACATACAGCGTGCAGTAGTTGTGACTTTTCCACCTGACTGCAGAGCCTCTGCTATTACAAAAGTTAATATAAGGCCTGCCACCCCACGAGAACAGTGCAGACAGGGGAGGAAAAGTAGGGAAAAAAAAAAATGAAGAAGTGTGGAATCTCATATCCTGTACATACCTGAGTTCAGATACTTACCACTGGGAAATCTCATTCAACCAAATAATGTGGGTTGTTTTTCATTCTATTTTCTGAAATAACATGTGGTCAAGGATGAGAACTCTAGGAAGATGGTAGCCTAGGTGCACTGAATGCCACACAGAAACCGAGGGACTAGGATGGCTAGACAAAGTCCCACAGCCACTGTATATAACAAAGTTAGTCACAAGGAATCCCCATGGACTCTAAAAGACATACACATGGGAAAATGCTACAGCACCATGATTCAGACTGTACTGGGCATGCAGGAGAGAAGCGGTCTTGACTAGAGGAGCCAACTGCATACAAAGCTGAACATGTGAATCTGAGATCAGGAGCTGAAACATGGAGGGAGTCTGTGCAATCTCCAGGTCACGGATGAGTGCAGAGCTAGAGTAGTCTGGGCCCCAAGCACTTTAACAATAACCAAAGACCAAGGTCACACACTGAGGAGAAACTTCCAGAAATACAATAAAAATTGATCAAGACAGGGACCATAAAGAAGAAGAAGAAAAAAAGTTCTAGATAAAAATGTTAAAGAGTAGAACTAGAAGAAACCCCAGCGTGTCCAGAGCGTGTGTCTGAATATTTCACAAGCATATAGAAATGGGAGTTCCAGAGCTGTGAGGCTGAGAAATCCAGTCTAGCCTCACCTCTTCTTCTAAGAAAAGAAGAAAACGCATTCAACTTGACATAAGAACAGAAAAGAACTGTGGGAAGGGTGCCTGCATGGCTCAGTTGGACTCTTTATTTTAGGTCAGGTCATACATGATCTCAGAGTCTGGAGGTCAAGCATGGTGTTGCTCACCAGGGGGTCTGCTTGAGAGCCTCTCTCTCTCTCTCTGTCCCTCTGCTCCTCCCCACATACATGCTCTGTCTCTCTTCCTCCCCCTAGAATGAATGAATGAATGAATGAATAAATAAATAAACAAATATTTTTTTTAAAAAAAGAATTGTGAGACAATTCTATAGAGAGAGTTACTGTAAAATACAGAACAGAAAAGACATGGCTACAGAATAATTGAAATTCCTAGCCTAATATTTAAATATAACATAAAAGAAATTAAGAAAATGATAGAAATAGAAGTCTTACATAAGCAGAATAATCAGCAATTATTGGAGAAGGAAAATTTTAAAAAGAGATCTATTAAAGTAAAGGGAAGATATAAAAGAAAGACAATAATACTTCATCATTTCTAAGGTGAACATTAAACAACAAGGAACTCAGGACACCTGGGTGGCTCAGTTGATTAAGCCTCTGCCTTCAGCTCAGGTCATGATTCCAGGGTCCTGAGATCTAGTTTCCATCAGGCTCCTTGCTCAGCAGGGAGTCTGCTTCTCCCTCTACCTGCTGCTCCCCCTGCTTGTGCATGCACTCTCTCTGACAAATAAATAAATAAAACCTTAAAAAAAAAAAAAACTATAAGGAACACAAAAGCAAATGAAGCCACAGATAATAATGTAAAACTAATAGATGATTGAAAGGATGAAACACTTAAAACTCACAAAGTGAAGAGAGATGCCAAGAATGCAAGAGAAAGTTAAAAATATAGAATGCAGGCAAAGAATATCTCTTGTGCATAAAATAAAAATTGCTAAAGAAGAAAAATCAAAGCAAACAAATAGAACTAATACTAGAAATAAAAATCAAGAAATATCTCCTGGGATAGAAAAAACTGGAAACCAAAAACTGAAAGGGGTTACTAACTATCCAGGAAAATTAACCTAGAATTGTCAATATTGATCCATATTCTAGAGAAACAATTGGACTTTAAAGAAAAAATATATATATTTATAGTCTCCTTTGACATTCCAGTCAAAAGGACTAAGTAACAAGGAGAGTATCAGACTCCTTGGCTTTTATGTCAGAATGCAAATGGGTAGTGGTTATTTTGTATTTAAGATACTTAGGGGAAAAAATTTGACCCAGAGTGATCTTTTTGTAATAAAATCCAAAGATAAGTGCTATGAGTTTTCAAAAATTCAGGAAATATTATTTCCATGTTCACTCTCCAAAAACTCTATTACAGAATAAACTTCAAATAACCAAAACCATTGGAGTGACATCTGCATAAAGACCACTATTAAATATGTATTTTTTAAAAGATTTTATTTATTTATTTATTTGACACAGAGGGAGAGATCACAAGTAGGCAGAGAGGCAGGCAGAGGGAGAGGAGGTAGCAGGCTTCCCATTGAGCAGAGAGCCCGATGGGGGGCTTAATCCCAGGACCCTGGATCATGACCTGAGCTGAAGGCAGAGGCCTAACCCATAACCCACCCAGATGCCCCTAAATAGCTATTTACCTACAGAACCCAGACTAGGAAACATTTCTAAAGAAGGCAATGTGGTATATAATGGCTCTATCTCTGACAGTCAACCGAATATGGGGGAAGTTTGAACATTGAATAGACCTCCTAACAGTCTCATAGGTTTAAACATAGAATAAAAGGATATTACTTCAAAATAGCCTCTGAGGAAGAAAAGGGGGGGAGGGAAAAAAAAGAGATGGTGGCTCATTTTACTAGTTCTCACAATGGACAGCCAACAAAGAGAACCTTTATGCCCCTGAAAAAGAAAGAACCAAGCCAGCATGTAGTATCATGTTAATCTGGAGAACAAAAACACAAATGTTTTTAAATACCTAAAGATACACAATGCTACTTTCAAGGATCCATCTCAGCACAGAAATAGTAAGCAACTGTACAAGGGAATAAATAGTTCTTACACTTCTACAGAATGTTCATAGGATATATTACAGAGTGTATATGTATATGTATATGTATATGTATACATATATATGTACGTATACATATATATATTCTATACACACACACACACACACACATATATATATATATAATATTCCAATTTTGGTATTTCTGTGAGTTTGTACTGGTTTGGTCATAAAATTAAATACTTGATATCAGGGACACCTGAGTGGCTGTCAGTTGAATGTCTGACTCTTGACCTTGGCTCAGGTCATGATCTCAGAGTCCTGAGATCAAACCCTGCATCAGGCTCCATGCTCAGAGAGGAGTTTGCTTGATATTCTCTCTCCCTCTCTCTTTGACACCCCTCCCCAAAGTAAATTAAAAAAAAATTTTTTTTACTAAAAATAAGCTTAAATAAATAAATACTTGATACCATGTTGGGACTGGTTCTTCTAGATTAGGCCCAAGTTTCTCTATCTATATTGTTCTATGTAATAAAAATGCTTGATTCCCTTAACTGATTAGCAATTAAGAGGCTTAGAAGAAAAAATTTTTAGACCATTAAGTCATCAGGCTAACCCTTGGGGAAAGTATTGATATAATGTAAACTTCCTCTTTCTTAGCACCTTTTCTACCTTTCCTGCAATCTCATTAGATGGTAGACCACTCCAGGGTCTCCAGGGAGTACATTGATTCAGCAGCACTTGCTGGGCCTTGTTATCAATCCATTTGAACCTACCGAGGATCAGGTATAGAAGAGGGAGCTAGATGCCTCCCTCAATCCCTTCTTCATTCCTTATATAGTAATAGAATTTACAACTAGGTATATGACAATCCAGTTAAAGATCACATTTTTATCCTCCCTTGAAGCTAAACGTGCTCATGTAACTAAATTCTTCCCATTGGGCTGTGGATGAACTCTTAGGTGCCACTTCTGGGTTATGCGTTTCAAGGGAAGAAGCATGCCTAGCAGCTTCAAGGACCTCCTTCCCATGGGCCGTAGGAGGGTGATTGGCAGGACCCGGGACATCCATCTTAAACAGTGAAATTCAAGTTCTGTGTTGAGGATGGTAGAGCAACAAGATGGAAACAATGGATGCCTCTGTTGATGGTGACATGCTCGATACATGCCTTGGATGACTAACCCAAAAAGGTTTAGTGAAGAGGAGCAATTTCATTTTCTTTAAACCACTATCATTTTGGTTTCCACCTTATAGTAATTAAACTTATACCCCTAGCTAATACTAATAGGAACTGAGAGGAAAGGACTTGGACTCTGGGAAGGATAAAGTCAGTTTGTTTGTCCCCAGTTAGCATTCTTCTCAATGACTTAGATTTTGTGTAGAAAAGGCTAAAAACTTAAATGCTAAAAAAAAAGTTTAAAATTGAAGTAATTTTATAGTTTGAAAATCTGTACTGATAGAAAGTGCTTATATCTACAATCCTAATGTGTTTTGCCCTGATGCCCTTAATCTTTTATGGTTTGCTCTCAAAATTCTAAAGTGCTTGAAAGTCCAGCAAAGGGACAATGTATCAAAAAGTTTTGGTTGAAGCAATTTACTGACACAAGTTTCAATATCAATTGTATAGTGATATTGCCAATTGGCAGAAGACTGAAATGAAATCCAATGTAAACCTTGCCCTAAAAATAATTGTCTAAAATATTGATGTTCAAAGAATATGTGAATAACCTGAGGTCTCAGCCATACTTGGAAATTGGAAATGGCCTTATAATGTGAGGGGCAAAAGAGTTTGTGTAATTTTCAGGCTATGAGAAAGCAATTATTTTCTTTGGTTAGGAAAATTACACTAGGTACTTTTTCATCCCTGTTTTTTAAGCTTATAGCTTCCAGGTTGTTTCCATAAGCAACCTCCCTTTCAGGATGACATGCATCAAAATATTTTAATATTTTAATACTCAGTAAAGAGTCAAATGCTTGACAACTCTGGAACTGTGAGGAATGTTTTTTTTAAGAATATTAAGAACAAGGATAAGTTAGGAATAATTCAACTGTGAAACAGCATTTCTCAAAACAAGTTTCAAGGATCACCAGAGTTAGACTCTCCAGGGGTAAGTCCAGAATAACTAAATATTTGAGGAGGTCCCCAGGAGAGCTGGTCACACACAGAAGTCAAAGACCACTGATTATGTGTGTATATGTACCAAAGCCAAGTGTATGGCTACTATGCTCATTCTAATAGTTAACGATACTGATAGTTACTATTTCCCAAATACCTGATGTGTATCAACTTTGCTTGTATTATCTCATGTAACATGCAAACATCTCGAAAGGCAGGTAGCAGTTCACTATTCTGCAGATTTCTAAATTGAGAGGTAGAGACTTTGGGTAAGTGGGAGACTCAAGCTTTGGACCCATGCTGATTCTCATTAGGATATATTACATAGGCATTTAAAATTGCTAATGTTTACCTTTAATGGTATTGCAACTGGTATAATAATCAGATATTTATAAAACTACTTAATCACTGAGTGCTTAAGACCTCTTAATTCCTAGATATGTACGTCCTTTCAAAAATAAAAAGAAATATTACATGATGCCTTTCCTCAGTGAGTTTAAAATGGAGAATGAAAACATGTAGAGAATAAAAATAAAATGACAACATACAACAGCCCAGAAGAGATACTCTCCAAAGTGCTGGGCTTCAGAGGGTGGAGAATGTATCCAATGTGAAGAATAAGTAGGAGAACATTGCAGGCAGTTAATATTTAAGACAATCAGTTAAATTTTACAATCCTTCTCTAAATCACCTATGTTTAAATTATGAACTAATTTTTCATCCTAATCTAGGAGATCTGGAATTATAATTGTGATGTCATATGCAATGGTGTACATAAATCTGTGCATAAGAAACGACACTACCTATTTGCTTGACATTTTGGCAGACCTTGAAGGTAACTGAGAGATCACCTCTTCTGACACCATGTTTCAGATGTTTCACAGATGAAGACACTGAGGTTTAATATGTAAAGTGATTGCCCAAAGTCATTCAATTTGTCCATCATAGTGCAATGAAACTAAGTTAATTACCAGCAGAGTTAGAATGGGTTTCCAACTTCTACTCTTTTGCCCTTTAGCAAGAAAAACCGTAGGGATAGTTGTTTCAAAAGAAAACACATTCTTAAAGTCTTCTAGAAACACTCACCAGAAATGTGTTGTATTTTTATATCACATCAGATTGTCTACTGCTTTGCTGCCTCCAGTTGGGAATGGCATGGGATTTATAGACATGACCAAGGAGACAGGCTCACATCACTGTAGACATAATGCAATTCCATAGCATTTTTATGCCGAAGAATTCAGAACACTTTGCAAACATGGTTTAATTAAGCTTTACAGCAAGGACGTTTAACGTGAAAGAAAGCAAGAAGAACGAGATGCTTAGAAAATGAAAAAGACATGAAGATGACCTTTTTATGATCACTGTCACTTTATTGTTCTCAAAGGTGTCTTGGTCCCCTATGAGAAGCTATAGATGGCATCAAAGAAGGTGACATTTTTTCAGTTGAACTATATTTTAAAGTTCAAGATATGTCCATCTTTGCCTTTTTTGTTTTGTTTTGTTTTCATTCTGTTAACTCAGAAAACCTCTCCTGACTAAGTATATATAGAAAGTACTTTGGTACATACTGTGGGATTTAATGAATAAATAATAAAGATAAACAACTCACGATTCCTGATAAGGAGAATACAGTTTAGTAGAGGAATCAAGAAAATGTATAAAAATCACTGTTATTCAAAGTATAACATGATAAATGCAGTGTTGTCTCTATGAAAGAATGCTCAAACATTTATGAGAAGGAATGACTCAGCCCAAAAGAGAGCTAATTTTTGGCCTGTTATTAATTAAACTTATAAGGTTGAAATTTAGGGATTTGAATATTACCCTGTTTTGCCTGTCATTTTTACAAATGAGTTGGGTAAAGATTTAGGTGACATGACAATCAGGATTGTGAGTTATAGGAGGCCAGGAGGGACAGAGGAGGAGGTGGATGATAAATTTGAGATCTAAGACAATATTAATATGGAGGGATGGGCTGCATTTAATGAGAAGACATGTAATAGCAATGAATGTAAAGTTCTGCACCTGAACACAAAAAAATCAATACTATAAGTTGGAAGGTATTTTTACAAAGCTTAGTCACCAACCCCTCCAAAACAAACAAACAAAAAAACCCTATAATAACAACAACTAGCACTTACTGAGTTTCTACAATGTGTCAGACACTCAACTGCATGCCTTATACATTTTTAATTAGTCCACACAATAATCCTATGCAGTGGGCATTGTTGTTATCCTCATTTTACAGGTGGGAAAACGAAGTGTTGGGTAAGTTAACAACTTACCCATTTTCAATTTGATTGCTGAGCCTGTCGTTGAAGCATGGCATGTTTTGTAACAGATCAAGCTTCCCCTTCTCCCCACCCAGTATCTCAGTTAGGATATGTAAGAGTCTTCCCTGGGCACAGAAAAACAAAATAATAATAATAGTAATAGTAATAATAATAATAATTATTATTAGTGGATTCGGAGCCCCTTATCAGATCTTTTTTAGAGTAAAATGCTAATTAATCATACATGACTAACTTTATGCGGTCTATTTTTAATAAAAATGTAAAGATCTTATTAAAATATCATTTACTTAGCATGGTTTGTGAGTTACGTTTTCCTAGATATGTTTGATGAAAAGAAAATTTCCTATCATCAACATTTTTAATGAAAAAAAGACCCATGATAAAATGTTTTTTTTAAGTGGCCACTATTACTGTCTCTGCTAAGTGACCTTGACATTTTAATTAGCTTGCTTTTCATTTCTAGAGCGTTTGCCTTGTCATCTGCTTGTTCTTCTCTCCCTGGGAGGGTGAGCCTTCTCGCTTGTGTCAACTAACATCAAAATATGTTTTTATCATTCCTATGAACAAATGAGATCTCTGCTTGGAGTTGCAATCATTGAACAAAACCCATTTTATAGGGCGCCTGGGTGGCTCAGTGGGTTAAGCCGCTGCCTTCGGCTCAGGTCATGATCTCAGGGTTCTGAGATCGAGTCCCGCATCGGGCTCTCTGCTCTGCAGGGAGTCTGCTTCCTCCTCTCTCTCTCTCTTCCTGCTTCTCTGCCTACTTGTGATCTCTCTCTGTCAAATAAATAAATAAAATCTTAAAAAAAAAAAGAAATCAACTTTAAAAAAAAAACCCATTTTATAATAGAATTTAAAATTATCTTTCTGTGATTACATAATCTTCTTTTTTTTTTTTAACACAAACCTGATAATTTTTTTTTAATTTATTTATTTGACAGAGAGAAATCACAAGTAGACAGAGAGGCAGCCAGAGAGAGAGAGAGAGAGGGAAGCAGGCTCCCCGCTGAGCAGAGAGCCCGACGCGGGACTCGATCCCAAGACCCTGAGATCATGACCCGAGCCGAAGGCAGCGGCTTAACCCACTGAGCCACCCAGGCGCCCCACATAATCTTCTTCTTCACCAAACATTTTTAAATGTGGAACTCGAGTCTCCCTTGGATATCTGTTTCACCATTGTGAGTTTTACATCCTCTTCCCACTTTGGAGCCCATTTATGCCGCATTTACATAATAAAATAATTGTTTAAACTAGACCTTGGAAGGCAAGTTCAGAAAAATGGGTACATTTTACGTGACAGCATAACATAGAGTTAAAAAATATTTGATGTCATAAAGCACAAACTACCAACTTTCAATGCCCAGCTGAAATAAAGTATAAATACCAGGTCTTATATAAAAGTGACACCAAGTGTCCTAGTTATAAAGCCACAGAAAATGAAGTCAGTGTCAATAGGCCTGAAGCCAAGACCTTTAAATTTCGTTCTCAAAAGTCGCAGATCCACAATAGCTCTGAAGCTTTCCGCAGCTGACTGTCTTCGAAATATAGAGATGTCTATGGGTGCTAGGACAAATTACTGTTTGTCTTTCATTTTCCCTTCCTTATTCTGAGCAAAGAAGGTTTGGGCCAATTTTGTAAAGCTTTAGACATTTCAAAATAATCTGCCTCATGGCTTTGCTTCTCTAAAAGTGCTCTATCAGAAGTAGCACAGAGGCCCAAGAGTAGGGAGACATGGTTCCCCATGCTGGATGGGGAATTGAGATCAGGGGTCTTGAGTAGTGATGACCCAGCTCACTCTACAGTAGTCCATCAGAGATGTGGCAAGACTCAGAGACTCCACAAGAATGGTTTGCCTGTGAGTCAGGACTCCATTCATTCATTCTGTCATTCCACCATATTTATTGAAACTTTCTGTGTGCCAAGTGCTGGTGTAGACACATGGGATGCATCTCTATCTGATTTTTATTTATAATAAAAAATCACTGCCCTGGGGCACCTGGGTGGGTCAGCTGATTAAGTATCTACCTTCCACTCGGGTCATGATCCCCCCCGCCCTGGGATTGAGTTTCATGTCCAGCTCCCAGCTCAGCAGGAAGCCTGTCTCTCTCTCTCTCTCCTTCTGCCCCTCCTCACACTCATTCTCTCTCTCTCTCAAATAATAAATAAATATTTTTTTTAAAGATTACTGTTCTTCAGGAAAAGCTGTCCTCTCTAGAAAAGACATAATAAACAATGACCATCATTGATATATAGGATGTTCAAATGCAATAATTGATTTTTTTTTTAAAAAAAGCAAAATCATAAAGATTAACAGGGCTGTCTGACAATTTTAAATAGAAGAATCACCATAAACCTCACTGAGTGCTATTATCTTTGGAAAGGTGAGATGTAAATAAAAACTTGAAGGAGGTAAGGGCTTAGCGATGGATCTATCTGGAGACTGAACAATCCAGGGAACAATTCAGAGAAGAGCTAGTTCAAAGGGCCTCATGGTAGGAATGCTCCTGACATTTTTGAGGAAGAGAGGGAGGTCAGTGTAGCAGAGGGAAGTGAAGTGTGTTTGTGGAAGACAGCCCAGAGATAGTATCTGCCATTACCATTGTGAGGACTCTGGTTTTTATTCTGAATGAAAAAGAGAGTTGTTGAAGATTTCTGACCTGAGTAATGACACAATATTTGTTTTCAAAGAATCACACTGGTTGTGTCATACCTGGGGGACTCAAGAGTAAAGGCCAAGAAACTGGTTCAGAGACTAAACCAGGGAAGATATGATGGCAGTTTACACCATGGTCATAGCCACTAAGGCAGAAAAACATGGCTGGACTGTGGCACTGTGTGAAGGCAGAGCCCACAGATTGCCTAAGGGCTTGGATACAAGCTGGGAGGGAAAGACCGCAATCAAGAATAAGGAACCAAGGACTGAACAATCTTCATATAATGTTTAAGAAAAATCCCAGTTTTGAATGCAAATAGCAGTACCAGAAAGAAACACAGGATTTGGAAAAGGAGGACATCACTGGTAACTGCAATAGTGCGAAGAGGGAAAGTGTCTCCTCAATTCTCTGGGTACCACAGAAGCTCCCAAGATGACCTAAGAGAGAGGAGGGAGGACTTCAAGAATTTAAGTTGCATTTTCTTATAATCAGTCAGATTAAGTTATTCAAATAATATATGCTTGCACATATCATAAGGGTGTATCTTGGCAAACTTCCCACAAACTGAACACACCTGTGAAGTGAGGGGCTCCTCGTTGCATGAGAGTTACTCATCTGGTTGAACATAACCACTAACCCAGATTCTCAGAGCGCAGGTTGATTTTGTCTGTATATACGGTGTGATTTGTGGATAGAACCCTTTTCACTCAACATGTTGCAAACCCATATTGTTGTTGTAGCTACAGGGTGTTCATTCCCTTCGCTGTGTTCAAGGTCTGCAAGTTTTTCTGTAAAAGACGAGACCGTAAATAGTTTAGGCTTGGGAAGCCACATATAGTCTCTGGTAAAGATTCTTCTTTGTTGTTGTTATTGTTTTGTTTTTGTTTCTGCTTTTGTTGTTGTTGCTTTTACAACCCCTTTAAAAATATGAAATCCATTCTTCTCCCAAGGTCCATTAATACAGCAGACGTTGAGCTAGATTTGGCCGGTGGGTCATAGTTTGCCAGCCCCTGTTACAGAGTATTGCAATGTGGGTTTACTACAATGTATTTATCCAGGTGGGTAGTTCCCAGTTTGGGGCTCTTAGAACACTCAAGTGCAAGTCTTCTGGTGCACAGATGTATACATTCTTATTGAGCATATACTTGGTGATAGAATTGCTGGGTCATCAGATAGAAGTATACATGTGTGTATGTGTGTGTGTGTTCAATATAAATAAGTATTGTCAGTTTTTCAAAGAGGCTTACCAATACTTGGTATTTTTCATCTTTTCAAATTTTTCACCATTGTGGAAGATGTGCAGTACAATCTCACTGTGTTTTAATGTACATTTCCTTTATAATTAATAGTTGAGCATCTTCCCAGTGTTATGGGCCGTTTTGATACATATAAATTGAGTTAAAGTCAACAAAAATAGGATAATTATTAAACAGAGTTTTCTGAGCAGAAATTACTTGATCATATTATTCTAGTGGCTCTTGTTTCACTTAGAATAAAATCCAAACACTTTATCTTGGATTGCAAAGCTCTATACCATCTGGCCCTGCCTACCTCTCTGACCTAATTTCATATCTGTCTCCCTCTTGACCACAGATCTTCAATTATGGGGACCTTTTAAACTTTTTCTTGAACAGATCAGGCTTCTTCCTGCCTCAAGGCCTTTGCACCAGCTATGTCCTATGGCAGAAATCATCTTACCCTGATCTTCCTATGACTCACTCTTCATTCAGGTGCCAAGTTAAATGCCACCTGCTGTGAGAATCCTCTGTTCACCCTATTTAACTAACCTGTCAGTTGCTCTTCTTCCCATTCCTCTATGGTAATTTTCTCCATGGCACGTGTTACTACTGGAAATTTCAGGGACTGTGTTTGTCTCACTCATGTTCATCCCCTAGAGCAGTACCTACACGATGAATGTCCTCAGCTATGATGTTTGGCCCTCCCCCACCATGTATTAGGGAAACGTCCCCACCCATGTTTTCCCCCAGTACATTGCCACCTTGTCACAGAGCTGGACTGATTTGAAAAAATGACTTCGGTGAATTATAGTTCTTCTAAACTCTGAGCCAGAAGAGAAAGAAAGAATTGCCAAAAAGTGAGGAAGACTTCATCGTGGAAGATCGTGAAACAGGTCTGTGTCCGGGGAGACCATGACAGAATAGCATTAGTTGAAGTGGCAGGGTGGGATGGGGGATGGGGAGCTGACTGGGAGAAAGCCCAATGCTTCCCCGTTTGGGGTACCTGGAAAGTGACATCAGGTCACTGGAAGGAAGGTCTTGGAAAGTCTAGTAAGTTCTCCAGAACCATTTCAAATACTAGATCTAAAGGTCAGCTTAGAGACCCTCACTCTTGTGACGCCTGACCTCAGAGTTCCATAGGATCCCACTTAGACTTAGAGCAAATCAACCTTTGTTGGCAGTTGTTTAAATAAATTAGTACCCCTCAAACACAAATGCAGCACGACTGTAGTGTTACTATAGCCTGCGGGTGAATACTCGGTAATCGGTTGACTGAGACCTATTTACAGAACATGAGATCAATTCACTAATAAGCATTGATAGAACAGGCCAGTTTCAAGCTAACAGGTATAGGAAACTTTAAGACATAACCCTAACGGCAAAATAAGAGAGTACAGCTGCAGTATTTTTGTTTTCTTCAAGTCCTTCCCCTCCTGGCAGTCAGTGGGCACCTTGCGTTTCAGTGATCATCTACGGTCCCCCGCGGTGAACACAGCAGCCTACACCTAATCAGGGAAATCATAAGTGAGATTATTCTGTGCCATTTGGCTATAATTAGACCAGCTTTCTTTTTAGTGATTCATTAGCATGATACTTCGCTCTCAGAACCAACAAACTCTATCTAAATTCCACTGGTTCGCAGAGTTGCGAACCAGAATGAGTACTCCTGGTAATAAGAACAAGGAAAAAGGAAACAGAAAAGAATATTGCTTGGTTTCCCTTTATCCCCAAATTGTAAATTGCAAAGCAGACAAAGGCAACAGCCTGTCTTCCTGCACTGTTGAGCAATAACCTTCATATACTCTGCTCCCAAAGGAGACGTGGCTGACAATTATGCTCTCACAGCATATCTAGACTTTCTCATACAATTGTTCCAATCCCAGTTTTCCCTTTCTGTGTCGAGAAGAGATATACTGTATACATGAAATTCATATGTCCTACTGTTTTCATTTGGCCATTGTCTCCTGTTGTCTCTGGTGTGTGAGACATATAAATGTTTTAACTCTCACTGGTACCCACTGGCACGGAGCTAGTATTTGCCACCATTGTCATTCCACTATGGGAAAAGCACTTATAGCAGCAGAAAAGGAATACCTTACTATTTACTGAAATCAGCATTTAGGAAGCACTGAATAAGCCTTCAAGAGAAAACATATCATAGGTGCCTAAAGAACTGGGGTATCTCCTCCATGGACCCTGTGCTCAAAGGATTGCAGAAGCACAGAGGAACACAGCCGTGTCTGTTGGAAACTCTCCCGAGCCAAGAGACTTCTTCTCAAGCTGTAATATGAATACAAATAGCTCAGGCATCTTAACATGCAGATTCTGATTCAGTCGTTCTTGAGGGAGACCCAAGAGTCTGCATTTCTCACAAGCCCCAGTGGATACAAGCGGCTAGTCAGGAGTCACACAGAATACAAGGTCTAGGAAAGTGCTGTCTAATGGCCCCATGATGGAAGCCCATCAGTGCTAAGTTTCTAGTAGCCGTGTTACTGAAAAAGTAAAAAGAAACAGGTAATACTAATTTTAATACTACCTTACATACCCCAAACATCATCCCAATATGTCAACAGCATACAAAATGTTAATGAGAACGTTTGTATCATTTTTTTGTTGTTTTGTTTTGTTTCAGAACTATATCTTTGAAATTAGAGTACATTTTACACTTTGGCTCATGTCTGATTGCACTAGCCATGTCTCAGAGGCTCAATAGCTACATGGGCCTAGTGGCTAGCATACTGGGCAACGCAAGAGCTCAGGGGAAAAGCATAAACCTATGTATCAGTGAAGTCAGCATCTACCTGTCCCAGTGAGCTCCAAGTACCACAGCGTGCCTTTGGTCAAAATATCTGCCCTATAGTTTTCTCTATCTGCCTGCTTATTCTCAGATTATTCCTATCCTATTAGATTCAGTTAGGTGATGTTATTAGATTACATTGTAGTCACAAAGGATAGTTTTGAATCCAGCCTCTGAACTATGTGACTTTGAGCAAGTTATTTTAATCTAAATCTGTTCAGATGTTATAAAACTAGGAAGTTGATGTCTCATCGCATCATATACTTGCCTGCATAACATATGCTCATTAAATTTTATTCGAATCTCAATATTCAGATTTAACCATGAAACGTTGTTTAGTGGGTGTGGAAGGCAAGTTTAATTAATCATTAGTACTCTTTTATACTCCTACTTGGGTGAATTAAGTTTTCATATTGCTAGATCTTACAGAACAGAGAAGGACCAGCTCAGATATGCTTTGATGGGAAAGAGCAGGAATGTGACAGAGGGGAGAAATGGTATGAAAAATAGGCCAACAGAGAAAATGAAGAGAGACTTCGTAGTAGGATTCTTTGAACAACACTTCATAGTAGGATCCTTTAAACTGAGTTGGAGATGGCTGAGGATGTGCTTCCCTGCGTCGTGAGTGGAAAAAAAAAAAAGAATGCACTAACTGGCATCACTTAGAATTTAAAAATCATCTTATTTAATTTTGAAATCAAAAATCAAAGAAACTACGTACTCTTATGGCATATCACAGTCCTTTAAATTTAAAGCTAAGTCCGGATGTGATGACTGTCGAAGAATCAGAGGAGAGGACTTAGGCAAATGGCCGAGATACCCACAGAGATTTTAATTACCCCTTCATGACCCAGTCAGTTTACAGAATGCGGAACAGTTCACACTTTAGAATCATCACATGATATGTCCCTAGAGCCAAAAGTCACTGTGTTAATAAATTCCTGAAGAGGTTTTATTTATTGCAACCAATAATTTATTTGGTCTTTGGGAGTGAAATATATACTAAAACTAAAATTCCATCTTCTGTTTTCATTCATTCATTTATTCATTCTTATTCACTTGACATGACTTAATGCATCCTACATAAAGAGTAAATAGCTTAGCGTCTACCACTTTGAGAAATGTCCTCCAAATCTTTTAGTTTGGAATCCTTTAAAAATAGTCCTCTGTTCTTCACTATACCTCCCACCTCCAGGAATTTTTGTAGTATATAAATTTCCTGTTGTAGTTAAGTCTCCCCTTATAACATTAGAAAGTTCAAATACTTACCTTCTATGTGATAAAACTTCATTATTTCCAATTTCACAAATTCAAAATGTATATGAATTCAGACTTGGCCTTAACTACCATTTGTTCTTATGGTATGTATTAAGTGCACACAAATTAAAACTACGGGTTTAATCACACAATTTTAATCTATTTAAGCATTTTGGTCATACCAAATTTTATATAATATATCCATTCATAAATAATCCTCTTCTCTCCATTAAATCCAGCCTGGAAGAACTTCTATTTTCCAGCATTCATTAGCTGTTAATTGTATGCATATATAACTCTCCATCAGGAAATAAAATTCAATTTAAGACCCTTCATAAAAGTGATATTCTATTCATTTAGGCTAGTCTCCTTTCCAATTGTGTTATTAGAGTTTAGTCTCTTCTGAAAATTTTTTCCCATTCAACATGGATTAGAAAGAAATCTAAAACTCTTTTGAAATGTGTAATAAGTTGACTGTTAAAATTTACACAATAAAGGCATGGTGTATTTCATGCATTGCAAAACTAGATAGATGGACTTGGGTTCTTGTGTCTTGTGCCAAGGGTTTCTTGACTTTGTCTTTCCTTACAGTTGCAATGTCCTATAGAAAAGGAAGACAAACAGAACCAGAAACTAAATAAACTTTATATATTTAGGGCTTTGGTGTATATGCTAACTGAGATACTGTCCCTGACCTGAAATCCTGTTCCTTAACAATCAGACCTTTTAAGTGGACTCTACTTACAAATGACCTTCCTCATCTTCTTGCTTTTGCTTATGCGGTCCCTAGAAGCCTCTCTTCTAGTTTTTTGCTTGCTGGAAAATACCTAAGTAGATGTTTTCACATGTTCTTTTCTTTATGGCATTTATTTTTGATGGTGGGTGTTTTTATTCAGTACAATGGTTCAGTATTATAATTCCCTTCTGCATATATGTCCCGTTCACGATGTTTATAAAAATCACTTTTCATCATGGGGTCTGTTTTTTGGCCATACAGGGAAAGCTCCAGGGTGAGGTAGCATTTGTGGGGTTTTACTGCTATTTTTGCTTCTGCTGTGGTTTAATGGGTTATGTTTTAGAAGTTCATTCTCCTCTCACCTAAGGTATACACTGTTAAATTATCTCATTTTAATTACCCTGCTCCTATTTTCATCACATTACCATCATTTCTCTTCATGCCCAATTTGTTAGCTACTGTAATGGCGGGGAGGGGAGGGGGGGAAGCATGTCCTGGTTCTTCAGTACTGTTGCTGAGCATCGAAATTGGATGGGTCATAGCAATTTGCTAATGAAGAGCCGCTGATGACAGGTTACTTGATTGTGAGTTTGGGAGCCTGTCGAAATAAGGCAAAAAAACACAAAAAAATCCGAAACCTTAATGTTTTAAAGAGATGGAATGATTTCATCGTGAACTGAGGCAGTTCTCAATATAGGCAGTTCTCAATATAGGCAGTTCTCAATATAAGTGACAAACAGAAAGTCTTCAAAGAACTGTTTCTATTTGTCCATGGTATTTTTTTTTTTTTTAGATATTTATTTATTTATTTGACAGAGATTACAAGTAGGCAGAGAAGCAGGCAGAGAGAGAGAGAGGAGAAAACAGGCTTCCCACAGAGTAGAGAGCCTGATGTGGGACTCCATCCCAGGATCCTGAGATCATGACCTTAGCCGAAGGCAGAGGCTTTAACCCACTGAGCCACCCAGGAGCCCCTGTCCATGGTATTTTCAACCCAGGGAATCTTGTCACAAACCTTATCATGAGGCTAATCTGTTGGCTAACAATTATTATTTTGATACAGTTATTTCTAACAAATGGACAAGTAATTGAGCTATTTTAGTATGACATTAGCATCATTTCTCTCATATACACTCTTGTCTGATTTCCCTCTTCCATTACTTAGTTTTTATTTCATGAAGATATTCATAATTTGAGGAAGTATTTTTTTTTCTAAACACAGACAGATAAAATATATTTTTCCAGTGTTATGATGTAACCATTATAAATACAGGTCTGTAAAATTTAATTCTGAAGAAATGTAAAAAGTAAATGCCTTGAATTTGACAGACAGGGTTGGAGTTTTGGTCCAACTGTTACCTGTGTGACATTGCCAACTTCTCCTTTCTGGGACCTTTAGCTTTCTCATCTGTGAAATGGACAGAGGCCTCAGGTGCACAACTGCCCATCCCAGCTTGAAAAGCTAGGTGCCAGAAACATTATGTTGCTTGCTGTTCTTCATACAAACCATGTTCCTTTTAACTTCTATGCCTTTGGGGCATACCTTCTGCCTCAAATGCTCTCCTTTCTCTCCACCAGGTCACCTGGCTCGGGCCTAAATCTATTAGGGCTCAGCTGTCTTCTTCCTACAGGAAAGCGTCACTGTGTGCTGGTGACCCTCTCCCCATTGTCTCAAGCCTGCAGGTTGGGAGTGCCTTCTCTGTATTTCCGCACCTCCCGCATCATCGCCAACCTGGCACCTTAAACAGTGTCTTAAAATGTGTTTAGGAAGGCGTCTGGGTGGCTCATTCGGTTGAGCTGTGATGATGTCAGGGTTATGAGATTGAGTCCCACATCCAGCTCCACACTCCGTGGGGAGTCTGCTTGCGATTCTGTCTCTCCCTCTGCCCTTCCTGCCCACATCCCAAAGTAAAAAAATCTTTTAAAAAATGTGTTTATCTGTTTGTGCCTCTCACAGTTTGAAAGCCACGTGGAAGCCAAAACCACCTACACCTCACTCATCATTTTATCCCCTTTGTTTTGCCCAGTGCTGTCACAAAGAAAGCTCTCTCTACCTGTTAGGAAGGTTTCTCTCCTCTCTACCATGGCTCCCAAATCTCCCTGATCCATGTAAACGTTGTGTTAAAATGATTCATTTTAGAATAAAGTGAATGTGTGTGTTCCACGGTTTCTAGGGCACACTATAATCAGAGTGCTCATAAATTTTATTTCTTTTTAGTTTATCATATTATCTGCACTGTGTGATTCTTGAAAGTAGAATTCCATCTTACTCTTCCTGAAAGCCTCAGAGTCTTATATGAGACCTGGTAATAATTGCCCTCAGCAAATACAAAGGAATTTAAAATGAATAATTATTTTGGTGATAATGATTACCAGCTCTCCATTTATGAGACATTAAAGCACATTCTGGTTTGAAAATATTCAGCATCAGTTAACTGGTAAAGCTTATTGAATTAGGTATTTATACATTATATATGGACATCTCTGCATACATTATAAGTCCTCTGAATCCAAAAGAGCAGTTACATTCTTTTTCCTGTGAAAACAAAGTATAGTTTTTTTGATTGAACATTATAAATATTTTCATCTATCTCCTAGCTATCCCTGTTTAAATGCTGTCTGGAGGCAGCATTTGAAGTTATGAAAGGATCTTGAGATGTGCTTTCAAAGATTAACTTCCAACTCAATGATCCATTGTGAAGTCTTATTGCTCAACATAATAATAATAATTGGGTCATTTGTTAAAATCATACCCCTTAATTTGGTGCAATGCCATGTATAGTTATTCCTCAACCTCAGCCAGGCCTTCGGTGTGTTCATCATTCCTCTTCTTCACCCCTGCTTAACTCTCTAGCTTACCCTGTGCAGCAGATCATCTGAACATTTCCCATTTATTTCAGATTCATAATTGCAGGTCCGTGCACTCAGGCTCAGCTGCCCTTGCCTCCTGCTTTAGTGATACAGTCAGTGGCAACTAATGTGGATTTCTGCCACTTGTAAACCTTTCTGACATTACGTATCATCACTCCTGCTCACACTCTCTTCTGTCTGCCTCTTTCCTCTTTCTCCCAGACCCCCGCCCCCTGTGGAGTTACCAGTCCATCTTTCTCCTCTCCTCACTTTTCTAATCAACTTTCTCTTCACCACCGTATATAATTCTTTGACTTACTCATGGAAAAAGTCAACAATGGCCTCTTTGTTGGAATATATGATGGTCCTTTCTTGGTTTACATATAACTCAACTTTCCCAGTGCAGAGATGTAGCACCAAATGTGCTGGGAGGTCATTAGCCCATGATTTCTCCCATGGCCCCTCACTCTGATCAACCTACCCAAATACAGTGAAACCTAAGTGAAATTAATATTCTTCCTTCATAGATGCAATTTTGAGACTGATGCACCACTAGATTTCCTTCTTATGCACGGGTACGTACTGCATAAAAATTCTATAGGTATTGGTACTATGGTATTTGATACTACTGATTACCTACTTTCTGCTAGAAAATCGTTCTCGCCTCCAAAATGAAACTCTTCTTCTCTCTCTTCAAAGCCTGCTCTTGCCCTCTCTTTCTGTGATTCTTTTTGTATCCGTAGATCCCCAGCTTAGTTTTTCTCTAAGGATCTGGCCTGGACTCTTTGCTCTCTTGAGAGAATTTCATTCATTTCTTTGACTCCAATTATCACTTTAACATTAATACCTCCTATATTGTCAGCTTCAAATCTGGCCTCATTTTATTTTTGGTTTACACATAAGAAATTATGTAAATATCATGGTCCTTTAAATGCCTATTAAGATGATTTACGAATTTATGGTTTATTGACAAAAATACATGTAATACATTTTAGCATGCAGCAATGCTGCTGTGAATTTAATCTAGTTCTTATTTTTATTCAAGAACTATCGAGTTTACATCCAAACATTCTCAAAATCTTAAGCAAACACCTGAATTATTTTTTCAGTAATCCCTCACACAAAATAAAGAGGGTGGGCTAGCTAAAGTGGTGTCTGCTTTAATCCAGGACGTGGTACATATTGCCTCTCTTGACTACTACCCACAGTATTTAGGATTAAAGTGAACAGACCTTTGATTCTCTGAAGGAAAGAAACCATTCTTTTGATAGCTACCCACAAAGCTGTCCTTAATCTCCAAAAAAGGGAGAAAATGTCTTGCTTCAAGATTGCTGATTCATTATGTTGTGGGAATTTAATGAGCTATTATTCATCCCTTATACAAAAAAGCAAGCTCATTGCTTGTGTTTGGGTGAAGATAGTACACAATAGTGACAACATCAATGACTATTATTATGGTTATACATTAAATGCCGCATGAGAGCATGTAGAGCTTTACCTATTATTGAATCCTCACAATAATCCAAACAAGTAGACACTATTATCATCATCATTTGACAAATGAGAAAACTGAGGTTCAGGGACCATTAATAAGTTGCTGAAAGTCATACAGCTAGTAAGTGGCAAAACTAGGATTTGAATTTATATCTATCTAATTCCAAAGCCTACCTTGTTACCTAGTGTGGTTTTAAAGAACACAGAATTGTGTGTCAAAACACACACTTCTGTCATCATCTAGCTGTGTTACTTTGAGCAAATCACATCAACTCAATGGGCCTTACTGCACACACACAAAAACACATAATTAGAGTATGAACTAAGGTCCCATATAGCGCCAAACATTTTCAACTTTTTGTTATATCTTGACTTTAATTCTTAGAGTAGAATTTCAGGTCACTGTCAATACCATAGATGTTTTTTAAAGAAGAGCTGATTCTAAACTCAGAGTGAGAAATAGATACATTTCTGTTGTCATTGTATTTCAGCCACTTGAAATTCCACTATGTCCTAGAAGTTGTCATAAGACTTAGATATGCAACAATGAGCAAAACGGGAAGAATCTTGAACACATATACTTGCTCTATTCTATCTTAAAAGTTAAAAATCATAGGCTTCTGTACTTGTTGGTCTAGTAATATGGTAACTCAAAGCTACCCACCTTTCCCAGATTATGTGCCTGGGATTTTTCCCAGGTTTCAGTATTGAGTTTCTCATTATATCATCAAAATATGCAAGCAAAACAAAGACTGTGACACCAGAATCATGCTTGGGCCATGTCTTCCCCAAAACAGCATTGTCATTATTTTTCTTCTTCAATGGAGACAAGTAATTTTCCTCCTCCTTGCCTTGCTATCTCAGTGTAAGAAAATCTGTGGTGGTTTGGGTCAGCATTTCCTACATAAATGATTAAAAATTATTAAAAGCTTGAAAATATATGTCACATAGTAAATTCATTTTTACCAAAGTTAAGCATTTTGAAAGGAACTAATTTTGCAACTGCAAAGCATTTCCCTTTCTAAAACAAATTGGTTTTGTTAAAACATTATTTGTAATGTGCAAAAAATCATCCAGATTTTTAGAGATAAGTTTTTTTATTCCTTCATTTTTTACAATACAGAGGGAAGAAGTCTGAGATACTTGTTCTGAGGAAAATAGTGTAAACTCCAAAATTGTTGTTTTACAAAATACAAAACTATTAAACTTAGCACACTCAGACTAACATTAAGATCAATGTGGAAGAGCCAAAAAAGAAAAAAAGTGTTTTTTTTGTTTGTTTGTTTTTCATTTTTTTAACTCATTAGAAAGCTAAGAATAAGAAAGCTAAATGGTGGAGGAAAGATTTTCTAAGAAAGGAGTCCCATGCTTGCTTGTATCCTTGGGTCAATGAAGGAAACAGAGATAGGAAGAAATTTTACCAAACTTCTAAAATTTCCTAACAGTGCGTGGGCTGGAATGAGAGATTAGAAAATTAAGGTCATAGAGATTGTCAGCACCCCACCACACGCACACACACTCCTAGTGGGAATACACTGAACCCTGTGAGGTGTGTGAAACCTTCCTCTGAGTGTAACACAGTGGCCTGCCCAGGACTGGGAGCAGAGCACACTGGCTAAGAGAGATGGGCAGACAACAGCTGTGAGAGATCTTTCAAGGTATGGAAAGTTCTTTGGTGATGGGTGGACAACTCTAATCTCAGCTCTGATTTGCCAGCCTTTCAATGCAAACTGCTTTGAACCATACCTCTATGTTTGATTTACTGGTCAGCCAGAGACTTAGTTGGAATTTATATGAAGATATTGGTGTATTAGTTGTCTCAGGCTGCCATAACAAAACAGCACAGACTGGCTAGTATAAACAACAGAAACTGATTTTTTCCTAGTCCTGGAGGCAGAAAGTCCAAGAACAGGATGCCAACAGAGTTGGTGGTGGGTGAGATCTCTCTGACTTGTGGGCAGCTAGCTGCCTTATCTGTGTCCCCACATGGCTTTTGTTCCCATGCAGGGCGGTGGGGTTGGTGAGAGGAAGAATCTCTGGCATCTCTTCCTCTTCTTATAAGCATCCTTATTCTTATAAGAACACTGATTCTATCAGATTAGAGCCCCCCACTTAGGATCTGTAACTTTAAGGAGATAACTATATCTCCTTAAAGGCCCTAGCTCCAAAGACTGTCACATTAGGTTTTAGGACTTCAGTATTTGAATTCTGCAGGAGACACAATTCAGGCCATAACAGTTGGGGTTTTCCTTCCCCCATTTCTCCCCTTCCTGGGATTCCACCCTTCCCTCTGCCATGGCTGCAGTTGCCTGGGGTTCTTCCTTCTGGTAACCCAGACAGTAAAATGATGAGTTTTCTATAAGAGCTTCAGCTACTGAAGTCCACACTCAGGCAACTAAAGCAAGGAAGTGACGTCACATGGCATTTTGACTCCCTCCAAAATCTTTCTGCCTTTTTTCACTCTCTAGAGCTGTTAAGGTTGCTTCCTTCTTGTTGTTGTTGTTGTTTTGTTTTGTTTGTTATTCCATCCAGAGTTCTTTGACACTGATTAATATGTCTATTATTTTGTTAATACTACATATTCTCTTTTCCTAGGTCTTAGGGGCTGGAGATGAAGACAGTGATCACTTCTCTGGTAGTGACACCCCTGCTTTATAAGCAGGGCACTAAGTCAGGGGAGGTAGCCTCTGGTTACTTTTCTTGCCTTTCCTAATGCAGAATCTCTGTCCTAGGATCAAGCTGGGGAAAAGACAAGGGCAAGCAAACCAGGGCTCCAGTATTCTGGGTCTGACATGCTTAAGGTAGAGCTTCTGCTCTATCAGCGGAGGCTGGGTAGAAAAATAGAACTCCTGACTGTCTAGCTGCACTTGCCTGAAACATAGTGTCTGTACCATGGAGCTGGGGCTCATGAGAAATGCTAGAAAACTGCCCTTCCCAGAGAGATACCATAACTTGGGCCTGGAGGACATGGGAGCCCTGTATTCTTGGTCATATTCATCCAGAGTGGAGTTTTTGTCACTCTGAGATCTGGGAGGAGGAAGGGAAGCATGGGGCTAAGGGACACAGACTCCCACTATTCTTACCAGATTTAGTACATTTTTTTGTATAATTTGTCCTCATTGATTGGGCCCTTAGAGCAATTTTCAAAGACTTTAAATAACTAGGGATTCTTTAAATACATTTTTTACTAGTTATGGTAGTTTCTCTGGGAAGTAGGTCTATGGAATTCCCCATGCTACCATCCTGGAAGTGAATCTCTCACTGTACACTTAAATCCCATAAATCATTTTTATTATTTTATACACTCAATATTGAATTTGCCTATTTTCTCCTACCTTCTAACTGGGATAAGCTCATTCCTACTGGCAAACACAGTTTTGTATGAACTATAAGGCAAGTCTGATGGTAACAACAATTCTTAGTTTTCATTTGTCTTAAAATTTCTTTTTTTATTACTTCTGTAGGATATTTTATTTATATTTTTTTTAGAAAGAGAAGGAGAGCATGAGTAGTGGGGGGGGAGAGGCAGAGGGAGGGAGAAAATCTTAATCTCCACCCCAACACAGAGCCCCATGTGGGGCTCAGTCTCATGACCCTGAGATCCTGACCTGAGTTGAAGCCAAGAGTCATTCAACTGACTGAGTCACCCAGGCACCCTTGTAGGATATTTTAAAACTAGATAGATTAGCAAAGAATTGTTAGCATTACTTTTTTCTGAACTTTGACAGTATCATTATTTGTCTTCTGAATTTTATTGTTTATGCTGATATACCAGATCTTAGGCTAATTATTACAGTTTTGAAGATTATTTGGCATTTTCTGTTAATTTCCAATAGGTGATATTTTTGTTTTATTTTTTATGTTTTTTGTGTGTTCGTGTAGATGTGGTCTTCCTTATTTTATTCCTGCTTGGAGTTTATAAGGTTTCCTCTGAATCTTTAACTGATATCCTTTATCAGTTTCAGAAAATCATTTCTTCAAATATTGCTTATGCCTCCCTTCCCACTATTTTTTTTTAATTAGAATTTTTATCTTTTAGGTTCTCTAACTATATTTCCTATACCACTTACTTTTTTTTAAAGCATATTTTCCATTCTTTTGTTTGTCCTTTATTCTGCATACTTTCTTTTAATCATCTTCTCTCTTTACTTACTTTCTCTTTATGTGTGTCTAATCTATCATTAAAGCAACTCTCTCCTCAACCCACTGAGATCTTATTCACTGTAATTTTCAATTCTAGAATTTCCATTAGATTATTTTTATGATTTTCAGTTCTCTGCTGAGTTTCAGTATTGTCCATTATTTCTTTAAAAGTCCTTGTTTGATTAACCAATTATCTGAATCCCAATATTTCTTTATTTATTGCCTGTTATTTCTCATAGTTTTTGTTACATGTTTTGTCTCCTTGTGTGTCTGGTATAGACCTGTATATGAGAAGCTGTAAAATAATTTGAAGCCTAGGATTATGTTATCTTTATCTAGAGAAAGTTTACATTTGTTTCTGGCAAACATTCTGGCCTATTAGCAGTCATAGATCATTTTAATCCCATTATAGGAAC